>NW_017731545.1:1534921-1611380 GCF_001890085.2 Hipposideros armiger | reverse complement strand
CAGCCCAGCTCCAGGTTGAGCTGTTGTTCAGCATCTTAGCTGTAGAGGGCAGTGTCACTGGCCCTCATATGTGGGATCCGAACCGGGGTCCTCTGCTGTCCCAAGTCAGTTCTTAACCATCGCGCCACTCGGCTGGCCCGGTGACTAGATTTTAAACATTTCTGAAAAATGGTGACTGAGGAGTGAATTGATTAAAACATATTTGACTGGCGACTGAGAAGGGAACGGGTGGTGGGCATTGTAGAACACTTCCATTTCTCCAGGCGATAATTCTGACCAGTCCTAAGGCCTCCTGTGCTGATTTTCTGCATGACTTTGGTTTATTCATATGATTTTGTCCTATCTTTTTTGGGTAGAAGGAAGGCTTTATTTTTAAAAAATAAACACAATACACCAAGTCAGATATCCACAGGTGCGTAATGAAGCAGCAGATTCTGCTCCTCATCCCATCCCATTTCTAGTGCCTCCTTCCCTTGCATATGCCTTGCATAGTTGTCAGAAGGGCCCCAGAAAATCATATCTCACTTCATCTGCACCATTGGATAGTCTCCTTCCACCTTGACTATGGGCCCAGACATGTAACTTACTTTGGTAAAAACATGATGCAAGTGGAGATTTGAAAAGTGCTTGTGCTTTGGGCTGGCCCTCTCCTGCTGCTGAGAACCCTTCCATCACCCTTGTGAAAAAAATGCAAACTATTTTCCTAGAAAATAAGAAATTGTGTGGAGAGGAGTCCCAGCTATCCCAGGAAGGCCCAGTTATGTCAGTGAGTCTGTTAGACAATACAACCATCATGCATCCAGCTCCGACCAGAAGACCTACCCAATCAACTAACCAATTGTTTTAAGTCACTAAGTTTGGGTGATGCATAGCAAAAGCTAACTGATACATCTTCCATTTTTCAAAAGTTTTTAGACTCTCTTCTTATCCTTACTGTTCTCAGTGATGTGTCTTAATGTGGATTCTTTTTCATCAGTTTTATTGAAGACGTCAGTGATCTCTTTCACTCTGGAGACTCATATTATTTAATTCTGAGAACATTTCTTATATTTTTTAAACGATCATTTCTTCCTATCCATTTTTTTGTTTTGCTTTCTTTTTTTGTAATTCCTGTGATTTAAATATTAGACCTATTAGATTGAGCGCCTTTTTTATTTTTTTGGTTTTTTGAGCTTTAATTTCTGCTTCTTTTCTCTTTGTCTTTTTTTCTTATATACTGGGGGGGCATTATTTCAATTATTGAATTTTTATTTATAATAGCATATTTGCAATTTCCAAGATTTTTTTTTCCTCTAAACATAACATTTTGTTCTTTTATTTCCCTTTGGATGCAATATCTTATCTCTCTGTGGATATTAGTTATAGTATGATCTGTTTATTTTTATTTTCTGTTCCTTCCAGTTCTATTTTTCTGTTTGATTGTTTTAATCTCTGTCTTTTGGGTTAAAGGCTCTACTCAAATGTTCAGTGACTTTTAACTATTGATAATTAAATGTAAAGCACTGCAAAGCTTATTGGAAGCTGTGTATATACACTTAACTAAGTATATCTTCCGTGTTTCTCAAAATTAATGAGTAAAATGGCTCTATAATTAATAGATCCTCCGGAGTGAAATTCCTTTAAAAGGAAGTTGGCTCTCCTTTCAAAAGATAAAAAATCTCATACACTTCCTACATCACATACAGACAATGTGATTAATTATCCAGATTACATGATATTCCTGCACACGCACACACACACATGCAAGCAGCTGGCCTAGACAGAAAGAACCTTCCTACTTACCATCTATAATAACAATAGCACACCTACATTTGTTTAATTGTATCAGCTGCACAAATGCCATTGACTCCAATGTGCCTGAACTAATACTTCTCAATCACACTATAACGTGCATGTGGATTACCTGGGGATTTTGTTAAAAATGTAGACTCTCGTTTAGCAGGTCTTTGAGTGGCCTAAATACTAACCAGCCCCCAGGAGGTGTGGTGCTTGGTCCATGGACTATATTTTCAGTAGCAAATTTTCAACCAACTGCAAAATCTGAAAAAAAGTTTTAAATTTGCTAATATTATATTTCCATGTGCTCGTAAAGAACAGGAGCTATCCAATGTCCTAGTTAGTTCACTTATATATTTACTTTTGATGGCTAGATTCTTTGGTAGTTTATTGTTTTTTGCAGTTTTTCTTGTGGTTCATAGTAGATACCTCAGTCTGTTCTGCGTGCAATTGTATACCAATAGGCTGCCAAGAAAAAAAGAGAGTGAGAAAGATAATATTGAATGAAACTACAATCTGATAAATGAGTCCTCTCTCTCATAATTTGTAGAACTGGCAAAAAATTGGAAGCAAGGACATCAGAGATAAAGAAAATCACATCGAACACCTTATTCTTTTTAGTAAAGCAGAGTGCTTTAAGAGTAATCCTGTTAAATGGTATACATGTATAGTAAATATCTAAATCAATAAGTGAATATAATAAAATAAAAAGAGGAAGAGGTGTCGGAATTATCACTGACTATAGTTACACTTTTACTTAAGTAATAATTCCTTTCTGGGAAGTGTTATTGTCGACTCCCTCAAAGGCAGGCATTGTTCCTCTCAGATTTCACTCTGGCCACGAAGGGAAGCAGACAAAACTTATCTTTGCAACCTCCCTTTCTCCCTTGCCTCTTCTTGGCAAAAGTCACTGCTGGCTAGGGCTCCTGATGATGCTCTTGGCCAGTAAAGAACACTGGACAAAAACTCCCAATTTAGACACACACCACCATCACCACCACCACCACCATCCTCATTATGAACAACTAAGTTAATGGATAAGATTCGCTTTATTTTAATCCTCCTACACTGGGCATCCCACCCCAGTATATTTTTCTTAAAACTTTGATATCTGTTAAACTTGCCAGGAGATAATAACATGAGCAGGGAAATAGAAATCAGCAGTAATGGAAAAATGTTGAGAAGTGGAGTATCTAAACGATAATGGTAACTAATATTTAATGAGCTTATGTTGTGTGAGGTAAGTAGTATTCTAAGACTTCACACAGATAAATTCATGCTGGCCTTGTAGCACTTTGATGAGCCAAGATGCTGTTATTACCTCAGCGAGTAAGATGTGCATGTTTAACAGTGTGCATGTGTGTTTTGTGGATGTAAGCTGTAGATGAGATTTTATTTATACACACGAGGTCTGACAATCAAGTTTGCAAACTTTTCGCTAACCTTTTTTGATATCAGAAGGGTTATTCATTATAAATTTGTACAAACAGTTAACCAATTTTACTATTAGAAAGTGCTGAAAAGGCTGTGCGAAAAGTTAGACGACCTGGACTTTTCGCCAACTCATGGCTCTTGCATCACGACAATGCACCAGTTCACACAGCACTGTCTGTGAGGGAGTTTTTAGCCAGTAAACAAATAACTGTATTGGAACACCCTCCTTACTCACCTGATAAGGCCCCCAATGACTTCTTTCTTTACCTGAAGATAAAGGAAATATTGAAAGAAGACATTTTGATGACATTCAGGACATCAAGGGTAATATGACGACAGCTCTGATGGCCATTCCAGAAAGAGTTCCAAAATTGCTTTGAAGGGTGATTAGGCGCTGGCATCAGAGCATAGCTTCCCAAGGGGAGTACTTCGAATGTGGCTGTAGTGATATTCAGCGATGAGGTATGTAGCACTTTTTCTAGGATGAGTTCGTGAACTTAATTGTCGGACCTTATATAGTTATATGTTTTAGTCTTTAAAATCATTCCTGGTTAATATGCTAGAACTGCACTATCCAATATGGTAGCCACTAGCCACATGTGGCAGCTGAGCATTTCATATACGGGTTGTTGGAAACGAGATGTGCTATAAGTGCAAAATACACACAATATTTTGAAGACAATGTAAAGAAATAAAATGTAAAATATCTCTTTAATATTTTAGAATATTTAAATATTATATGTGGTATATCATGAGTTAAATAAAATAGATTAGTAATATATTACTAAAATAAATTATTAGTAATATAGTGACGTATTACTGTTGATTTTACCTGCTTTTCCTTTTTTTAATGTGGCTGCTAGAACCTTTTAAATTACCTATGTGGCTGGCTTCATGTTTCTATAGAACAGTGCCATCCTAGAAGTACATGGCCCACAGTCTGCTGCCAACTGAATAAGATTGAGAACCTACACTTGGTTTGGTGTAGTGGCCATAGACAGACAGGACTTACCTTTCCCAGTTCTGTTTCTATCTTAAGACCTGTGTCTTCCTCTAAACCGGTGGTATTCAGGCCTAATTTCACAGTAGAAACACCTTGGACATTTTAGTAAACATGGGAGCCTGGTGCCCAGCTGCAGAGATTTTGATGGCCTTGGCATCAGGACCTTTAAAAGTCCGCAGGTGATTTGAAGAAGTGGCCAACACTGAGAACCAGATCCAAATAAGAACAGTGTACTCAGTCCTCATGATGGATGGGTGAGTGGACAGTTTGCAGTGGGGTCTGGCTCAAGTTTTGAGTCTGGCTGAAACTAGAGAACCAAGTTGTGAAAAGGACGTGGCAAGTCAGAGCCTGCCTTTGAGCAAAGAGCCTTGTAATAACTCTCATTTAAAGCTACTGTGTGAGGGAAAATCCGCCCTCCAGAGTCAAGGGGGAGAAATTGCAGAAAGGAAGAAATGGAGCTAAATGAGGGGAAAAGGGACACCCCCGTTAATGTGAGGTGCTATTTTTTCCAGGAAACCAAGGGCTGGTTACAGAGATACAGGCCCTCCTGTCTCCTCCACCACTGCAAGGGCTGAGAGAGGCAGGCCCAGAGGAAAACCACAGCCTTGGGCTGAATTTGGTCTTGGCCACCCCAGGTCTGTGAGCTCTGGGCCACCTTCCCACCTCCAGGTTGAGCAGCAAGAGAGCTGGCTGCAGTTCTCATGTGTTTAATCAAAGGAAATATTCAGATTCATTTTATACAATGATATTCTAAATGTCTATTATGTAGAGAGCCTCAGAATTCAGGCAAATTCCACTTTGGAATGTTAGAGTTTATTGGAATCAAGATAAGAAGCTGCTCCCGATTCTCCAACTGCCATAACTTCAATCAAAGCTTCCTCACAGAGATTTTCCTATGGTGCTGGGGTCTCCGGGCAAAACGTGGTTACCACTTTATTAAAACTATTGGCCCAGACTTCTCTGAATAATTTTAACATCCCATCCCTTTCCTGGCAAAGTTAGTGGGAAAAGTTTGTGCCAACTGCCATCCATCTTTTGATGTTGGGTAAAAATAGATCTTTCTCTTCTCTGAGACAAACACTATTTTCTTTCTCCCTCCCTTCATCTCGTCTTTTCTGATCATCTGTTTTTGGCTCTGCAATGTTACACGAATTTTTTCATATTTCCAACTTGATCAGGATTAACTAAATGACCAACACTTTTGGTCTCAAATTCATCATCATTAAACATACTCTGAAAAATAATGATTTTTAAGATTTTACTATCAGATACTGCCAGGTGATTAAAATACCTGTGTCCCATGTACTATATATACCATTTCTCTCAGACTTTAAGGGAGTGCCCAGGCAGTGCTATTAATAATCAGAGTGCTCTCTCTTAAAGTCTCTTAAAGTAGCTGAAGGTAAGAGCTGCCCAATGCAGCCACATTTATGAATGAAAGCATTCATGGTTGGGCTTCCTGCCTTTTGTGTTTTCTTACAGATCTCAAGTTGTAACTTTCACATGATATAAACTACTTTAACAGTTTCTATTTCTATTCTGTGTCCCTGGGGGGAATAGTTGGCAGTGCATACAATATTAAAAAAAAAATCCTTTCCTCTGGTCGGCATTTAGCTTTTATAACATATTTTTAGATCCGGAAATACATTTTCCCCTCCCTCCACTATATGTATATTTTTACTCTCTCTTATTCCTTCCAAACTGAACCAAAATCTGTTTCCTGATAATTTGAGAACTGAGAAATGTCTGCTTGGGGGAAAAAAGTGAAGACACATGTTATGTTGTAAACTTAGCAGGGAAACATTGCCCAATGACAAAACCAGGGGCTATCTTGTGATGTTTTCTTCTGCTCACACTATTTCTATTTTGATCTGACAGTCGTCTCGCTGAAGGTTGCTGAGGCTGTCTCCCCTTGAGACCCGCTTTAAATCAGCACAGGGCTGATTTCTGAGGACAAGGAGGGCATGATGACCTTAATCTGGAGAGTGGAGATGACAGCCATGTGGATTGGTTGTGATTTTTAATGCATTGTAAATATAAAAAGCAGGTGGTCTGTTCAGCTGTCTTTCTGATATCGCAGGATCCATCCTACTGATTAGTTAGAAAGTTCGTTCAGACAATGGGGCTTATCAAGCGTTTGTTATCTGCCAGGCACAGCTTCTACCACCAGGAATGTGGGCGCAGAGAAGATCTAGCTTCTGCCCTGCTGATTTTGAAAGAGCACTGAACTCTCAGCCAGGGCAACTTCTGAGGTTGTATAAGAATGGGGCAGGTTGTCTGCAGGGCCCTTCTGACGAGCTGTAATTTTCTCTAGGTTCAACTGAGCCAAGTACTGTCCTAGGTAACACTGGAAATCGTTTCATGTTAGAACACTAGCTTTTCCTTTAGCTCCTTGATTTTTGCTTCCTATCACTACATGAACTGCTGAAAAAATGTAAACTTTTCCGTTTCCTCTCTACAGATTAACCACAAAACTGGCTTGGATTTCAGATTTACATCACATTGTGTGGTGCACAATTATATTCTGCTTCTCAAAGAAAAAAGACAGCTGAAGACTATTTCAAAAATTATTTTCACACACAATTATCGTACAGCATTACAATGTATTATGTGCAAAATTCCATTTAAAAATCATTTACAAAAGGAAGTACAACACGGTATGTGCTGAGGGTTCTAGATGGATCACAAAAGTTAACAAAGGAACAAGGTACAAAGCCAACCAAATCAGATGACTAGGCATCTTTACACAGTACAATAACATGTTTTTGTAACTACCTGTGTTACATTGATACAAGATCCTCACACTTTGTGCACTCCCAAACAGGTTTCACAAAACATAAATTTAACTTCACCAAACATTCTTATAATGCAGATGGACTTTTTGGTGCAAACTTTTTGCCAAACAGCATCTTATTTAACTCAGGGAAAGTCATATTACATATTACTTAATTTCTGCCCCAAATAATTTGATGCTGTTGGTTTTGACTTACGTGGGAAAGGAAAATAAAAGTTTCATCCTTATTTTTTTTTCTTTGTTTTTTTCAAAATTGTTTCCAAAAGCAAATAACATGGGGTAGATTTTGCCAAATCTCATTGCATATTTACAGTATTCTTAGCATAGATGGTTTCTTCCATCTCCTTTTCCCACTTCCTTGGAGGAGCCTGAACCAGCAGACTACACTCCTTAGTTCTTCGTTAGAGTCTGTATTTCTCTCTCGACCTCTCTCTACATTCATTTCTTTCCTGGTCCTCAGCATCACTTGGTTAAAACACATAACAGCACAATACAACTGAGCGTCAACAAGGTAACAGTACATCAGATTTTCAAAGGCATTCTGTGGCCAGTGTCAGTAATACATCAATTTAAGAAATCCAGCAGTCTCTCCTCACAAAGTTGCTGAAACATCCAGTTACAGAAGAGAGACTTTTAAAATGCAATACTCTCAAATCCAGCAAGAGATTTCTTTATGAATATTAAATGTTAAAATCACATGCATAATTATAGAATATTTTAAAGTTACAAAAATATTTTAAAAACCAATCCTGACAGTTTACCTGCAACTGCTATAAAAATTTCTATGAAATATACAAAAACAAAGGCTCTTTATAAAAAAAAAAAAAAAGAAAGGAAGATAAGAAAAGGGAAAGGAAGAAAAGGGAAAAGAAAGGAATGAAAGGATGGAGCCATCCACAGAACTGAGAAGTACCTGACGCACTGCATCGGCCAGTCTTGTCAAACGCCTGCTGTTGAATTCAATAGAAGAGCTTGTGCCTTAGATGTTTATTTGGTACATGTACATACATGTGAGCCCACCTAGAACCTGGCTGCGATAGGTAGCAAGCATTCTCGGACACTTGAACCATCAAATGCAATTCTCCATCTCTGAAGGAGAATCCTACTGTTTCACGAACCTCAGGGCAATGTGGCTAAAGATGCCCTCGGCCAAGTTGGCCTGTGGATGGCTTAGTCACTGAACTGAGGGGTCCCCAAGGAGGTGACTGCCTTTCAAGCACAAGCACATGGAAGCCACAAGGCAAGTTCCTAACCCCCCTTTGAAGGCACCACTTCACAGTCCTGTGTGTCTCTACGAGGTGGTGAGATCTTCTTCCCCATTCTGGAAAATGATGCCGTAAGGATCATTCTTGATGCGCTTGTAGACAAAGTGGAAGATGTGGGGTTGTGGCCGGCTGTGCAACTCAGCTTTGATTTTTTGAGGGTAAGTGTCCTCTGCCAACTGCTGCCACGTTTCATCAACAAAGAGGAAGAGACTGTACTCCTCAGGGTCCCCCACCTTAAACTTCTCCGCACAGAGCTGACACACATCCTCGGTGGTGACATAAGGTCTCACAAGGAGGGTCTTCCCCGTGCAGCCACTGTTGACCTCCTGGAATGCAACTCGGAGGTAATTCTGCAGGTGGAAAGAGAGATGCCAGGAACAAAGTGAGAAAAGCCAGCGAGATGGAGCACTAGATGAGCAGGGTGAGAGGTACGAGAGGTCGCCCTCCAAAGTTCTGGCTTGTCAGGATGTCTCATGTCGGGACACAAGGCCTTCAAGTGCAAGGAAACAGGCTGATTGGAATTTGGGCAGTGGAGAGAGCAACCACATGTGCTGAGGGGCTGTATTTTAATTCACTGCAAATATAAGGAGCAGAAGTCCATTCATCCCTATTCTGATTTTTTTCGTGTCCATCATAAACCCTGGTTAAGAAATCCTGGTGAAGTGTGTGAACCAAAACTGATGCTCACTTTATTTTCAGCTTGAAAAACAAACCAAATAGATAAGAGCTTGAACCAAGAGTCAGCAGATAGAGACATTTAAAATATGTAGACACAAGAGCAAACATTGTACTCACTCTGGACTACTTTTCATGAAATGTAAGCAAGGGTAATAATGTTAGGTGGGACCACAAGATACTGCCAATATTTGACCACTTTTCACCAACTCTAATGGCAATTTCATTTGGTTCAACCTAATATAAGGCTCTAAGTAGCTCCAAGTGCAATGCAGAAAAAGTTGGCAGGGCAAAAATGTTGATTCTGCCCAAAGGCTTTGGAGATGGAGCTGATTAAGTGCAAAGTGGTGTTGAAAGGAAGTAAAAGGATGATGTCTGCAGGCTTGGCACTATCAGCCGCGCCAGGTATATGCCATCAGGAAATACAGTAAGCCTGTGATTTCACAAACCAAGCCCAGAGGAGGTAAAAAGAATCCTACACTCATCCCAGGCTCTTGGAGATTCTGTGACCCCAGATAACTTCTTCAGTTTTCTCTTCCTTAAGAGCGTGGTTACCAGATAAAATAGAGAACACCCAGTTAAATTTGATTTTCTTACATAAAACAAATACATTCTTCTTTTCTAAATCTGGCAACTCTACTCAGGGGTGAAGAGAAGTGGTGCTCTCTATCCAGGGTCCCACATGGTCACCATGAAAGTTTACTGAAATGATGGAAGGGAACGCTCCATCAAAGAAAGGGAAAAACAGTGCACTCTTCACTGGGAAGGTAACTCTGACATGCTTGAATTAGAATGCCTTAGCGAACACATGCTCCATTTTACCAACGCCCCCTCTCCCATCCCAACTCCCCCTCTCATCCCAACCCGGCTCACACAATTGGTATGCATTTACTCATTGACTCCTGAAGAGAACTTTGTGAAAGAAGTCTACATTTTTTTTTTGCATTTGACGAGTGAAGAAACTGAGCACAGAGAGGCTAAGCAATTCACTCAAAGCCACATAGCTAGTGAGTTGGAGACCCAGCATTCAAGCATCTTCACCACTGTGGTGTGATGCCTTTCCAATGAGAGGAGATGTGTGTGAGCATCTGTGACCCTTGATTTAGGAGTTCCAAGTAGAATTTGTGTCTGAGTTTTTGTGTTTACAACCAAACTGAATGTTGACAATTCCCCTCTTGGGTTATATTCTAAGGTGTGTATCTCCTGGGTGAGGAAGGCCAAGTGGGTAGGGATATGAAGAAGGAAGGGACACTGGCATCTGGGGGTCTTTAGGCTAGAAGCTCCATATGGAGAGAGGAAACAGGACAAATGGGCTGGTGGCAAGTAGGGAGATGGACAATGAGTTTTCTCATTTCCTCTGTTCTTCACCTCAGAGAGTGTATAACCTTCGGAGTCCCCTCTTGGGACAGGCAATCATGGTATTCCAAGGGCCTGCGTATGCAAAATCACTTAACACATGGACAACTCTTCATCAGCCCAAGGGGGCAGGGGAGCACACAGTATGCGTTCTCGCTTTTTAGGTTGATGTACCTGAGGAGGAATTTCTGAGACTACTGCTATCTTAGAAAAGAACTTGTTAATTTTGCCTTTCCAAATGTACGTTAGAACCAAATGTACCTTTTGAGTATTTTCAGAGCACTGAGAGGCAGAAAAGGCAAGAAAGTTGAATCTGGACAAATCTGTACTGCTTGGAAATTCACCACATGGCACATAAAAACATAATGCAGTTCGGTTTTATAATTTGATTTGAAGCTTTCAAAATATTATTCAAAGGCATTTGCGGAGTTGCTCATAATTTCATAGACTATGAGCAAATCAGGGGTTGTTGTGTTGGGTAAAGATTTCCATATTCCTAATCTGCCTCTCCTCTGGAAGAAACCGCTCTTTGGGAATCCCACATTCCCAGGCACCAGCTTATGGTCATGGAAAATTCCTGAAGGGGATTCAGGCAGGACTTGGCTCGGAGGCTCACTCTTAAACCCTGGCCCTGACCAGCTGCCAGAGCTGATGTTGCTGATGAGATTCTGGGGTCTTCTGTTTCGGGAGGATAGTGAGAGAGAAGGGAAGGGGAGAAGGAAAGACATCACTGCGCCTCTCCCCGTTCTCAGAGACCAGGTCCACTGCAGTGCCTAACATTGCTGCTTCCACTCAGTCTCCTGATGAAATAAAACACCCACTGCCTGTGCCAAGAGCTTCCCCCTGACTTCCTCTCTGCTCAGGTGCTCAGCACCCATGCTGAATGTTCTGGGAGAAATCCCGCCTTAATTTGACTTTGTTTTCTTAAGGGCAGCAAAACTTGAGTCAAACTCACTTATATTTTTTTAATATAGGCAAAACAGAGAAGTGAAACAACAAAGTCAGAGGGTGGTTTAAAATATCTCTTCCGCCAGATGATTCAACAAAGGAGGGACCTCGGGTGCCCTGTGAGCCAGCTCTGCCTTCCTGGAGGACAAAGGAAGCAGCACGCCTCCCCGCCTCCCCCCCCACCCCACCCCCACACACACTCATCAACAATGCAGGCCACATACCTGAAAGTCATCCACTGAGGGGATGGTCCTGTTGGTGGTTCTCCGTTTGTGCCACTGCCTCAGGGTGTCTCTGGTCTCTGAGCTGAGCAGTCTCGCAGCTTGCTCTTCTTGGAAATTCTTTATCAGAGAAAGTGCCCCATAGGCGCTTGTCAAGTAATAACCTCCTAGAAAGGACAGAAAGAATGAGGGAGTCTTCAAGAGTTTCATACTCTGGTGATGAGTTAGGCGACAACAGAGTTAGAAGCTATTCTTTGTGTATTCTCCATTTCCTCCACATTTCCTGTGGGACCACTGAAGCACACGTCCAAGAACACATCCTTCAAGCCTCCATCTGTCCATTCATGCTTTCATCCCCATGGATGTCCTGGGTGTCCTGGGCCTGGGCCAGCACACCAGCAGGCCTGGCTGACAATGCCCTATTTTCACTGATAGGATTCCCATTCCAATGGGCGAGACATACAAAATCTCTAAATTATTTCAGTGCAATTGTGACAGTGTTTTGCCAGAAAAGCTCAGGCCTTTTTGTTGAGGCCTGACAGAGGTGGGGAGTCCTGTGAGGGTGGTGGGGTAGACTGTTCTGAGGCCAGAATCATTTACTTTAGCAATAGGAGTCCACATATCTCCTGGCAATATTTTCTTTGGAGCTGTTGTTTTAGGAATTAATCTTTTCTAAATGCTAAGTAAAGTATATGCTTTGAAAGAGTTGCACAATATACAAGTGTCTTCATGATAATATGGGTTCTTCAAAATAACTTCTCCCTCCCAATTCCCTTTCTTACCCTTATTTGGGGACTAATGTAACACATTTAGGAAAAAAAAATTACAAGGAAAAGCAAGTAATGTCCCTTTGATGGTGCATTTAGGAATGATTTCTTATGTCTGGGGGAGTGTTAAAAGACTACAACATCGTGAGATACATAGAAATGTGTTCATAGTTTTGTCCTAAACTGACCGAAATTTCGTGTCTTCCGGGGAGTTTGCAAGCACAGTGCTATAGAACCACTAGGTGGCGCCCAGAATGTTTATTAAAAATTCCCTAATTCGGGAAAAGCGCCGGTTCCCGGAAGAGGGGAAGTGGCAGAGTTAGGAAAGGGAGCAGCCGGGTGGACGGGTAGTGGGGCTGTGGGGCTGGCTACGACCCCAATTTGAGGAGGGCCAGGAACTGCTCTCCTTCCTCTCAGGGTCCCCAGCATCAGGAAGCCCTTAGGGTCGCTGCCGAGGCCGAAGGATCGCTGTCCCGAGTGGGGGCCGGCGGTGTTGGCTGGGCTGACCTGAAGCTTTGCGGGCTCGGTGGAGGAGGCCCAGCGAGCCAAGGCGGCCAGTGAGCGAATTCAGAGCAGAAGTGTATTTTTTTTTTCTCTCCACTGTTGGATATTATTACATTACAAATAAATACTATTTTTTTAAAAAAAAAATTCCCTAATTCGGCACAGCACATTTTAAATTAAGAGACATTCTTTGTCAAAATACCCATTGAATCTCTACCGTGAGCCCAAGACAGGTACAGAGCAGAGGGTGGGTTTGTAAGAAGTAGAACCAGAGTCCCCGCTCTACAGAAGTTTATAAATTTGTTAAAGAAAACGGACACTAGGGGGTTATTCATGCAGGGACCAGAAATTAGTTGTAGTTAAATGAGTTTTGTGCAGAAGTATCACTTTCATGGCCAAAGTCTTTAGCTGCTAATGAAAGGCTCTGAAGAACTCTCTCTGGTTGACAAGTGACAACATTCAAGATGGCAACTGGTCTACCACCTGAGACCTGAGCAGAGACCCCTGCGAATTAACTTAACATGTACCGGTAACTTAAGACATGTAACTTAAGAAAGTTACATGTCTTTTAATGTGGTTTTCAGGTCACTGTCAGAGATTTGTGGTTTTCAGGTCACTGACAGAGATTTGGGTTTTTTTTTTTTTTTATGGCAACGTCATCTAGGCCACTCTGAGCAATACACTTCCCATGCACACAGCACATGCCAGGCTTTTTGATTAGAGTTATGTGAATAGTTTAACAGCTCCACCAGCTGGGTGTAAGTTCCCTATGGCAGCCCCCACAAGTTAGTACAGAATTTTGAGCCACTGATTTGCCCCATGAACAGATCAGTATGTGACTGAGTGTGAAACTCAGTAGTACATTTAAATGCTACACAGGATTTCAGGAGAAATCAATATGAACTTAAGTATTCAAGAAAGAGGTGTCAGTATTAGAGCTGGGACTTAGATAGACTGTTACAATTGAGTTTGGGAGGGAGGGTGTTTCCTGTGGACATTAAATTTTAGACTCCATAGTTCTGATCTGTTCAGGCCACTAAGGAGGAAACTCAAAATGCTGGAAGCACAAAATAGACCACACTTTGAAACATGTGGATGCAATTATAGGAAGGTTTAAATTTCAGCAAAACTATAACCCTACCACAAGAGCTGTGCACTTAAAAGAGGTTCTATGATGCCTTTTCCATAATGAAATTACCTGCTTAAACAGCAGAAAAGAGATGTGGGCTGCTGCCCCACAAACCAAAGAGGGCCTTGGGAAAGCCACGTAGGGCTGAGTCGGTGATATAGCTTTCTGTTCTGCTGCTTCCTCCCTGTCTGCATAGCTTCAGCTCACTGAAGTACAGGCCTGATCTTTAACCACAGCCAACCTGACTGGGCTGCCCTGCTCTCCCAAGGAAGGCTACCAAGAAGCCCGAGACACAGTTAAGTGGAAGCAGGCTCTAGTTTAAGCAGGAGCTCAAAGGCTGCTCTCTACGTTCACTAGCTGAGTCTGTCTTTCTCTCAAGTGTGATTCCTGGAGGTGACGATAGCCACCTGCCCATCTGTCATCAACTCAGTGTCCAGGCAGTGTCTTGCTCTGGGGAAAGTCTGGTAAAGGTGGTAGGAAGTGGCTGTCTAGATCCTTGGGCCACAAGATGTAAACATATGTTTGTCCTAAGTACACACTGTCAGCAATGGAAGGGTAATATTCTGAGTGAAACTGACATGTCCTTTCTCTAAAGCACCAAGAATCTGGGGCATACTTATTACTAAAATTAAACATGATTGAAGCTCAAAAGAACCCTAGCCCAGATGCATACAAAATTATAAAAATGATGCATATGTAATAATGATGCAAAATGAAATAATGATGGCCTCGAGACTAATGTATGCTTCTCCTGGTCCCTGGACAAAAGCACATGCCTTTCCCCTCTCCTATCAAAGCCCAGGGCAGAGTCGGTGAGGAAAGTTCCAGGCAGGGCCTTGGTGGCTCATGTTGTAAATAATAATAATAATAATAATAATAATAATAATAATAATAATAATGGAGCTAAGCGGAGAAGAGGGGAAATGGATGGAAGGGGCTCATTCATATCTGTCTGAGGTGTGGGGACAGGATGAAAAGATCTCCAAAACTAATCCTGAGTCAGCATTAACCTTAGAGGGATGGCAAGTGAGGACCTCAGGGGCTACTGGGAGGACAGACCCTCTGAAAAGAAAGCCAAACACTGAGGACTTAGGGGATCAAGGGGCATGTTCTGGGGGTGATACTGCATTTAAGTTCCCTATAGGGAAAATCCCAATACGATGCATTCTCTGGGGAATCCTAGCAGCGGACTAAAACTCGGTGGAGAAAAGCAAAAAAGTCTATGCAAAAATTCAGCACTCAGGGTCTATCTGGGCTCTTACAGGGACACGTGAAAATGGATTAACAGGATTCAGAATGCACAGGCCCTGATTTGTTCTTTAAAAAGACAAGCTCACATAAGAGTCTCAGTTATTTCTGCTTTTCAAGACTCTGCACCATGGTGACAAACAACCAAATTATTTCCATGATAAAATACCTAACTGAAATGTAAAGAGAAAGAATTTCTGCTAAAACATGTTGGGGTCAGGCAGACACAAGAAGGAAACTAAACTGCCAAGATAAATTAAAAGCAAACAGCACAGCTTTTACTCCCTGTGTTTTTACAATGAGCAGACACTATTTTTTAAATAGAAAAAAAAAATCAATGCTGTTTTCATCTTGAAAACAAAAATTAAGAAAAAAAAAAAAAGATGGAAACAAAAGATAGGCCTTCATGTGTTTCACTGATATAACAGCAGGATATTCTTCTGACAGTGGAAATACTCTTGAACAAAAGTTTACAACTTCCTCTTGGAATCAAAGAAAGCATTTCTTTTAAAAATAGCATTTATTCTATTGAATGACATTTTCTATTGCAATTAACCAATCTCAGCAAAGTATAATTATGGCACGGTTACATTTTTTTGTGTGTGTGTTTTTTTTACTTTTCCAAATATTCTATGATGAATATTTATTATTTTTGAAGTCAGAAAAAATTCAGCACATTCTTTTAAATTAAAACTAGAATTATGGGCAGGCCAAGTGGCACGTTGGTTAAGAGCTGGCTTGGGACACCAGAGGGCCCTGGTTCGGATCCCACATATGAGGGCCAGTGACACTGCCCTCCACAGCTAAAATGCTGAACAACAGCTCGACCTGGAGCTGGGCTGCTGTGAGTCCCAGAAGACGGCATAGGCTGCAGCCCCTGCTGCAGTGGGTTGCCGTGGGCAACTGTGTGTAGCCAGCAGCCAGCGTGAGCAGCCAGCAGCCGCTGTGAGCAGCCGACCAGAAGCCGGCGACTGATCTGCCTCGCCCGGGAAGAACGCAATGATGGTGCCAACTTGGGCCGGTGAAGCAACATCCTCCACAACTAGACTGAAGAACAAAAGGACAGCAACTTGTCTGTTCACTTCCCCCAATTCCCCAATAAAAAAAAATCTTTAAAAAAAACCTAGAATTAACCCTTAATATTTCAAAAAAGCACCCACATAGCTGTTTAATGGGTATGGGGTTTTATTTTGAGGTATACTTTTGAAGTTAGATAGAGGTGGTAGTAGATTGCACATTGTGAATGTACTAAATGCCACTAAAATGCTTAATTTTATGTTATGTTAACTTCACCTCAATAACAAAAATGAAAACAAAGCTTTCCCAAAGCACCCAGTTCCTCCCTCTTTCTCAAGAACATGTTACCTTCTCCGTGTAACAGTGAAGGGTCTAAGAGCTCCATCATGTACTCGATTTCCGTGTCCAGTTCCAGCATGTCACACTGAGCTATGACATAGGTCAGGACTGGCAGAAAGTCGTCAGCGCCATACATCCTCCCTGGGATTAGGACGAAAGGCGAAGATGGGAATATTTTTAGCAGTGTTTCTTTCTTTCATATCCTCCTTGCTGCTTTTGTTAGATAGCGAGGAGTCATCCTGGGGAAATGTGTTATTTATAAACAGAGGTGGGTGTTTCTGGAATCTTGTATAGCCCATGACCCGCCCTGTTGCTCATGTCTCAGACCAGCCCTAACTCACAATTTCAGAATGAGCATCTAGGAATTAATGAACACAGGAAAGAATTTTGCCATTATTATGAGTTACATCATTATACAATAGAACACAGTACTTTTAAATAGTTTAACTTTTAGCAAGTAATATTATAAAATATTTATAAAGTATCTACTTATTATATTAACACTTTGTATTTTGTTTCATATTATTTTCTTTGAAAATTAATCACAAACATAATGATAGGACCAAACTCAAACCAGGAATAAACACTGTTCTCTATTCAACATGAGCCCACAGTTAATTTATTTAAATGTGCTAATTTAGCATGTGTTGAATAGATAACACATGATTAATATATGGCAAAAAAATTTTAGTCCTTATTGCTATTTTTTACTACAGTGGTGATTCTCAAGTGAGGGAGTATTTGGCATTATCTAGAGATATTTTTCATTGTCAGAACTGGAGGGTGGGGGTGCAAATGGCATCTGGGATGCTGATGAGCTTCCTAGAAGAAGCAGACAGCCCCCACAATAAAGAATTATCCAGTGAGGATGTCATTAGTGCTGAAGTGGAGAAGCTGTGCTACAGAAGAACGTAATCCTTGGCAGACATCTTTCGGCATCTTTTACAAATTATTTCCGGAACTATGAAAGTACGTTTTCTCTATGTATGTGAAATATTCTGGCAAATTTCAGAGATGTTCACATGCTATCATTACTAGGCCAAGAGCTCACATGTTAATGTCTTTCCTCAACAATTTGCAAATGCACACATATTTCTATCTACTCAAGTGGTGTTAATAGAGCCTCTGTTTTCTCTCTGTTACTTCTCCATGAAGCAGTTGCATTCAGAGGAGAAGGTGGTAGTCATCCACAGAATTATAACAGGCTCCCTCAAGACCTGGAAAAATGCAGAGCCCAAACACTACCCATGAGTCATGATTAGGTTATTATCTATAAGAAGCAGCACAAGGGAAATCTGAGAGCTTACTTCCCAACTTTGTAACTCTTTTATGAATTCCAATTACACTGCTTCAACTTCTAGCAAAGAAGGCAAAGCCAATGAAATGATTGTAATGAAACTGCATCATTATTGAATATTCCACATTTCTGATCATTGACACAAACCCTCATTGGCCAAAGTGTAGTAATGATTATCACTAATATTTCCACTGCACTTGGGGCTATGCATGCCTTGTTCCATCTAATACACTTCTTATGAAGGATAGGGGCATATCCAATAACAGGTGCAGACATCATATCTCAGAAGGTTGAGTAATGTGGCTAAAGTCCCAATTAATTTAACTCATTCGCAGAGCTAGGATTTGAACTCAAACTTCAGAGACTGAATTTGTATCCACTACTCTGAACTAAATCTTTAATAAATTGGCATTGTACAAAAATCTTGTTGCCCTCATCCGCTTACTTTTTTGGTATGGTTTATCTGTTGCATGTGACTAATTTGCCAGACACCAGAGTAACACTTGTATTTTTGTGAGCCACTTTGTGAAATCAAGTGATTGAATGGAAGAGAAATTGGGAATCAGAAAACCTGATGTGTCCCTGATCCAGTCACTGGCCACATCACGGGCCCTGGTGGGAAGTGGCCAAGGGCCTGGACTTTGGACAGCCTCACCTGAGTTGTTCTCCATGACAGTGTAAATAAGCTTGCAGACCCTCAACAGCAGCATGACTTTCTTTTCAGGTGAATACATCTTCTGCATAGTCATGAATTTGACTTTAATTTTCTCCACATCCACAAAATCAGGGGTTGGGGCGAAGACCCCCAGCTCCTGTGGATTCCTCTGCCGCACGAGCTGCAGGTTCTCCTTGAGTTGTTTCCATGAGCCATCAGCCACGTGGAAGTCTTTCAGCATGGCCTCCACGTGTCCCTTCAGGGGCTTCAAGATGCACTTGTGCATGGCTTTTTCCAACACCACATCTGCCAAAGAAAGTGCAGGTATTGTGACTATTGTCTGAAGAAAGAAGAAACGCATGTCTGCTTTCCCAGAATGGACCCCTGCAACTCTATGCATTGGGTATAGAGCAGACAAGTTATAACTTCACACCCACCTACCCAACAAAACTTAGCAGACTATCACCCACACTCCAACATTTTCTTCTGGAAAGCCAGGAAAATGGAATCTTTCCTAATGTATACTTAGTTTCTTTTGCATACAATCAATGCAATTAAATGTATTTATTTTAACTATTTTTACACCCCCTCCTCCCTAAGCATAGGTAAATATTCCAGAAGACATTCTTTTGACCTAGTCCCTCCGCTGATCATCGAGTTGACAGGTAAGCAAATGTTATTTTAAAGGAAGGATTTTCTAATAGTGAGGGTTCAAGATCCCTGAAAATGTTTTCTGAGGAAATAAATTAAACTAAATACACATGTTATCTTAGATCGGATTCTGGACCAAAAATTCTTTATTTCATTTTCCATAAAGGACATCAATAGGACATTAGATGCGATTTGAATAAAGTCTGCAGATTAGGTAATAATAGTGTTAACAATGAATCAGTGTTAATTTTACTATAGTTTTGTAACAGAATGTCCCTGTGTTTAGGAAATAAACATTGAATAGTTAGGGGTAAAGGGACACAACTAATTCTCAAATGGTTCAAAACAGAAGAGGGTGGGGCCGGCCGAGTAACTCAGTTAATTAAGAGTTAGCTTAAGAGCGCAAGCTCTGAGCAACAGGGCTGCCAGTTAGATTCCCACATGGTCCAGTGACACTGCACCTGAGCTGAGCTGCCAACAGGTGTCAGATTGGCTCAGCTGGTGAGAGCACCTGTTCCTAACAACAAGGCTGCCTGTTTGATGGTGGGCTATCCCTGTCCGCAACTAAGACTGAACTCTGCACCTTGAGCTGAGCTGCCACCCGGATGGCTCAGTGGATAGAGCGTGTGCTTTCAACAACAAGGTTGCTGGTTCGACTCCCGCATGGGATGGTGGCTACGTCCACCCGCAATTAAGATTGAACACAGCACCTTGAGCTTAGAGGCCATGAGCTGCCGACGGGCAGCCAGATGGCGACTGGCGTCCTCCAAAACTAAGATTGAAGAACAACAACTTGGCTGGTCCCCTTCTCCAATTCTCCAATTAAAAAAAACACGAAGAGTGTGTGTGTGTGTGTGTGTGTGTGTGTGTGTGTGTGTGTGTGTGTAAACAGAGAGAGGAAGGAGGAGAATGAAACAAATGTGGCAAAGTGCTAATATTCAGGGAATCTGGGTGTAGGGCAGATATGATTTCTTTGTACTATTTTGCACCTTTTCTGTAAGCCTGAAACAATTTCAAAATCAAAAGTAAAATTTTTTGAAGTGAGTTTCTGTTCACAGTTAGGAAACACTTTTAGCTGTGGGAGGCATTTTTTTCTCCTTCTTTCTTTGAATGGTTGCCCGATGGAGTAGCTTTCTGGGCTGACAGTAAAATGACCATGCCCATGGATCTGGAGAACCAGACCGAAGATGATTTATATAATAATAAACTCTCTGCTTTTTCAACATCAGCTTTCCAATCTCAAATATTTGCACATTCTCATCAAAGATACCTGGGTAGCAACTGCACCTAATATCTGACACTTGAATGTGATTTCATTTTGGAAGCCCATGGATCCTTTTACTTATAAGACTGGACATATTTATCTCTCTGGCCTTTGGAATGCCTGACACTGCATCAGATCACACTGAATCCAAATTATCACTTATTATGAGAACGTCAGGGACAAAGAGAAATCTAAGCCAGATGCACAAACACCAAAAACAATTTTCCCATAAGCCAAAGTTAAAATTGATGCCAGAAGTTAATGCTGATCCCATAATGGTCAGCTTTGCTAGTCCAAGGTTTTCTCTGTTCCTCCTCCTCCATATCTTATCCAGGAGATCTCTTTAACTATAGAGCTTTGTTTAACTATAGAAATTCAGGTTGAAGCAAAAGAGGTTATAAAGTAAGAAGAAAAACAGAACATTCTCACTTGACATCTGGCATTAAAACAAATTACTTGGTTTCCATTGGTTATGTGGTGTTAATAATCTTGTGCAACTTCATGGTATCTAGACTTCACCTTTTTTCATTGCAATGAATTGTCAATAATAGCAATTAACATAGAGCGGTCAAGTGGACTAGGCTCTAAGTACTTTATTTCATTACCTCATCTACTTCTTACAACATCTGTATTATTTTTGCACAATACTGATATTATGGCCATTTTATAGATGAGGAAACAGAGGCTTGGAGATGTCTAATGGCTTGCTTGAGGCTGCACAGCTATTTTAAACAACCCATCCTACTTCTTTTCAAAGTAAATGATCTCAAGTTCAAGGTGCTTTATAAATATTCACCAGTTTATTCCTCACTATCCAAAGGTTCTGAAAGCTACATTCATGATTATAAATGACCACTACTCTGTAAGAATGAGGTTACCAAGAGGAGTGAAAGTCATGTTAATCATTAACTAGGAATGTAAATGAATGTTCATAGCAGCATTATTCATAATAGCCCCAAACTGGAAACAACTCAAAGGCCCATCCCAATGGAATGAATACGAGGATATATTTGTACAATGGAATTCAGACAATGGAAGATTCATTCCATGAAAAGGAGCACACTGCTGTTCAGATGCAACTGGGTGAATCTCACAGATACTTTGCCACGTGGAAGAGGCCAGACTTATAAAAGAGGATCTCCTTTAGCATTTCACATATACAAAGTTCAAAAGCAGGCCAAACGAATCTATGAGGACAGAAGTCAGGATGGCAGTTACCCTTAGGAATAACTGGGGCTGTAGGGGGACACTCTAGGGGGCGGAGATGTTCTATATCTGGATCTGGGTGGTGCTACATGTGTGTGCACACATGTGAAAATTTGTCGACCTGAGCACTTAAGATTTGCATTGTCTATGGATGTAAGTTAAACCCCAATAACCATGTATAAATCAAACAAACAAAAAAACAACTGAAGACCAGCCTGGGATTTTCTCTTTAACCCCAAGGGCAACTTTTAAGTTGGGAGTGAACCTGGACATGTCTGGCCAGAGCATTAACACAGATTGTCTTTAGAAGGCCCTGTGCTGCTGCTGGGGGAAGGCTGGCAGGAGACTCATCCCAATGGCTGAGAAGGTCCCTCACCCCTCATTCTATAAACGCCACCCTGGGCATGAGTGGGGCTGTGGGAACCCGTTAGGAAGGTTGCAACCGAGGACCCATGGCTAAGAGCCCGTTCTCTTGAAACCCAGAATGAAAAATAAAATTGCCAGTGTTAAAATTTTTTTAGTACATATTTAAAGGCCATGATTTAGAAATAAGAAAGACTAGCCTCTTTGCATTGTTTTTCAGGACTTTACTCCTAACCTCCCTCTTCAAATCGTTAATAAACACAGGGAATATTAAAAAGAAGTAAAAAAAGTCCAAGGAACCTGGTACCTAGCTGGTTTTCTTCAACAGGAAAAGGGGAAGGTGATCTGAGGAAACGAAAGGAACAGAAAATCAGAATGCGGACGAGCTCAGAAAAAAGAAAAAAAGAACAGCTTGGTCACATTTCTTATAAATTACTGTCTGTTGTTTTAAACCCAAGAAAACAAAACAGTTTAAACTGTTAGAACAATGACATGATTCTAGGCACTTTACATGCAATGACTCTTCAAATCCTCAAACAAATCCCATGGGGGTTCACTTTATAGATAAGGAAACTGAAACCCAAAGAGATAGGTGCCACACAGCTATCACGAGGGGGAGCCAGAATCTGATCGCGAGAAACCTGGTTATGTTAATTGTATTTATCCACAAACAAACAAGAGAATTGTTTGAGCTACAATATTGTGAATTTTAGAAATCAAAAGTTAGCTGAATGACCAAAACTGGAAACAAATTTTCTGAAAATACTTTTAGAGATCCTATCAACTGTCCCCAAAGCTCATACATTAAGGAAGATGTTCAAGCCCCTGGCAGCTGCTTGGATGCTCCTCGCCTTATGGGACCTGATGTAGGTGTCTGTAAGGAGCATTCGATGTATTTCCCTCCCATACTGTGAGTGAGCATTCCCCTACTAGAAATGGAAGATGGAAGCCTTGTCCTTGTTGCTTCAGTCTGACTGACAGCATAGGTTCCAGAGAAGGCCAGAGATCAGGCAGGGAACCATCACAAGACTGGGACATGTTTACCTAATGCTACCTAGGGGAAAGTGAGAACTCGAGAGGTGAAGGTGAAGTCCAGAGAAGGAGTCTGTCTTAAAAACAACACTAGGAGCATGAGACCTGGCAGCTCGACTGGCTCTATCTTTCTAAGTGACTTTGGCTAAGTCACTTCAACTCTTTCACTGTCATTGCCTTGAACTTCTGAACTGCCATTGGAATCATTGCCCATGGAAGGCAAGACAGAATTAGCAAAACAAAATGAAATAATTGTAAATATTCTCCAGGGTATTATAACAGAACCCAGAGTCTAAACAACATAATATTCAAAAGGTACAGGTTGCAACCTAAAATTATTTGACTATGATGGAATGTTAGGTTATGTTATATGGCCTCTTGGTTTATTAGAGTTCTAGCATTCTGATAATTAGAAAACAAAAGTATAATAGAAAAAGAAGCTCATGTTTGATGACCTTCTTGAAGAGATGGGCCTGTTTTTGTTTTTGTTAGTGTTATAAAATTTATTCATGTAAGCATTCAGACATTTTTAGGTGGGAAAGATGATACGCAGATTTCACTACAAGGTGCAACAGAAAATCATACTGGAAAGACCGGTACAGCTGGAGCGGGGTTGGCAGTGTCACAATTCCAAACGAATGTTAGACGAGAGCACTTCATCGAGGAGAAACTTAAAATAATAATTTAAAGCTTCATGAGGCAAGATATGTTCCAATTTAAAACACTAAGAAATAGTACCATCAATGAAAAAGGAACTCAACTTCTAAGTGTACCAAAAGGGTTGTGGGGCAAACAAGAGGGAAATTTGCATTTGTTGAGGTACAAATAGGAGTGTTTCCATAAGAGGGGCATTAATTATTATTAATGGCAAACCCTGCAAATACAAAATAAAACCCAAATCACTGGTCACGTAATTCAAATTTTACATGTAATAAAGGCAAGGTAATAGACTCAAGTTACGGCCTGTCAAATATTTATTCCACTGACATTATCTACAGAAGCACTTGGCCAATTTGTACACAGTGGTTCTTTATACATGGAGATGGGCCTTTTTTAATAGGGAACTTAAATTGTGAATTAAAAGGTTATAATCATTAACATTTATTGGGCATCTATTCATGTAGTTCCTACTCTAAGGGGGCTCTATATATGATCTCACTATATGCTAACCCTCACTCCAGCCCTCTGAAGTAGGAACCAGTACCAGCCTAACTTTGCACATGGGTATGAGGCTTAGAAATCAAATGACTTCCCGGGATGGTGAAGACATGCAAGTGTGGTTGTTCTTACTGCAAACAACTCAGGAGACAGCATGATGGGCCTCGCTCTGTACAAGAAGGGCAAAATGAGTTGGTAGCCGTTTTACGTGTTAACGTGTTTTCCTTTGGCTGTATAATTGGATTAGGGGTTAGAATTGACACTGAGATGAATACACAACCCCTATTTGTCTTAGTTTGGGTTCTCTGAGAGGCCGACCCTGAGACAAGGAGTTAAATGTGAGTAGCTCATTCAGGAGGTGAGCCCAGGAAGCACTGGTTGTGGACTGGGGAAGTGAGACAAGAGGAAAGGCAGCCAACATTGCATGCTTTATTAAGCCAGTTATCACTGGGGGCAGCTGGAGCTCAATCCTGCTGGCAAGTGCAAGTCACAGTGTAGAGCATGCCCCAGAGTTGTCCCATCAGAGGGGAGGTAGCTGGCGCGCCTATACACCTGCTCCCTTAAGTCCCTGCTTGAGGGCTGCTCCCGAATGCTGGGGAGGGCATTTCCGTCCACCCTGGGGAAGGGCTCTGGTGGCACGCGAAAGTATCAGGCAATATTTTGCAGGCACTGGCAGTTGGAAATCAAACAGGTAAGTGAGTGTCAGTGGAGCAGCACAACGGTGTTACATGTGAAGAAACTGAGACACAGAGATGTGAAGACACATGACCAAGCACACAGAGCTCATACGCAGCAAAGCTGGGACTTCCAACCCGGCAGTCCAGCCTCAGCACTTACTCTGAACCACCACATACTCCTGCCATTCAGCTGAGACATGGATCCATCCCATCTCAGCACAGCTGAGAGGTGACACCCAGGCAGCCACAACGGCGCTTTGCTAACCCTCTGTACAAACTACTCACAAAGCAGACCACCTGGTGTCCCAGTGGCCCTCAGGTGAGATGTGAAGTCCAAATGAGGTTTTCTAGTTTGTGACCTTGAGGGAAGAAGATGACCTTTCCAGGCTTTAGATTCCTCACCTGTAGAATGGGATCACTCAGAGGTTCCTGATGGCATTGTTGGGAGGGTTGAGGCGAGCTCACACAGTGAGCGCTACACATGAACCTGACACCTACTCAACGGGCAAAGACCACTGATTCCCTCTGTTCCTTTTGAATGTGTAGTACATGTCTTTGGAAAGGGACACCAGGTTTAACCATTGTTTTGTTTTTTTCTGTGTTCACTGTGGTTTGCTTTGTTTGAAATGGGAACTGAAAGTGCTTTGATAAATTAATTATAAAGACACCTAGTTTCCTGTGCGTCTTTCTCTCTCTCATGTTTCCTTACTGTTCCTCAGCTCCTCCCATCCATAGTACAAAGACAGAAGATCTGAATTGTGGCCCTCTGGGTTGTTTTATCTGAAACTCCCAATGTTGTATCACAGCCTCATTCTGTTCCTAACAGCTCAAAAACCCAGATGAGCCGAATGTCCTGGGCAGCTGTGTATCTTTCAGAGTGATGAGAATTGAGACAGCCCCCCGACCCCACCCCCATTTCACATGAGAAAGCATGTGGGATGAAGGGTGGGTTCTGTTCATCATTAACTGTTTTTGCTCTACGAACTGGGGAGGGCCTGGGTCCCTGCTCCATGTCTGTCCACTCCAGGCCTTTGGCATCCTGGCTTGCCACACTAATACACAGGTGTTTATGGCCAGTGTCTCATTTGATTGGTATCTGAGCTAGAGAGATTGTGAAAAAGTTCCACTGGGGTGATCTTTCTAAAATGCTGCCCACTACCTTAAAAACTCAGACATCCCCTGTGGATGTGTCCCGGCCTTGCCTTCCAGTCTTTCTTCCCAGCGCATCCCCCACAAACAGTCCAAGTTCTCACTAAAGCCATCAGTACTGTGGCCCCGTCTCTGCGCCTTTCCACACGCTGCCCCTGTGTCTGGTGGACTCCTTGCCTTTCCTGATGTGGATGCCCAGGAGGTCTTGCTTTCCTTCCCCCTACACAGGCTCCTCCCCTCTCCCTGTGAACCCAGCATTCTTGGTTGCCTTTGCCATGCATGGCACAGACTTCTAGAGAATTAGACCTCTCTCCTTGAGGGGAAGTCCTCTGAACACCAAACCGGGGGCGGGGGGTGTGTGTGTGTGACGAAGGACCACACATTGCATGTGCTCCAAAAGTGACTGTTGAATTGACCTACAAATCCTTCCTTTGGGAGGCTATGTGAAAATTACGTTTCTTCTCTTTACCCCTGCAAAATACAGAAAGTGTGACTCTGGTGACAAAGCCATTGCCCAGGTGTGGGGCAGCCAGCCCAATTCCCACAGAGTCCTCTGTTGCCCTGAAGGGATGCCGTACACCTGGCTTTGCTTTAAGTAGTCAGGATTGCATACCTCCGCCTATAAATACTAAATGATAACGAACACTTCTTTACATGATTAAAGGAAGATCCCACAAGCCCAGCAGGGATGGCACCAAAATAAAGATGACAAGCACTGGGGTGGTGATTCATTTATATTATTGTTCATTTTAGTGTGCTTCAAGGAAGGCCATTATGCAAAAGTATAGGCTATATTCACGTAATATTATATGTATGGAATCTGTCAGACTGATTTCAGTGCCTTCTAGTAAAAGGCCAGTAAAAACAAAGACAGGGGAGAAGAGACCAATCCTCCTTACAGAAGAATTCCAAATAATTTATGTTGATCCCTTGGCCTCAGGATGTAGAGTTTAGCTCTATCCTCATCCTTTGAGTGTGGCAAACATCCTTAGCTGTTTGCTTCTGAGGAACAGAGGACGGAAGGGAGGTGGCATTTAATTTTACCAAGCAGAAACCTGGCAAACTTGACGTTGGGTTGGTGAGCTAGGGTAACAACATCAATGATAAAGCATGTGGACCTCAAGCTCCTCTAGGTGTGACTCCACCTCTTTGGTCATCCTCCCTCCTCATAAAACAGACAAGAAAGGCAGTATAGCTGCCACGTGAGATGTAGGTAAAGACTGCCACATGAGTCGATTTCAGTCTTAGTTGCATCCTGGCTTGAACTCGCTAAGCTTTTGTTTCCTCATCTACAAAAGTGAGGATAATAAATGGGGCCTCCTAAGGCATTAAGGAGATTTAAGGGGATTCTATGCATAAAAGTGCTTCGTAAACTATCAAGAACCACACATGGGTGAGGGATTATGGGGGCTTTCACTCAGTTCTATTAAAAGCGCAGTATGCATGTAATACATGCTCTTTGACTCAACAAGAGGAGGACTGTGAATTTTGGCTTCTAAAAGAAACCTCTAGGCTCAGACAATAAGGGAGAGCCTCCACAATGGACATTGTATCTGAGGTGACAGAGTGGGGGCTTTGCTTGCGCGATGTGGTCTCTGTTGAGAGGCTGGGTAGAGTGAGGCAAGGCTGTAGTTGGGACACCTGGGCGGTGAGGGCTCCTTCACTAGGTACATGCCTCACCAAGACAGCCAATCAGAGCCATCCTTTTGGCATGAGTAAAGTACTGAGAAACATGTCAAAGTCTTAAAGATTCTCATGCTTCCATTTCAATCAATGTAGCATTTCAAGTGTCCCTTGGCTCGTGCTCTCAATTCCTAAGTGAATTCCTCTTTTGCCTGTTGATGTATCCTGCCCAGGGAGATGCTTTTCTCTCTCTTGCGATGGAAGAGTCTACAGACAGAAAACACTCTAGCACAGATATCTTATTTTGTGATGCCACCCCCAACCCCCATGTTGTTAGCAAGGACTCTCTGAACTATTGGGCTAACAGTTTCCTTGTGTAGAGTATCATGGAATCAGGGACCCCTTGGCAGAGATTCTCAACTGGAATTGTGAAACTTCTTTTAGTTGATATAACATAATTAACCCAAGTTTGATGCCCTAAAGTAAAAATAATACAATAAATGATGCCCCATGGGAAAGACAGGTGCTTCTTTCTGTGGTCTTCTATCTATTTAAACTAATTTTCAAAAATAATAGAGGCATTCTTTTTCTATGTTGCAACATGTCAATCCTCCTTTCTCTTAACAGCACAAGGATGCTTGCTCCTTCTAGGTGATATGGTCACATGTACTAGATCAGAAGTCAGATTCAAGGTTTTAATCTCCATATATTGGCACCAATATATCTCTCTAATCACATCTCGCAAAGTGGTGACTCTTTATCTAAAACAGGGCAGATAAATAACTCAAGGGCTTAAACCAAACTGTGAATTAAAAATTAAAAACAAGTCATCCTAGATATTGAAGTTTGCGCCAGACTTATACCTTCATTTTTTAAAAGTGATCTGAAGCAGAATAGTTGTCATTGTTTCACTCTGAGGGAATGGCTTCAAGCCCCCTTTCTTATTCATGCTATGCTGTCTGGTTTCTAGCCACATTTCAGTATTTCTCTATTGAAAAAAACAAACAAACAAATAAAAAACACATGTATATGTAAATTGATGTTCTCTTTGAAATATGTGAGAATTGTTGAGTTTAAGGATACTTTTTCTTCAATTAATTAAAATGCTCTTCGGAGAAAATACACATTTTAGTGTACAACAGTTAAAGAAAGCAAAACAGTATTGTGTTAGTTTTCACTGTTGACTTTTATGAATACGAATAGTTGGCTTTTTTGTATCGTTTTTGATAGTCTGTGGTGGGCAGTTTGAATGAAATAGAAAATTTGGGATTACCAACATTTTTTTTTTTTACTGTTAGTTTCAGGTGTACAAAACAATGCAATAGTTACCCTTTTCACCCTCACAAAGTAACAACCCTCCTCCCCCCATCTATTGCCCTCCCACCCCCAATATCATGCTTATCTATTACAATTCCATTGAATCCGTTCCCGCACTCTACTCCATGTCCCGAGGTTATATGTATATATAATTATAGTTGACATACAGTATTATTCAACATCAGTTTCAGAAATACAATGCGGTGGTCAGGCCTCTACATCAACTATGAAGTGGACTCCCCAAAAGGATATGGGTCCATCTGGCCCCCTAAGAAATACTTACAACATTATTGATTGTATTCCTCGGACTGTCTTTTGGAGCTGGCTCACATGGGAACTCACCATGTCTTATCCTCATTGGCTTCATTCTCCAACCAGGAGAGTGATGCTGATATCAATCAATTAATATTTATTTTAAAACCTCTAATGGCAGTATGGGATGGAGGTGCTTTAAAGAATAGTCTAAACAGACTGAAAATTCTCCATGATAGGACACAACCATTTAGAATGGCAGTTTTTCATTTTTGAGATTATCATTTTATACTCATCTAGAAAGTGCTGATCTAAAGGGTTGTGACAGGAGCGTATGGGTAAATTGGCAGTGGGTGAGAGCTATTGTTTTTCTCATTGGCTTTTCTCTATGCAATTGAAGAGCCACTCTCTGAAGAAGACAGACTGGCACTATCTCCATATACTAAATGCATACACACATGCATTCGTGTTTCACATATGAATGATGGTGCTAATTCTACATGGTTAAACCAGTGAAATGCCTCCTTCAACTTCCTTAATTTCAGGATGGAAATTCTATAAATCCAGGCTTTACATTTAAATTCCAACCTCCTAGTTCAGAGCTATCTCCTTCAGAAGTTGTGGGAAAGGAGGATAGGAACAAATTTCTTTTTTTTTAAAGTAGAGAACCCCAACTGGCATTCTTGAGAAGCCTTACGAGCGTTAGTAGACACCTGTTCAGAACAAATTTGAGGCTTGGGATTCTGGGAATGGCATTCAAAGTGAATCCATTCAAAGGGAATTACATCCTCCCAGGAAGTGAGATATGGTGGGAATGAGCAAACAGACAGAGAAGATCTGGTTTGAATCCAGGCTCCCCTGCTTATCAGCAGCATAACCCTCTGCAAGTCATTTTATACGTCTTGGCCTTTATTCCTACATTTGCAAACCATGAACAACATCTACACAAATGTGCCGGCCTTGACTTGGTTACAAGGCTCAGAGGAGTCACTGTATTAATAAGTCTGTAGTAAACTAGTGAGCCCTTTTCTTAGAAATATGTAAAAATTGACAACTAGACTGAGTCCATTTTCTTATCAGTCCTAATCTAGTAACTTGCACATTTAGGGGATTGTTTTCTAATAATGAGGGTCACCTCTTTTCCTTCAGTTGGGTTTGTGATGAGCTTCTCAGGTTAAGCTCTGCTCTCGTTCACCTTCCTTTTAATTTCAAAAGCCTAGCACATTCACTGTACTTTCAAAATAGGATGATGGTTTCACTGGGGAAGCAACAGATATGATGAAGTACTCAGCCTCATCTCTGCTGCAAACATGCCTGATATTGGGGCTTGTGTCACCTGCTTTCCCTCATCCTTCCTTCCTTTCCCTCTAGTTCTGTGCTGTCCAACACGAGAGCCAACAGTGACTAATGAGCACTTGAAATCCAGCTAGTGCAATGGAGAAACTCAGTTTTAAATTTTATTTAATGTCTCTCAGTTTAAATTTAAAAACTGAAGCTCAATTCAGTTACTGGAAAACTTTCAAGTAGGTTTGGCATTTGGGTATGTGAATCTTTCTTTTCAACTATAAATTTAATGAAATCTAAATATAGACCATGTATTTCTGTGAAAGTTTAAAAAAACCAAACCAAACAAACCAATAAAAAAATCATGGCAACAATTAGGTTGGCCATACCCACACCTCCACAGAGAGCTTTAGTCTGAGCTGTCTCACCAAAGGGTGAACCTACTATTCTAGTTCCTCTTAATTTCTTTTCTTAATTTAACATTTTTCTTAAATTAATTTTTAATTGAGATGTAATTGTCATATATTACATTAGTTTTAAGTGTACAACATAATTGAAACAATTTTTTTCCATTCCCTTTAAATTTTGACAAGAAAATATGAATGCAGGCAGCACCAGGGGGGTGAAGTTCGAAAAACATAGGCTTTGAATCCAACGAAAGGAAGTTCAAACGCTGCACTTGCTGGTTACTAGCTGATGTGGTCTTGGTACAAATGGCTCTGCCTGGCAAAGCCCTGACTTTCTTCCCCCCACAGGGATGATGCCCATACCTGCTTCTCAGGGGTGAGGCCAGGACTCACTGAAATCACTTGTACAGGCTGCCTGACTCAAATTAGGGGCTCCATAGCTGTCAGCTCCCCTCCCCTTATGACCTTAGATTTTAAATTAAAAGCTGCATCTTTCTGGAGCAGCAAAGTGTATATTTACTTTTAGAGAAAATGAGGCCTTGTGTTCCAAAAGCAAGCACCATATCTGAACTTTACTTCAAAAGAAGCTGGCAGAAGAGCTTCCCAGGACCAGCACTTTGGTTGGTGCTTACAACATCAGCAGGGGAGAAAGCAAAGGCCCTTGTCCGTTTGCGAGCCTTGTCTCTGTGGGCTGGTTGATGATGACCGCCATATAGCTCAGGGCTGACATCACTGTCTGCCTCACTCTTCCCCTGGGCCCCTTCAGAGGAAGTTTCTCGGGCAGGTTCGGGGGTCCCTGATAATTTATCTAAGCTGGTCTTCCTTTAGAAATGGGCTCTGGTGGGATGGGGGAAAGAGGTGGCCTGTGTGGCTATTTTGATTCTCCCTGAAGCCTTTTTCATTTCTAAGGCACATCACAAGGGCACATTCCTTCCAGCCTCTCTCTTCAGCAACAGCCCAGATCTAACCACGCCTCATGGATCCAGGCTCAGACCACAGAAAAACAAACAAGGCTTTGATTCCGTTGTGAGAAAATCAAAGACCTGCTGAAACTCACTTAAAGGAGACAGAGAGAGAGAGAGAGAGAGAGAGAGAGAGAGAGAGAGAGAGAGAGAGAGAGAGAGAGAAAGAGAGAATGAGGAGGAGGAGGAGGAGGAGGAGGAGGAGGGGAAGCAAGGGAAGAGGCGGGGCAGAGTCAGAGAGGGAGAGAAAGAGACACACACACACAACTCTCTACCACACACTGTTTACTATTTTCCACAAACAGACCCAATCAGAAAGAAGAAATTTGTGTTTAGCGTTACGAACTGCCTGGAAATGTTTGGTAGCTCTTTTGGCTGTTGCTGCCCAGTGAATGAGGTCTATGAAATTAGCCTTTTAGAGTCAACCTTCTGAAAAAAAAAAAATCCCTTCAGTACTCTTGCCCTGGAAAAAAACACTGCTTGCCAAATTCAAATTTTCCTTGGCCAAAGTAACCACTAATTCGGCCCTTCAATGAGGTTATAAAGAAAGTATTTCCTCTTGACTTTGGAGAAAACACCTTTCATGTGACCTCCAAACTATGTTACTTATTTTAAAAGTACACAAAATAAACTTTTTTTTTTCTTACTCCAAAACAGTGCTTCTCACTGAATTCTGTGGGATTAATTAGAAGCCAGCGGGGTGGTCACCCTTTTGGGAGAAGGGTGACAGGGTAGGGGTCCCCGGGGAGCGGGGGGCTTCTGGATGCTGCCCATGTTCTGGTCACTGAGCTGGTGCTTGTCGGTTTGGAATCTCATCCAGCTGCACATGGTCCTGCGTGCAGTCTTCAGAATGTAGCTATACCTCAATAAAAAGTTCTTCCCAAACAAAGCAGAATGAAACACTCACTGCCTCTTGGAAGACAGAAAAATACCTTTCTGTGCATGCACAGCCTGCAGAGAGCCACTTTCAGAAAACACTCAACAGTGGCATCACACGTACAGGCAGGGAACTGGACCCTCAGGAAGCAAACTTGATTCCTGAACAGAACCATTCTGCAGTTCCCATCAGTCCTTCCCCAAAACATTTCCCAGCCTGGCATAGAGCAGCCATGCCAGGTATAATGTGAGGTCTACTTTAAGAAGCTATATTTCCATTCAAATCGGGCGGGTGGAATGCTGTGCTGTTTTGAACTCCGAGAAAAACTTCATCCAAGATAACTAACACAGAATGCACTGTCCTACGAGGTTATCACATCTTTTATATTTAACAACAAAAAAAGGCAAAGTGGGTACTTACCTATTTGGTCTTCGGGTATCAGCGACTCAATGGGGGGGTCTAGTTCTGAGCTCTGAGACAAGTAGTTCTTCACCTGGGTCATGAACTGCCGGATGGTCTGCAGCATGTCCGTGCTGGACACATGGCACTCCTTGTTCTCCTGAAGGAAGCTCACGTAGTCCTGCACCAGGCAGCCGAAATAGGTGCATTTGTCCCGGGACAGCTCAGCGATCCTGCGGACCATGCGCTTCTCCGGGGTCATGAAAGAGCTGAACACTCCGCTCATCTTACGGAGCTGGGACTTGACAAGCTTGGGCAGCACGAAGGAGCTGTTCCTCTTCTTTTTGGACTTGATTGGGGGGGCCATGGTCTCCTGGTCACTCTCCCCTTCATAGTCCTCCAGGCTGCTGTTGGTATCGGCCTCGTAGCCAAACAGGGGCATGCTGCGGTCGAACTCCAGCGAGTCGGAGGAGGAAGTGGAAATGCTCATGTCGCTGAGCCTCTGTCTGCCTCCATGCCACGGGGGCCGTGATTCAGAGCTGGCAGGCTCCGCGCTTGTGCAATCCCCCTGGGCCTCTGCAGGCGGGGCGCCACCTGGGCTGCCAGCTGTGCCGGGCTCCTGCTCAGGCTCCTGCTCCCGGCCCCGGCAAGGCCGGTTGCCGGTCAAGGTCTTTGCGCCGCCTTCTGCCTCGAGAAAAGAAGCCTGCTTCTTCAGCCGGGGTGGAGGGATGGGGGTTGGTTTCGTTCCAAGCAGAGCTATGTTCCCATGTTTGTTATGGTTGACTGTTTCTGGCATACTCGCCGGGGTTTCAGTCCTGGACAGCTGAGGGCTTGTGTGCAGACTATTAATAGCCGGTGGCGGGGGCCTGGGTGGGGGGGACCGAGGCCTCTCAGTGCCATTCGCGTTGGGAGTCCTTGTGCAGGGCCGCTTCAGGCCTCCACTGAGGTCCTGGCTGTGCACTTTCAAGAAAAGAGGATTAATAAAACACAGGGCTCCGTTGGTCTGGCTGCACTCCAGCTCTGAAGGCGTCCTGGTTTTTATAGAATGCACTCCATTTATAAGGCAGAGCTGACGGGAGGCAGGACAAACACCGTCTGAGGAGAGAGGCCTATGGGGAGGTGGAGGGTTTGGGGGTTTGTTGTCAGCTGGAGAGCTCCAAAAATCTGAAAGTCATTATCAGTGAACACAAGAATGTAAATACAGTACACTTGGGCCAATCCTTCACAAATTAAAAAGAAAGCACACTTGCATGACTACGCTTGTCTTTAGAGGGGGAGGCGCTTCACTTCGTGGTGTTTTTTCCTTTCTTTCTTTTTTTTTTTTTTTATGCTTAACTGCATTCCCTTACTGGAAAGTGTGGAAATGCTGCCAGGCCCAGCTGTGGGCTCACAGGAATGCTCCAGGGGCTTTCACCTTCAAAGCCCTTGAGAAATGGTTTGGCCAACAAACAAAGCTAGCCAGCTCTCTTCACAGGTGAGGAAAAAAGAGCTGGAATTGTTACAGTATAAGCTGGAAAAGGCCACGGGGCTCCCTGACTTTACAAAAAGCAAAGCAACACCAACCCCATTTCTAATCTACTTCTCCTGGGGGTGGCCTGCACAGGGCCTGGGTTCCCCTTTAATGGGCAGGACCAGCAGCTGGGCCTGGGGGATGTTACACAATCTGCTTGGGGTTTCACATGCTCAGCATTAAAACCCCCAAAGGAGGAAAAATACACTCATGGGTCCCATCAGCAAAAACAAGGACAGCAAACTTATGCCAATATTAAGTCCAAGTTCAACCATTTATCTTTGGGGTTTGCTGCCCATCCTCCCCAAATCCTACATAACCTCCTCACCATGGCTATCCATATTCAACACTCTTTGGAGCAGTACACAGGCCTATTGCAGCTATACTGCCAGTGTCCCCTTTTACAGATGGTCTCAGTTTTCCAAGCAAATTAAGGGAGGCAGTGGTGGTGATGAATTAAACTCAGTCTGTTGTAATTTCCATTTGGAGTAGGCCATTCCCTCTCTATGGCTTTTTCTTGCTATGTTTGCTTAAAATGTGTTTCTTTCCTATGGGCCCAGAAAGGCTGGTCATGGGAGTTTGAGAGAGGCTGACATTGGAGACCTTACCCTGCCTCATCTCTGCTGCAAACATGCCTGATATTGGGGCTTGTGTCACCTGCTTTCCCTCATCCTTCTTTCCTTTCCCTCTAGTTCTGTGCTGTCCAACACGAGAGCCAACAGTAACTAATGAGCACTTGAAATCCAGCTAGTGCAATGGAGAAACTCAGTTTTAAATTTTATTTAATGTCTCTCAGTTTACATTTAAAAACTGATGTTCAGTTCAGTTACTAGAAAACTTTTAAGTAGGCTTGGCATTTGGGTATGTGAATCTACCTTTTCAACTATAAATTTAATGAAATCTAAATATAGATAACGTATTTCTGATGAAAATTTAGTGCCTACACAGAGATGTGCTGTAAATATAAAATACATACTGGATTTCAAACACTTAGTATGAAAAAAAGAATGTAAAATATTTCATTAATACTTTAATATTAACTATATGTTGAAATAACATTTCAGATATATTATGTTAAATACATTATAAAAATTAATTTCACCTGGATCTTTTTAATTTTCTTTAATGTGGCTACTGGACAACTTAAAATTATACATTGGCTTGCTTTATATGTATTTCTATTGGCCAGTGTGGGTCTTGGTGGAACTGCTCCCACTGCCTTTGTGTCCTCCTTAGATTTCTACTGGCACCGCTGAAAGGCTTTATAAGGCATAATACACTTAGCTCACATGTGTGTGGTCCTCCCGTATGGACTATAAACCTGAGTGGTGGGGTAGGGAGATAGACACTATTAACTTTGCATACTTCATGTGGGGCGTAGAGCCTGCCACATTGCAGACTCTTCAGAAATATTTGCTGAATGAACAAATAATTGAAATACGGAATTTTAAAAAGTGCTGTCTCTTTAGAAAATGGATAATGTGTGCCTTGACAATTAGAGTTGAATATATATTAACTAATGTTAACCTGATTTGCTTCTGCTTAGTGGCCACTAGAACAAGATATTTTTGCCTTTATCTTTGGAGGGCAGAATCACTGTCCATGACACTTCAGTCCTTCAGGCGCACAAAGCATGCACTGCATGCTGACCCCTGTACCAGGAGTTATGGGGACAGAGGTCACCAGAGAAAACTGAGACCTGGTCTAAGTCTTCAAGGGGCCTACAGTCCAGCTGATTATACCCAGGCTTCTCTATGAATTAGGCAGGCTCCCTTGGCAATGACACCTGCTTCAAAACAAGTTTATATTAAGAGAAAACTATGCAAAAGGGGAAACACACATATTTTTGTCTGCTGGGTCAAGTAGCATAGTTTCTTAGGGCTTAGGAATCCTGGCACTTGCACTTCAGAATCCCAAACTCCATTCAAATACTTTGGCCTGGTTTTTTCTCTGAAGACTGAAGCACTAAAATCTTAAGAGAATTTCCCCTTCTCATCTAGGAGGAAAAATTTTTTTGTAAAAGTTCAACCCACACGGATTCCCCAGGGCAGTGGGACAAAGAAGTGAAATTGGGTGAACTGTATGTCCTGATCCATTGTCACCCACTGTCCAGCAGCATGGTGTTGGTTTAAGAGGCATTGGCAAACAGGCAAGAGGGGAGCAAGTGCCCAGCTGGCCAGGGCAGCGGAAGGGACATGGCCCATAATACCGGGATCAGAACTCAATAACAAGAGAGGAAGTGAGACAGCTGTTATTCTAGATGCCTGTGCTGTCAGATTCCTCAAAGCACAGAAGTGACATCAATGCCCATGTGTTCCTCTAGAATAAACCCCTGCACGTGAGAAACACTGTGCTGGATTTCCCTTTCTGTCAAGTACTGCCTTTCCCAAGCAAGATGCCACAGAAAAGAAAGAAATGACACGTTACTGAAGTTGGCATTACATTAGGACTTAGCCATTTGGGGTAGTTTAAACTCAAAGATGCTGGGAGGATGTGGGGGTTACCCAGGCAAACTCAGCACCTGCCTCTGACAATTGGTTCAACATCTGACTTGCAAAAAACTCTCAAAAAGTGTGATTCAGGGATCTCATGGACCTGAAGCTTTGCCATGGAGATGGGGATTATTTTTTGATGTGACAATGTATCATCAGCCAGCCCAACACTGACTCTGCTACATGGATTCATTTCAAGAGAGACCTGGACAGGGACCCCCACTTACTTAGTCCCAGCTGGGCTAGTTCTTCAAGCTGAGCCTCCGTCTTGGCTGTTGAAATGGCATAAGGCAACTTCAAGGTAAACGGCAGAACATCCCTGATTTTTCGAAAAAGAGGATATTTGTAATTACATGTCATGTTTCTATCTCTTGTTTGCATTTCCAGCTTAGAGATATTTTAGCTTTAACTATTTAAATTGTCCTAAGTCATTACCACATCATGTCAAACCAGACAGGTTTACTGGTGATAGGACTGGAGAATTACTATTCCTGCCCATATTAACATAGTTAGGACAGGCTGGGAGACAAGCCTGCATGGTTTCAATATCTGTAGAGAGGACCAGATTTCCTTCCTGGGTAGCGAAAATGTACCTAGAGTTAATACTGGAAACTCTGACTATGTTGGTGGCTCTATCATAGACCTAAAACATTATTACTAATTTGCTAGATGCTCTGAATGTTGGACTGCCCAACTCCCTGGGTAGGAATGTGTAATCCTAAACTAACATTTATTATCCTATTGCCTTACACATGGCAGATTCTCAATGAATGTTGAGACAAGACTTCCTCTTGTGTTTTAAGGTATTGCACATGAACCCCAGTGGTGGTGGTGGGGTAGGTCTTGTTATACTGCATATTCTGACTAAGGAGGTCTGGGTGAGACCAGAGATTCGGCATTTCTGCTACCTCCCAGGAGATGCTGCTGCCCTGGACCACACTTCAAGTAGAAAGGCAAATCTACAGGACCTCATGCAACAACCCTGCTCCCAAGCAGCCTGGCGCCATGTGTAGACCAGCAAACACACTCAATGCAGCATCCCAGACTAAAACGCCCAACAGGAAGCTGCTGAGCTGGCACACCCGGGTGCTTCCATGGCCAGGGCATAGCTTTGCCCCTAGTAAACATGGAGCATGGCCTCCTGCCATCTCAGAAAGGGTAAACATAGACTTAATAAACATTTGTTCATTTTCATATACAAGAATTAGGAACATGCTCTCAGCATTGGTGACAGGGCTTTCAGCTCAATGCCTTGACTGATATAAATAGGGAGAAAGTATGTTTTGGATAAATGAATGAATTAATATTCAATAACAATAGTTTTTTTGGGGGGCCGGCCGAGTGGCTCAGTTGGTTAAGAGCTCGCTCAAGAGTTTGAGCTCTGAGCAACAGCGGTTCGAGTCCAGCCCAAGCTGAGCAGCCGCTGAACTGCCAACAGGTGGCAGGATGGCTCAGCTAAAAAAACAAAAACAAAAAACAAACAATAGTTTTTTTTTTAGTGGTGGTATTGCTCTTATAATGAATTCACTCATTCGTTCAACAAATGTCTATAGTCATCTATGATGTGCCAGACACTGTTCCAGGTGCTGGGAACAAAACAGATAAAAGTCTCTGCCTAAAAGAAGCTTCATTTCAGTGGACACCAACAGACAATAAAAAAGTACACGATTTATAGAATATATGAGAAAGGGATGTGTGCCATGGATAAAAATAAAGTGCAGAAGGGGAATAATAGTGTTCAAGTGTGAGAATTGGCCAGGGATGGCCCCATGAGCAGGTAGCATTTGACTGAAGACCGAAAGGTGGCCATGGAGTAAAATGTGAGGAAAAGAACTTTCCAGGCAGAGGGAGCAGCAGGTGCAAAGGCCTTGGTGTGGGAGATGGTCTGACATGTATAAAGAACAGCAAAGGCTGGGGTGGAGTGAGGAACAAAACTTGGAGCTTCTGCTTGTGTTTTGTCTATACAAGATGCCCTGAAAATTTCCATGGAAGAGAATAACTATACCAAATAACTTGTTTATAGTAAGATTAGGCAACATTCTAAACTGCATCAGATTAAATCTGGATGACTGAGAATTTTGGAACCCTTGAGGCTGTTGACAATGAATAACAAATTAGAAAGAGCAAAACATGAATAAAATGTAATAGTGTCATGGGGCTCTAATATACTGCTCACAAAAATGCTAGCAGTTGGCAGTCAGGAGGCTCCTCTTTCCTGTGTTGTCAAGGCTGAGCCACCGCCTGCTTCCAGGAGGCCCTTTTGCCTGCCCCCAAATGTTGTGAGCACCTCCTCTCGCATTTGTTCTACACGAAGCAGGTGGAACCTCAGGGGATGGCAGCGTCTGTAATAGCTGCTGCCTGACCCCAGAGATGCAATCACTCTGATTATACTCTTAAATGAAGATCAATGGGAACCAGAACTTTGTAACACTAAAGTGTCATGCAAATAAATATATGTGTCTATGGCTATACCAACTTAAGTAATATCTACTTTCTTTAGACAATTTTGGGGAAGGCCACATATAACAAAACCAACCTATGTTTATATTAAGCTTTTACCTCGCGCAGTGCAGTACCTGCAGCCTAAATGTCACATGACTGGTTTTGGCTTTTCTTAATGATATATATGACAGGAAACCACACCTGTAATTTGCTAATGGGTAGTTTTAGGCTTTAATCTACTAGAAAATTAGATGTTGTGCATGAGTCCTCTCGCACTGTGCCAGCCAGGGCACACAGTGTCTCCTATACGCACAGGCACATGTGCCCACACACGCACAAAAGGGAGCACTTCCTTCTCACCTACACCCTGTTAAGGAAAGGGGCCCTGATTCTAAAACTTGCATAACAGACAAAATAAATACATATTAGGTATAAACATTTCACCCAAGAATTTTAGTACATGCATAATCTAGATTTATTTTTTAACTTTGCTCTATGTCGTACGTCTAAAGCGGAGGAGACTAACTTTGTTGAGCATCTGCTATTACTTTGCACCAAGCACCTTAACTCATGTGGGACCCACATATGCCCCTGAGAGGAAGCTGTGATGCCCCCTATTCTACAGACCAGGAGCACAGGATGACGTAGATGGAGAGGTCCCTGCACCCACTCACAAAGCTAATGTGGGATGAAGTGGAAACTGGAACCTAGGTGTGCTGGACCTCAAGCCTGTGGAGCTGTGTTCTCTAGTGGGAAAACATGGGCTTTGGCATCAAGGCAGGTTCAAATCCAATATCTGCTACTTATTAATTGAGTGTGGGCAACTCTCACTCTCTGAGCCACAGTGTCTTCACGATCCTAATTTCAAGGCTGCCACGAGGATTAGAAATAATGTATGTATGATGCCTAGCACATATAGAGAAAGCCCCTTTAATTATAATTATACAGAGGGTGCCAAAAAATGTATACACATTTTAAGAAAGGAAAAAAACTGTATTAATTACAATACTCAATATACACTGATAACAAAAGATGAATACAAGTCACGTTTGACTTCTGCAATTACAAGAGGTGCTCAATGTGGTCACCATCAGCATCCAGACACCTCTGATTATGGCGAACTACTGCTTTAGCAATAGGTAAAGTCTCTTAAAATGTGTATACATTTTTTTGACAGTCCCAGTATTTAATAATTAATGATGATAATTCTTTTCTCTAGCCTCTGGCTACTCAAAGTGCAGTTGCAAGACCAGCAGCATTGGCCTCATCACCTGGGAGCCTGTTGGAAGTGGAATCTCAGGTGCTGCCCCAGATCCCCTTAGCTGGGATCTGCATTCTAAGAAGATTCCATGTGATTCTAGTAAAAGGCTGCAAGGCAGTGCTTACTGATTACACTGATTACACCAAATTGACAGAGAGCTATTAGGCTTTGGTGGCCAAGGCATGCATCACAGTTTGTATTCTCAACTATACTTTTCAATGTGCCTTCAAAATCAAAAAATCATGTTTTTTGATTTGTGAATTCTCTAGTCTAGTGCATGTACGTTCTATGTGACCATCATAGCTGCTGGTCCAGTCACTTTCTCTATATGAATATATTTATGCAGTAACAACCAACTAGAACATTTCAAAAATATTTTGGTAAGATGGGGTCAAATCAATTACTGATTACTAAGAACATAGATTTGAACAAATTAGTAACATATGGTGAAAAGGAGAAACAAAAACATCAAGAATCTTTGCATTTTGAAAAAACAGGAAAATGAATCTCAAGTCTCCCTAATCACACAATGTCAATGCTGGGATTTTTCTGTAAGCACCTTATACTGGCATCCTGCTTTAATAGTTTATAAAAGGCTTTCATGTGCTTTGTCTCCTTTAATCATCGACCAGCCCTGGACAGCAGTCATTCCAGTCTATTATGAACACTGAGGGGAGAGATATCTTTTGTGCACTGCTGCCAAATGCTTTATTATAGGTGCATTGAGCTTTCACAACAACAGCACAATGACCAACAAGCAAACTATGAAAATTAAACACTGGCCGACTTCACCTCTGACCAACATGTTAGTGTTGAAATTCACTCCCAGGGCCTGGTTGGCCTCAAACCAGACCAGGTGTGGTTCCCTGGGACAGTGGGTGCTCCTGCACTGCCCTCCTGTCTTGGGGCAGCAGATTTCCTCACACAAGCCAAGGGTTGTTGCCCACACGCTGGCAGGTGGCATACCCTAGGAGGCACTCACAGGTCTCTGGTCCAATTCTTGGTGAAGCCTCTCATTTCTTCCCGCTGGGAAGCAGCACAGGGGTCCCCTTCTGAAAGCGACTCCCCACCCTCAGGCCATTGATTGTGTAACTTCCCTTGGCCCAGGACCTCCAGGAGTAAACTGCTTCATGTCTGCGCCTGAAGGGCTTAGTCCAACAGGTAAGGAATGTCTTAGTCTCTGAGAAATAATCTGACCCTTAAATTAATATAAAATAAATCAATCCCAAGTAAGGTTCTTAGCCTCAGAGTAGATGGCTGTGAGAAGGGATCTATGAAAACAACCCCAGTAACGCATGCCTGGTGCCACTTTACCAGCTGCAACAGACAGAAAAAAGCAAAGGAGGCCAACTGAGCTCCATTACCTCAGATGAAGCAATGTCAATCTCTGAAATAAAGAGTTTTGATTCTTAATCACTAAAAAAATCACTTGATTTGAAAAAAACGTTATAGCTAGAAAGAAAAAAAGAAGAAAGCCTGCCACAGCTCGCACCCTCTGACACCTGTTGACCTCGTGATTTTTGGCTTAATGTCATGTTGACCGAAACAGTTGCTTTAATTATGAAAGGGACGTGAGCACCCAGCGGCCCTGAAGGACAGTGATGCATGCTTTGTAGGCTGGTTTAAGGAACCCACATTTCTAGTTTCACATTAAGGAACTACACCCCTTGAAAAGTTTTCATAAAATTATCAGGACCTTGAAATGTTACAGGTTTGCATCATTGGTCCCTTTCTCTGGGTGTGTGCATTTCCCCGGCTTGATGGGTCTAAGTGAAAGGAGCCATGAGAGCGACTTGAGAATATAATCATAATAATTAATGAGATTTTACATTTAGGAGGTCCAGGGTAATTATTTTCATCTTAAGCCTGGTACAGGGGCCTTGGTGACCATTTTATTTCAGTAGCCAAATCTTCTAGTGACATTTGACAGATGGTAAGCCTCTCAGATCCTCCTACCCTGTTTTAATCAAGAAACCTTAGGCCAATTATTGGGTTGTCTGGAAAGTCATGACGTATTTTTCTATGTTTTTCAATGCAAAAATGCGTCATGACTTTCCCGACGACCCAATATATTGCACACCCATCAGGTGATAGAAATCATAAGAGAAGAAGAGGCCTTACCTGCTGATGCAGTAGAAAGCAATAAGCCGGAATAAATCCGCAAAGCTGATTCCTGAGCCTTCCAGGGAAAAGGCTGAAAAGAGACATTTGGAAAAAGAGCTGAGTGTCCCTGAGTGTGTTCTGGAAAAGGAAAGTCTCTCCACTATTGCCCTGCTGCATGCACAGGACCATCTCAGTGCTCTCAGACAACTACTGTGAGGATTATCAGAACCAGGTGGGAGGAGGATGCATGTCAGCCGGAAATGGGCCAGTCAAGAGGATGGCCTAGAAACTCAGTCCCTGACTCACTCGAACACATGCTCTGATGCTGGGTAAACAGACCAGCATACGCTCAAACTGCACAACTATTTTTTTTTTTAAATTCACAACACAAAGTTGGGCAGGGGTCAAGGGTCCCATCTGGCTGGAGTGAGAGGCCATCAGCACATGGGAGGGCTTGGGGAAAGCAAGGCCCCCACTGCCCCTGACCCTCCTGGGATGGACCTCCTGGGTCACAGTCCTCTTTGCCAAAACAGGCCACCTCTGGTAAAGACACAAGGCAGATGGAGTGCAGAGCTTGGCGGATAACACAAGGTCCCCATAAGGCAGCTTGTGTTTAAATTCAGTATGGAAGATTATAAAACCCATTTACATAGGGTGCTCCCGCCCCCAACCACCAAATGCACAAGCTTCCTGATGGAGATGAGATGTTCTGGCAAGGTGGTGTGTGTACCACTTTACACGTCTTCCAAATGGTGGAACAGGGCATGGTTTGACTTCAGATATGCCAACCACTCCTTATACCATCGAGATGCCACTTACGCAGTCACTCTTCCAAAAACATTCTAAATATCCTCAGCTTTGTGAAGATTTCCTCATTTCCTCAGTCAGATGAGTTTTTCTCCCTTTTATAACACTCCATATCCTCATTTATTTTGCCTATTATTTGCTTATGTTATATTATTTGCTCACTTAGTATTTCTGTAGCACCCCAAAACACACCTATGTCTTTACACATGTATTGGAAATCTCTACACTATTTCTGACAGAGAGACACACAGACAGACAGACACACAGAGAAACAGAAACACACACATGTGTGTACCACAGTTTAGTGAGTTAAGTAGGAGGGAACCATTTGGGGTAGGTTAATATCTCTGAGGCTTGGTTTTCTCATCTGTAAAATGGACAAAAGGAGTGCCTTCCTTGTCTCCCAGAAGGGTAATAGTGGGAACCAAAATTTTAAAAAATGGAATAATTTATGTGAAAGCAGTCTATTCAAATATGAGGTGATATTTATTATTAAGCCATGTTATCCAAACGTTATGGCAAAATATCTGTTTTTATAGCAAGTCCTTCCTCTTCCAATCCACCTCAATTTGTAGAGAAGATAGACCCTGGCCAGGAAGGGGTCATGATAGTGGGACCAAGGCCTGTGGTAACTAGTTATGGCTACCGTAATGCTTTGCTCATACTAGCTTTTTCAACCACTTTAAGTCCCCTGGAAAGGAACAGGGAAGTGACAGAGGTGTTGACAAAATAGAGAGGAAAAACCTTTATCTGGGAGGGCTGGATCCTGCCTCTGCTTAGCTGCATTTCATGGAAAACTGAATAGTAATTGCCTGCAGGGAATACATCTACTCAAGGATTACTCATGAAGATGTGCAGATACATGCTTCAGTATTAGATCCCATAAAAAGGCAACCTGCCCCACACACAGCTCAGTCATCAGCAAATGGGGGCACCAAATCCATGCTCTGCTTAACTGGGAAGGGGGTGAGGAAGCCAATCAACCTCTAATTAGGCCTCTGCCATACACCAAGCAGCAGGCTGCATACTTTGTACATAGGTTGTTCAATTGAATGATTAACTCTCTGAGGTTACTATCACCCCACTATACAGATAAGAAAACTGAGGTTCCTAGGGTAGGTTGCCTGCCCAGTCATTCAGTGAACAAGCAATAATGCCAGGACTCAGGCCCACATCTGTCTGTCTCAAAGTGCAGGTTCTTTCCACTTGCCCAAGAGACCTGAGGCCCTCACGTCAATCAGGACCTAACTATCCAGTGACCACTTACTGTATGTGCTTTCCTTTATGGCAAATTCCTTGAGTGGGGCTCCAAATTCACAGGGCAGGCGAAGTGAAATTACTTTCTTCTGCATTTTGGTGGATTTACGAACCAGAAAGATCTAGGAGGGAAAAGAAATTCAAGCTTAAGAAACATCTAGAAGGTTGGAACCTGGCATATGATTTCCTGCACACTCAACATCCATGAGTAGAACGCTCTTCATAGTTGAAATGTGAGGCTCAAAGCAGAGCAGTTTACTCCCAGAGAAAGGGGTGATCAGCAGTGAGCGTGCCACAGATGCCTATCCTTGAGAACTGGTGTCCATAGAATCCTATTTTCCCTTCGACCGAGCTTTTGCCATGAGGTAAGAGCTCCCTGAGTCTGCAGAAGCTTTTTCAGTTTGGTGAATTGTTTTTATGCTACACATTCTCCAGCCTGTGTCTTATATGGGTATCTTGGTTGATGAAATCTAGATTTTAAACCATCGAGGCAACGTGGCAAAACCATGGGTGGTGAATTGGGAGTTCACTGGCTAAAATTTGGCTCAAGGGTGTATTTACAATAGAAAATTGAATTTGTTGTCAACAGTGAAAAGGCAGGAGTGTTTTATTTTTCACATTAAAATATGAATTTCTAGCTTCTCTTGGAAAATGGGATGATACAGCAAGACCAGGCATGACAGCAATCCAGAGGAGCCAAAAATGACTGTTACATTTGGGAGGTGTTCTGAAATTCATTACAGCCAACATCAAGGCTGGCAGTCCATTTATTCCTGACTCACTTCACTTTTTGACAACTCCCTCCAGGTCCTAATATTGTCTTCAGACACGTACTTTAAACCAGCCCAACTCCCTGTATTGATGTCTCAGGACACCTTTCTGGCCTCGGTCACTGCAGAGGCAAGTACGCCATGTATGAGTACTGCTATGCAGGCTGTGCACTGCACAATTCCAGGCAGCACCATTCATCTACATTACAAATCAAATGGCGTTCCCTGGAGTGTGCAGTGTGGCCGCCCGGCTGAGTCCTGGTTCCCTTCTGTAGTGCATGATCCTTCTCCCAGGATCCTATCCTGTCCTCTTTCTTTTACTACTTCTCTTTCCTCTGCATTTAGACACTGCTCTTCGTTCCCATATCATTCTTTATTTTTTCTCCTAATCTTTACTTTAGTCTATATGTCCTGTCACTATCTCCTAAGAAATGTTTCTTTTTGGGAGGGAAGGGGAGGTTATGGGAATTTGGTGTCTAGTAAAGACTGAGATCTCTCTTTTTTCCCAGCACCCATGGGGAGGCAGCCATGGAATTCATCTAGTAGCCAGTTCTAGGAGTCAGTGTCTTTGGGACACTGTAAAACTGAAGCAGATATTTCCTAAATATTATCCTGATGGGTAAAAGCCCAGAGCACTGCTGAAGGCAGCTGTGGGTTAGTGGAGAAGAAGTAATATTCCCTTATGCAGGTGGTGATCTCTGTGAGACTTGGGGTCAGGGAGATTACAACCTCTAGATCTTATTTCCTGAATGTCTACAGCCTTAGAGCAGGGGTCAGTGAAGTATGGCCTGCAAACCAAATCCATCCTGCCACCTGTTTTTGTAAATGAAGTTTTACTGAAACACAGCCACGCTCACTAATGTACTTATTGTGTATATTCTACACTACAAGGTGAAGTTGGGTAGTTGTGACAGAGACTGTATGGCCCACAAAGCCAAAACTATTTATACTCTGGCCCTTTACAGAAACAGTTTTAACACCTCCGTCTTAGGTTGTAAATTTAACACCCTGAGGATGCATACCACCATGGCTGGTCTTTCAAATTTCCTTTCCTCTCATACTGCTTTTCCTTCTCTTCAGCATTTTCATTTCTTCTGGTGCATTTGGCCTCTCCTGATCCACTGCTCCTGTCCTCACCCTGCCCTCAGCCTGCCCCATCTTGTCAGGCGGATCCTATCCAGGGATCAAGTAGGTGACTGGAGAGAACATCCCACCTGACTTGTTCCCCACAAGGCCTCAGCAGGAATGGATGTGCCTGACACCAGGAGTGGAATTGCTGCCTAGCAACAGGGCCACCTCCCTCTTCAGCATTTTTGGCAGAAATGCAAGAGCAGACAACTCAACCTCCAAAAAGTGGAGGTCTCACAGAAGGCGGTCTTGATCATATAGACCAACACCAGAGGCAACAACACAGCATGCTGGCCAAGTAATTCTCTGCAAAGATGATCAAATATTGCACCAGTCACCCTGAGCATGTTTCAACAGAGTTCTTAGTCCTGTCTGTTTCTGTCAGATGAGAAACAAGGGCTCACTTATAAATCAAAAAGTAGTAACAGACAGGCTCTGGCTGATAGGAAACTCAATAGCTTATTTTTGTGCCCAATTGTCACAACATTCCTCAGTGAGCTACCAATGGAATTTTCTTCTTCCTCTTCCATCTACTTCTTAATTTCTATCTCTTGCCATGTATTGTTTCAAATCTTATTTTATCTGGGACTTATTGTAGTTCTTCTTTTTTTTTTTTTTTTGGAAGTAGACATTGTATACAAGCACTGTCCAATAAAACTTTCTGTGATGATACAAAAGGTCTACACCCTGCACCATTCTATACGGTAGCCTCCAGCCATCTGTGGCTAGTGAGTACTTAAAATGTGGCTAGTGGAACTGAGGAACCAAATTTTTAATTTAATTTTATTTAATTAATGTAAATTTAAATAACGACGTGGGGCAAGTGGCTACCATATTGGGTAGCAAAGGATATACCAATCATAAAATAACCTTTTTTTGAGGATCTTCTATAGAGTTGTAGCATGGTCTCGATTAAGAAGAGACTGGACTGGGCCGGCCGAGTGGCTCAGTTGGTTAAGAGCTCGCTCAAGAGTTTGAGCTCTGAGCAACAGCNAGCAGTTCGAGTCCAGCCCGAGCTGAGCAGCCGCTGAGCTGCCAACAGGTAGCAGGATGGCTCAGCTAAAAAAAAAAAAAAAAAAAAAAAAAGAAGAGACTGGACTTCGGTAGGCAGTAGCTGAAGAAACTGAACTTTGATCCACGTGGAAAGCCACTGAGAAAGTCCAAGGAAAACCATCAGCAGCCGCCAGGGCAGAGAAGTCTATGACTACAGAGCTTCTGAAGGCTGGGTCCCAAGCTGGGGCTGGGTCCTGGCAGGTTCCCAGGCTCAGAATTAAAGTAAAACAGCAGGGACAACTGAAACCCCACAGCCAGGCTCATCCTCAATGTCGGGTCTCAAAAAGTTAGGCCCAGCGACTCTGGCCTGTGGCCCTTCCCTGTTGAGTCCTGCACTTCCCATATTAACTGAGCAGATGAAGACAGAAAGCCAAATCATGAAGGGATCTGGTCCTGAGAGCTGTCTCTGTCGTTTCCAGAATTTCCCTGCATTGCAACCCAGGAATACACGGGGAGCCATGTTCTCCATAGGCTGGAAGGAACTTTCTAGAACTCCAAGTTTTTTCTCTTTAAAGACACAGCAGCCCTGCCTGCCTCAACCTGTTCCCCTGCGATTCTGAGTCTTACCCCCGGAGGCTGGGACTGTAGGACTTCCGCCGCCTCCTCCTCACTCAGAGTCAGTTGCAGCCATATGGGGTGGGTGTGAAGAAGCCGGTCCAAAATGCTGAGCCTGTTGGAGAGGCTGTCATAGCCAGAGTACCGGGGACAGGTTTTCACATCGTTTTCCTCAGAATAGCCACCGTCCTTGTGTCTTACCATGCTAGGAGAAAGAGAATTGACAGGGGTCAAATGGCTGCGGCACAATTTCCCTCACAGGAAGACTGTCCTAAAATATCATAGACTAAACCTGTCATAGCACATACCCCTTATTGTCATCACCACCTCATTTGTCTTTCCTTTCAGACTGAAAGTATTAAGGGCCGACACCATGTTATAGTGCACTCTGTATCTCTAATATTAAACAGAGTACTCAAAAATATTCAACAGACCCAACCTTCCACTTCTAACCTGGTTTTGAAAAGGTTCTAAACGTCCTAAATCCTATTTAGTCTATCTTCTGGCATAAAACATCTCTTCCTTTGAGTACAGATACCTAAGTGCTAAATTCCATATTGGAACCATGAGGTCCTAAAGACTGTATCATGAGCATGACCATGGCATGCTCTAAAAGCAAAGACAAAACATTCACATACACACACACACACACACACACATGCACGCATACACACGCACACGCGCGTGCACAAACACACACGCACACGCACACACGCACGCACACACACACGCATTTTTGTGCCCAAATGAATTAGATTTCATTCCTTTTCATACATCTAGGCATTTTTATTACTAACATTACTTATAATGAAATCTTACAGTGGTATGGTGCTATGCTATTAATAAAATCATAGAGATATTATTCATAATCACCACAAAATGGAACTTGCTCAAATTTCTATCAACTAATGAATGGATAAATAAAATGTGGTATATCCAGACAATGGAATTTTATTCAGCCATAATAGTCATTCAACCATTTTATGAATGAAGTACTGATCCATGCTACAATGTGGATGAACTTGAAGACATCATGCTAAGAAAAAACCCGAGACACAAAAGGACAAATATTCTATCATTCCATGTATATGAAATATCTAGATAGACAAATATAGAGAGACAGAAAGATTAGGGGTTTCCTGGGACTGGGGAGGGGTGTAGGATGGGTAGTGATTGCAAATGAATGTGGAGTTTCTTCTTGAAATAATGAAAATGTTATGGAATGAGATGTGCTGATGTTTGTACAACTTTGTGAATATACTGAAAACCACTGAGTTGCACACATTAAATTTTGAATTGTATGTTATGTGAATGAAATTTCAATAAAAAAAATATCACATTGACTTCCATCGTGGCCTTTGGCTACATCACTAATCCTGTTATTGAATATTTAACCTCCATCTTATGAAAGAGGAAACTGAGGCCCAAGAAGTTATCAAGCCATCCAGAGTTATAACGAGCCACGAGGAGCCAATAGAGATGGCAGAGCTAGAAATTAAAGTGGTCTGGTACTCACTCAACTCTGCAGGTAACAAATAAGATCATGAACATAGACTAGCTTGTATCTATGTGGTGTTTACCGTTGGCCAGACCCTTTGCAAACATTTTCTCATTACTCCTCTCAACAGCCCTGAAAAGAGCTACTAGGATCCCAGTCTTAAAAAGAGAGGACTGGAAGACTCAGACTTATTAAGTTACTTGCTCAAGGACACGCCTCTGTTAAGAGAAAGAGGGTGGACATTCCAATCCCAAGCTGCTTCAGCTCTGGGGCCTGTTTCCCTCTACCACAATCAGAACTCGCACTTTCCTTGGCTATCAGTGAGCTGGTCAGCAACACTGGTCCTGGAGCAGCCAGCAGGACCATCAGATCTGACCATTCATGTCTGAAGGGCCAAGTTCAGGTTGGGGTACACACGGTCTTCAAATGTCTAAACCCCCAAAACCCAAATGTGTGGCTTGGATAAAGTTTTCAACATTTAGAAAAATGGGTGATGGTTCCAAATGTAAGGTGAGAATGGGGGAAGGGGGTGACTAATTTCCACGTGGACCACTCCACTCCTAGGTAGTTGGGCTGAATGTAGAAGAAGCTAATCTAAGGTGATCATTTCTGGGTATGCGGACTCAATAACAACACCCACAATGATAGCCTGTGGGCTGGCCACAGGCCCCATCCTAACTTCTCCCCCACACCTTCTTGACTTTCCACATATTTAAAGAATCTTATGCTTCCACTGGAGATTTACATTTGGTTTTCTCTCAAATATGTGAATGTTTTCCTTTACCTCTGCTACAAGTTTCCAGATGGGAGAATCTGCCAAAAAAGGGGCAGTTTCTCATTCTGCAAATGCCATTCTAGGGACTCCAGATATATTGAGGTGAACCTTTGCAGCTATAGGAACAAACTCTTCAAAATGAAGCTGGTGGTAAAATTCCTTTCACATAAGGTAAAAGAAGTGACTTTAGACCAGTGATTCTCAACCATGGCTGCCTATTCAAATTGCCTTGGGAGCTTAAAAAACGTTTTGATGATCAGACTGCACCCAGATCAAATAAATCAGACACATGGTATAGGATGCAGGCATCAGAATTTTTTCAAGTTCCCCAGGCAATCCTGAAATGCAGCCAAGTTTACAACCACTGCTTTGGATCAGCCTTTGAACCTACATGAGAATCACCTGGGGTTTGTTAAGCCACAGAATCCTGGTTTCAGTTCCAGATATTCTGATCCTGCAGGTTTGGGGTAGGCCTGACTCTGCACTTCTAGCAAGCTCTGAGTGATGTTGCCAGTCTGAGGAGCACTTGCTTGAGACCTAAGAGCAAAATGTACATTTGGGCTCAAATCCAATTAGATGTTTGTTTTTTTGTTTGTTTGTTTTTGTGGGGTTGGGGGGAATGTGCCATTGAAAGAACTCAGAACCCAAGTAAACATTTCATTCCTGCTGTCTCAGGCTGGCGATATTTTACCAAGACCAAATTCTACAATCTCTAAAACAACAACCCTGACACTCATGTGTGCTGAGAGTAAATATGTTGACACATCTTCCTTTCTTAGAAGGGTGCATCCTGTGACAACTCAGTTGTTTTAAGAAGCTAAAATGCCTTTGTTCTGACAACTGACTTCAGCCTAGGGCCTCAACAGGGAGATGGTGAGTAAGACCCATGGGGCCTCATAAAGAAACAACTATAAATTAGACCTTGTCTTTGCAAATGACTAAGCCAATGCCTTCATTCAGCCAACCATTTGAGGTTTATAGCCTATTATTATGAAACAAATTGGCTTTTATCAACCAACCTGAAGGACAACCTTCAGGAAAGAACTAATGAAGAAAATGTTGAACCAGTTGTGAAGGCTCTTGGTGCCCCGCCCAGTCCCCCTTTATCAGATCGGGCACCCATGACACTGCTACCCCTTTTCCTGAACATACCTGGGAAATTATGCCTTCCCCTGGGAGCAGATGCACTGCTAATGATATACTGACATGACGTGTAGGGGAGTGGTCTTGCTTGAAGGTGGGGACATCTCTGGGGTGCTATTCACGCTTCAGAGCTCCTTGTGGGATCAGGCTGAAGCTAGACTTCAGCTGGCCCCATATCTTTGCCTGGTTTCCTCCCCATCCCATCCTGTATCCCTTAGTGCTTCACAGGTTGCTCGTGACAGCCTCTCTCAATAAATCATGGCACAAGAATCCCTGTCTCAGGCTCTGCTTTTAGGGAGTTCCACCTAAAACAGAAGTTGCTGCGATTAATAGAAACTAGTGATTCTAGTGCCTGCAAATGAGGAAGGACAAAGGATGAGTGCTTTATAAAAGATAAACCTCTGTGATATAATCCAGGAGATTGTATGATGACATCGTCATAGTGGGCTTGTGGGAACAAAAGACCCACCTCCCTCTGAGCTTTGTCTTTCTAATCTGAAAGTGGTATCTCCACCACCATGTAGATTGATGCAAGTAAGAATTCATCCAATGTGATACTCTGAAAAGGTGTAACCTAACCTGCACAGGTAGCCTAGCAGGTAGCCTAGCATAGATTAGCTTTGCTTAGAGTTTATAATTTTGCCTTGATTAACATGTAACCTCACTTAGATCACGCTAAAATTTATAAGGTTTGTGTAATGCTATCTGGTAACTTGCTGAAAGCCTCACAGAAAGACCAAGACTTTGTCAGATGTTTATCCATACCTATGCAATCTCTGACATTGATTGCCAGAACTATTTTCCAGGAATAAGCCCTGGATGTTTTGCAGGTTCAGGGGATGAACCAGCTGAAACTGCCTGTTACCAGCTGGAGCAGCCTGAAGCAGCCTAAAGGACCATCCAGTAACCTCCTCATGAACTTTCTTCATTATACCCTCATTATAATATGAAAATCTCCACCCAGTGGTAGAGACTTTCCACCATTTTTGAACATGCCATGTATGTACAGCCATGTTTTCTGACTGCACGTGAGCTGGAATACCCACACCTATACATGCAACGATGAAGTCTACCTCCATATTTATGCATGATCTCCCCTTGTAAAGATGGATTAGGTACTTTGTTTGGGGACACACTGCTCTGGGAATGATTCACGATGTGCTCTTGCTTGCGGGCTTGCAATAAAGTTCCTTCTTGTAAAATCATCTCAGAATCATCTCAGAGTTGTCTTTTGGCTGGCAACTACTAAGCATTCAGACTTGGTTTGGTCCAGTAACAAACGTTATCACCTGGGTAGTCTTCCTACCCCCAAATGTGTTTAACCTGAATCTACACGAGAGGAAACAACCAGACAAATCCAAATTCAGGGACTTTCTGCAAAACTACTGGCCTGGAATCTTCAAAATGACAACATCATTCAATTAAAAAAAAAAAAGGCTGTGGGATTATTATAGCTAAAAGGAGAATAAAGAGACACAATTACTATATCAAGTGCATAGAATTGATTACATATGGTATCAGAATAACAAACAGCCACAAAGGATAATGAGAAATATTTGAATAAGGGTATTTATAAGATAATATTATACAATGTTTAATCTCCTGAGTGTGATAATTTTACTGGGGTTACATAGGAAAATACTCTTGTTCTTAAGAGATGCATACTGAAGAATTTAGGGGCAAAGTGTGAAAGTGTGTCAGATGCTCAGCCCTTCCCATCCCCTCCAAAAAAAAAAAGGAAAAAGTATAGAGGTAAAAAAAATGTTACAAAATTTCAACAATTGGTGAATTTAAGTGAACAGTACTATTCTTGCAACTTTTCTGTAATGTTTGAAATTACTCAAAATAATAGGTTGGGAAAATGGGAAAATATCTACCATCTCACTGGGCTTTTATGGTATAAAATTCATTTATTTTTTTCAACTATTACTACTATTTCCAAATGTCTAGGTCTGCTTTCATGCAGAGATGAAGCTCAAGTATGGATTAAGTGAGACCCACAGCCACATGTGAAAATACTGGACCAGCTGTAGAATGCCCCACAAATGTAAGGTGCCTCTAGGGGCAGAGAACAAACACGAGAAAATTCGTATACTTTATCTTTCCTCATTCCAACCAACCTGGGCCTCTTGGCTCTGAAGCATATTACCCCCACTCTGGGGACAGGGCTCCCCAGGGCCAGCTACATTCTGGTCACACCCAATGTAAGGCTCTTCAGAGTGTGGGATGGGAGTGGCCTTTCCACTTGGCTGTATTCCCTTCATTCCCAGGGCCAGGCGTTAGTAGCCTAGGCAGGTGTAAGAATAAGTGATTGCAGAAAGTGCATTCTAATGTAGCACAGGCAGAAAGACACTAGGCCTGGTTTTATTAAATTTCACAGAACCAGATTCATCTCCAAGAAACCAATAACTTGCAGCACAGTTTCCAAATGATGCTCTTTCTTATCCTAATTCAGAACTCCCGAGTTGGCACCATCTAGCAGTGCAGCTTCTAGTGATCAGTGTACTCAGAAAGGCTCCCTTGTACTTCACAGTACATCACTTCCTCTTCCCCAGCTCCATCCCAAACAACACAGCAGAGGTGCACACTTTGACTTTACAGTCCAGTCTTTTTTCAAACAAATGATATAACATAGACAGTTAACAAAGCTATACATAAAATAAATACAACTTTGATGTGAGGTTGTTTCTGTGGAAAAAATATTGAAGTAAATACAGTCAACAACTTTCTATATATATGAATACAACACATAAATATGTATAAGAATATAAGAATCCTATTTTGTTGAATAGCAAAAATTAAATTTAAGGGCACTATATACAAGGCAAAACACCATGTTATTACTACCAAAAAGTAGGGTAACACGACCATTTGGCTAATGATCTCAGGTACTAGTGCAGTGCTCTGTATGGCTCTGTCCTCAGTCAGGACATGGGAGAAAACAAGTATACACGAAACACAAAAAGTCCCCCAAGTCTTCTCTATTTGTGTTAAAAACACACCTTCATTAAGCTGAACAATTATATATTTTAAATGGACAAGATGTATCAACATCTATGATAAGATGTGCTTGATTATTTTTGAAGGACAAAATCTGTTTCAATTAAATATCTAAAGTATGGGCCGGCCGAGTGGCGTGATGGTTAAGAATTGGCTTGGGACACCAGAGGGGCCCGGTTCGAATCCCACATATGAGGGCCAGTGACACTGCCCTCTACAGCTAAGATGCTGAACAACAGCTCAACCTGGAGCTGGGCTGCAGTGAGTCACCAGCTACGGCGTAGGCTGTAGCCCCTGCTGCAGTGGGTTGCCATGGGCTACCGTCCAGAAGCTGGCGACTGATCTGCCTTGGCCAGGAAGAGCGCAATGATGGTGCCAACTTGGGCCAGTGAAGCAACGTCCCCCACAACTAGACTGAAGAACAAAACGACAGCAACTTGTCCCCTTCCCCCCAATTCCCCAGCACTGTTCCCATCCCCCCAATTCCCCAATTAAAAAAAAAATCTTAAAAATATCTAAAGTATACTAAGAATTCTCCTTTTTATAGCAGACTGTTAGATCATAGTACAACTAAAAAACAGATCAGTTTAGTCAATTAACAACTTCTGAAAACTTTTCATAGAATGAATGGCAAGTCCTCTGTGGAATTGAATCAGGTGGGTGGTGACTCTGATCAAGTAATACTCCTCTAAACCTCATTCCATGGTTCTTGGACTCTCTTCTATGTGTACATGTGTGAGTGCAAGTGCCTTTGCACAAACATGATCCCATCTGGAATGTAGTACATTTGCAATCTATCTTAAAGGAAAAGTCACCTTTATAGTTTATCTGGGAATTCTGTTTTGATTCTACTTACAGAATTAATGGGCTCTGTAAACTGAGTCATCTGGAGACAGTGGCTGACTGAGTCAGCAGGACTGGTTGGAGGATGGATTATCACAACTTCCTAAAATATACTTGGCTTTTGGCCTTTGTCTCCTTCCTGGCTCCCCAGATCCTGGCCCCAGCCACCCATGGCTCCTACATCAGGCTTTACAAAAGCGTGGAAGGGAATTTTCTTTTTGGGAGGGGATCCCTGCTTGCTTTGCTGGCTTCTTCCAGGACAATCCTAGTGTTAGATGTGGGACTGAGTAATCCACAAAGGCTGCTTTAGATTTGGAATTTTGAAGGGGTGAATGGCAGGCTCCACTCAGGTCTTACTTCCCCAGGTCTTACCTGGATTTTCAGCAATGTGCTCCCTGACAGCCCTTGGGAAAGACTCAGTGCTCTTCAGCCTTGAGGGCTGGTTCCCTGCCGATCCCCAGTGGACCTTCCAGGCTTTTAAGAAAACCGATAGTTTTTCCTTGTTTATATGGTAGGAGCCTAATAAACAGTCATACAGTGAGTCAAGACAAATTGATGGGCCAATTATTATCAATAGGGTGCTAACTGTGTTACTAAAACAAAGCAAAACAAAAATAAAAAACAAAAGCAGAGCCCAGTATTCCAAGTTGCTTTTGCCTAGGATCCAATTATGGCTTAAGATTCATCACATTGCCTGTGTCCCTAACATAAAGAGCTGCAGTCTTGCTACACAGTGAAGAACTCAAAAACAAAAAAGCTCTATTTTTTTGTGGGATAGTGTAGATTAATTCTGATATTTTATAACATCTTAATGGTTTACTAAAAATTGACAACATTTCTCAAAGAGTGTTGGCTATACCAAGGCAGTACATGGAGGCACAGTTTTTATTTTAATGTCTAGTGCTTATTTTAATAGTTACATGTATTTAGTATAGTTCCCAATTATAGTGGAGATATTAAATTTACCTTTTTCCCCATTTTTTTAATTGTGGTAAAATGCATACAGCATAAATTTTACCATCTTAACCATTTTATAATTTAGAGGTATCATATTGTTGTACAACCATCACTTCTATTCACCTCCAGAACTCTTTTCCTCCTGCAAAACTGAAACTCTGTACCTATTAAACAATAATTCCCCTCTTCCTCTGCCCTCCATTGCAGGCAACCATCATTCTACCTTCTGTCTCTATGAATTTGGCTACTCTTAAATACCTCATATAAGTAGAATCATACAGTATTTATCTTTTCATGACTGGCTTACTAAATTTACTTTTAAAATAAATGTGAAAGGTAAGTTAAAGAAAAATATTAGCTAAATTAATAGTAAAAGTGGTCATGAATAAAAGAAAAATTGTAACACAACAGAAGAAATTTGGGATAAGATCATTTGGATTAGAACATAATATTTTTTTCTGTATTAATATTTACAAACCTCACTCCTGAATTCAAGGAGGAAGATCATCCTGAAAAATGCATCTATTAATATTTGCCATTGCTCAGCCCCTTCCTTGCCAGTGTTTAAACTATTCTTGATTGTCCATTGCTGTTATAACAGCCTCCTGTCCACCTGTCAAAACCAGCCTCGAGAACTATTCAACATGGAGGAGGAGGTCGATACGCTGGAACTGATGTTCCAGAAAGGTGACTCTGACCTGGATTACATTCAGTACAGGGTGGAATATGAAATCAAGACCAATCATCCTGATTCTGCAGGCGAGAAAAATCCAGTTACACTCTTAAAGGAATTGTCAGCAATGAAGTCTCGATATCAAACTTTGCATGCACGCTTTAAACCAATTGCCGTTGAGCAGAAAGAGACTAAGAGCCGCATTTGTGCTACTTTGAATAAAACTGCGACCAGGAACTACAAAAGCACATAGACCTGGAGCTGTCACCACTGACTGAAGAAGAGAAAACTGTGGCACAGCAATTTAAATCTCACATGTCAGACTTACGAAGAAATGGACTTGCAAAAGGGAACTCTATATATTAGAGATCAACTCCAGAGAGATTTAAGAAGATGTCTTGTTAGCACCTGATGACTAGAGGTCAAGTGTGGTGAAGGAGCAGATTTGGCCTAGGTGACCAAGTAGTGATGCCTTTCACAAGAGAGGGGAATATAAGAAGGGCAGACATATGAATACATTTCAGTCAAAAGGATGGAATGGGGGCCGGCCGAGTGACGCAATGATTAAGAACTGGTTTGGGACGCCAGAGGGCCCCGGTTCGGATTCCACATGAGGGCCAGTGACACTGCCCTCCACAGCTAAGATGCTGAACAACAGCTCAACCTGGAGCTGGGCTGCCTGTGAGTCGCCAGCGACGGCGTAGGCTGCAGCCCCTGTGGCAGTGGGTTGCCATGGGCTACCGTGTGTAGCCAGCAGCCAGCGTGAGCGGCCAGCAGCCGCAGTGAGTGGCCGTCCAGAAGCCGGCGACTGATCTGCCTCACCCGGGAAGAGCGCAATGATGGTGCCAACTTGGGCCAGTGAAGCAACGTCCTCCACAACTAGACTGAAGAACAAAAGGACAGCAACTTGTCTGTTCCCCTTCCCCCAATTCCCCAGCACTGTTCCCATCCCCCCAATTCCCCAATTAAAAAAAAAAAAGGATGGAATGGGAATAAAGGGATTTAAAATATATATGCACACACACTTAGTCTTATAATTTCAGGCAAGGAAGTCTCTTAACACTGTTTTGCATCTGTTTTTGTATAACTGGGATATCATATGAGTAGGTGTCCTGTCCTAGCATTAAAAGAAGGTTCATGTACTATCTGTCAGTCAAATGTGAATGAGCATGCTTTGGAAAATAAAGGATAGAAAAAAACCCAAAAAACAAACCAGCCTCGAATTTTGTCTCCTCCCCTATCTCCTACAGCTACAAGTAATTTTAGGCATAGGTAATTCCTTTATTCACTGTGTATATGCCTTGGGGCACTTACTCCATTTTACTCTGTATTATACCTCTCTCTCTTACAAGCCTGGCTTCACCCCTAGGCTATATTCAGGCCCATCCAGGGCAGGTATGGATAAAATGCCTGCTCTGGACATGATGAGGACTGGGTAGGAGGTGATCGGCAGACAACAGGTTTATTCCCTGTGAGCTCAGTGGGCAACGAGAAACATGGAGGACACTGGGTCTCTCCCTTAGCTTCCTTCTGGGCGCCCCATGCATAACCTCGGATTCAGGCCTTTCTTCAGCCAGGTTCCAACAGGATCTGGCTGCTCGGTTCCAGTCTCAGGAGACAAAGGGTTCTTGTCTCTGTGTTTATCAGGAAATGGGCGGCAAAAATCATGCAGCTACCAAGAGTCCCCTGGCCTTTGGCCATCTTAAGGCCTGGGGCTAGAAAAGGAAGTAGCCTAAATTCTCCCAGAACAATAAATCCAAACTTTTAGCAGCTCCTTCCTCATTGCTTATAACTTTCCTTTATGGACAGCCCTCCAACCCCCTCCCATCAACTGGCAAGGGGTGACTTTGAGTGAAAGTCAACACTGAGTTTTAGCCTAGAATTGTAACTCTATGATCACCTACACAGGACAGTGGTGATAAGCACTCCACTCAAGGCTCCCAAATACAGAATGCCTTATTCCAACACTGGGAATGCAATTTCGGTTCCAACAAAAGAGCTTGATGTACACCAGCTTGCTGAGCACAGGAGAAGTTTAGGGGTAAATAGTATTGGCAGGAAAGCTGCCTTTGGTTAAGGCAGGTACACCAAGTGAGGTATGGAAAAATCCAAAGCGAAAACCCCATACCTACACCAAGAGGGGCTTTAGCAGTCAGTTATCAACGAGCTCTCATTTACCTGGAGTTAGAACCACCCATTTCCTGCACATCACATTGAATGCATCAATATCAAGATGCTAACTTTTGTAACGCATGTCATGGTTTCCATCTAATCAGCCTTGATTCTAGTCTCCCCTCAGCCTCATAATCTTCAGTGGTTTGGTAGAAAGATGATTTGCAGTCAGACTTGAACCAAAGCTATAGTTGGCTCTTCCTAACTGTGAAGCCTTGGCCTGCCACTATGTGTTGTTTAGTTTCAGTTTCGCCATCTCTAAGGATGGATTGTTATTTGAAAAAGGAAAAAAAAGAATCTGATACTAAGATAAAACCTGAAAAGAACTGATTGTGAGAGTCTGGAACGTCTTCGGAACTATGAGCAAAGATTCTGTTCGGTAGTTTCCAGAATGTCTCTTTTATTGTCTCCTAATTTTTAGAAATTCAAAAAAAGAAAACAAGGCAATGTATTTCCATTCTATGACACAAAGACTATTCTGTACACAAAATTCTGGAGCTTTTTTTTGTCAGTTAAATAGGAACCTTTTGGAGGATGGCTCCTGGCTGGTCCTTGTACCTGAAATGGTCTTCATCCGTCATTAGGGTCTAGTCCCAACCTAGACTCTGGTGCTTGCCATGCTCAACTTTCAAATGAAAAACAGAAAGGATAAAAGGCTACTTCTCTTGATATTTTTGTACTGAAATTTCCATTCATATTCTGCCTCTCTGGGCCTCCCTTCCTAATCTGCTTGTGTTAAGCCTTTAGCTGCACACCAGCCTAACAAAGCCTTTTCACACAATGTTGTCTCCACCAGCTGCCATGGCAAGAAGGTGCAGCCCAAGACACGGCACTGTGGAGATCTCAGGCTTCCAGCCACAAGAGGCCAGTGCAAGCGCGGCCTTAATAATTAAGGGCCAGACAGAAGTTGGAGTCCTGTGTCCACCATAGCTTTGTTCCTAGAGCAGTAGATTCCTGTCTGTGTATCAAGAGGAAAGCAAATAAACTCCAAATGCTAATCAATGGCCAATATGCCAGGCATGGTGGGAAATGAACCAAGGGCTTCCTGGAACTGGGAGAAGAGAAGTGATAGGTCTGTGATCAATGGTTTCTGAAAATATGTTACTAGAAGAGACCTCATATGGAAAAACAGAAAAAGCAACAGCTAACACCGAAAAGATCCATCTGATAAAAACTTCTACCACAAAGACCAATTCCATTTTTATTAAACAAATAGGTACACGCATAGAAAAAAAAATTCCCAGGAAACCTTCAATTTAAAAAATACCTAGTAGTTGATGTCTTAACATGTGTAATCATGAAAACACTTCTTTAGAATTTGTGAAGCCAAATTAAAGTCAGGAGAAGAAGGGAGGCCCAAATTCATTTTGGCTACACATGGGGCCCTGGCTAATTTCTCAGCTTATTGCTGAGAAATTGCCAGGTGAGCCGAGGAAACTTACCCACCACCCAAGATGGGAAAAGTGATGGGAAGAGGCCTAGGGAAGGAGATATTCTTGTAAGGTTCATAGTCTATTTAATTGAGTTGTGAGGGTTATTAGAGGTCATCCTGTTTATCTCCTTATTTGAGGTCAAAACACTAGAAATTGATAGAACTGGACTTGGGACCAATTCTCTGACTTGTGCATTTCCCTACAACACACAAGTTATTTTAATTCCTTGGGGTCTTTTTTGTCCCCTTAAACTCCAAAAGGAAAATGGCTAATATATTTTGTATTATGAATTTTACTCTTGTGTGGCTAAGGGCTGCTGCTTTCTGAGGGAGGAGGCTTCCACTTCCTCAAAAAGATTTCTGAAAGCATGTTGCAAGAGGATTTTTGTGAAAAACATTTAGGGCCTTTGGTGATTTTTCAGCTGTATCTACTGAGGACTAGGAGGGCAGAACAACATAGAAATAGGAACAAACACATGTATCTGCTTCTGGGGAGGAAGCACTGCCATTTTTACAACAGGAGAAAGATTTTGTGAGGTTTTTTTTGCTTATGAACTATTTCCTTTCGTGGATTCTTCAGCAAGAGATAAAAAGCGCAGATACAGAGTCAATGCTGGCAGGGGCCTTCATTCATTCCTATAAAACTAAGAAACAGAAACAAAGAACCTGTTGTCCTGGGTACCCTTGGAGCTGAAAACAGGAGGAGAAGAAGCCAGGCGGCTCTAAGTCTCGGCCCGCTGACCTTTGAGCCTGAGCAGTGGCACACACCAGGCTTCACAGAAAGGGAAGCATTTCGTGGATTTGCTGTTCTTGGTCTTTGAGTACTTTGGGTCACACTGGTGTTATTTCATAGTTAGACTAAATCAAAATTACATTCTAACCAAGCAGATATTTCGTGGAAGAATCAACTACCAACATAGCAGAGAGGCAAGGTCTGTAGAGGGTAAGATACAGAGGGTGCCAAAAATATGTAAACGCATTTTAAGAAAGGAAAACTGTATTAAAATTGCAATTCTCAATATATAACGGTAACAAAAGATGAATACAAGTCACGTTACACTTCCGCAATTATAAGAGGTGCTCAAAGTGGTTACCATCGGCGTCCAGACACTTCTGATTATGGCCAACTACTGCTTGAGCAACACTGACCAGAATCCACTTGTATACATAATTTTGACACCCCACATACAAAGAGAAGAAAAAAAAAGAAACTTCTAGAATATGCTATTGTGAAAATTGTGTGTGCCTAGGGAAGCCAGTCCTTCAGTGGGAAGGTGCTACCTCTCAATAAAACCGGAATCAATTTCTAGGAAACACTGTGCATTTCTAGAATGATCTACAACACCTTTGTAAAAATCATGCATGTGAAATCATGCATGATCTACCATTTAAATGCACAGAAAAACACCAGAAAAATACATACTATGGCAAAGATATAAGAGAGGCAATAAGCAAACAATCAAAAGTGGTTCTTTCTTAGGGACTGGGTTCATGGTAATATTTATTTTTATTTTTTGCACTGTTCTTTTTCCACAATGTACTTACTCTATGTTTGTAATCAAAAAAAGAAATCGTACATGTTGTTTTAAAAAACCTTGCCCAATATAAGAGATATCATCAAGCAAGACAGACCAAACAGCTGTTTGGGGCATTTTTAACCTGGAGATTTACCTCATTCTTTAAGGCTAATGTCGAGTCTCATCTTTCCTAAAACCATCTCTTACCTGGAGTTACCTGCTTTCTCCCTGAGGTCCCTAGGACATCTGGTATATTCCTCTATTATGTCCTCATTCCATCATATGATACTTGTTTACAATTTTTTCTTCCGTAGATCATGTAAATTTTCAGACTTCACTGTCTAGGTATTTTGGCAAACAGCACCCACTCAATAAATATTTTCTTGAACTTAGTTGTTGCTACATTGGTAACAGTATGAGCAAAGAGTTAGTCAATCTCACAGAATTCCTTGAAACCATATTCTAAACACTGTGGTGCTTTGAAATCAGAAAACACCTTAAGGGATTAGGGGGGAAATTGATCAATGTAGTCATAGCAAAATATCCTCAATGGGCATGATAGGAAAATGTCTTACTGCAAAACTATCTCCGCTACATGACCTCTTCTAATTATGAACAAAGCTATACTCTACTTCTACCCCCAAAAGTGCCCCACCTGGCCTCCTTCCACTGAAGGCAAGAACAGCTGTGTTTATGATATTATTTGAGTGTTTCAGACAAATGGATTTTCAACTGTCTTTCAGAACACAATCTCAACCCAAGTGAAAGAGCTTTTCTATCCTGTTTTCCATCAGATATTCTTTGAGAAAGAATATGAACAGGCAGTACTGACAAATACCCAAGAATTAGTGGAAATGTGCATTTACAATTCTTAGAGCTAGATTGTGTGTAAGAGGAAAACCTAAACTTTGATAACACCAATACTTTTTTATTGGAGTCTAAGGTACTGCATGATATCCCTAATATTCTGTAGCACATGACTGTGAGCATCCCATGTTCTTCTGAACCAGACTGGAGCTCACACAAAAGGAGGATAAACAACCTTTCTGAAGGTGTGACTGTTCTAGGAGAGTGGCTTGCTCTCAGATGCTGTGGGACCTCAGGATGTGCCCCAAGCCCTGAACCTCTGGTGTAAGTAGGTTTCCAGATATGGCAAAAGAGAAAAATGTTTGTTTTGCTGGCTAACACTGCATGTGGCACAGATACTATGTAAGAAGACAAAATGCAAAATGATTTTTTCATCAATGACTTGAACTTACTTCCTAATGACCTCAGGAATACATTCTTCAAAATCTTCAGAAAAATAAAGTAGGTATAAATCAATGAAGAATAATCACTTTGTACCTGATGTTTCAAGAAGAAAAGATGGAAAGGAATGATATGAAGTGACACTAAATTCTGTGTTTGAAGTCACTGAAGTGGAGGACATATAGTTTTTAAATATGGGAAACTATTAGATGCCGATGTATTCTGAGTTTAAAAGAATTCAGTTTCTGAAAATAGCTGTATCAGATTTAGGTACATACATTTCTTAGCTATGATGCAGCTAATGGCTTTGACCAAATCAACTCATGAGATGTTGAATATTTCTATATATAAGTACTGAACAAAGTAAAGCAAAAGAATCTAAGAGATGTAGAAAAATTCATTGGAAGTCTTTTTCTGCTGCAGGTTTATAATCTAAGATTCATAAGTAGAAATATAAATAATAATTTTCTCATAATTTTTGGCTTACTTTCTTTCTTCATCTCCTCCCTCCAAATAATTCTTTCCATAACTTCATGGTTTCCATAAATATCACCCAATGAATTGGCTGTGAACTCAGAATTCCCATGATTTTATACTTGAATTCAGACATGTGAAAATTGTAAAATGATGCTCTGTTAAAACTGAAGAGTCTACACTCCTGAGTCCCACAGCACTGAGATAAGTACTTGTGTCACAACATAGAGGTACCAGTTTTCATCCATCATGGTTTCAGAAACTCTAAACCACACACCCATCCAAAAGGCTAAAATGAAAAAGTAGTCAATATCAAGTGTAGATGAGAACAGAGTATTCAGAACTCTTAGACAGTTGGTTGAAGTGTAACTGATATAATGACTTTGGAAAACTCTGAGGCACTGTTTACTAACATTGACTATATAACCATCCTATAACCCAACAATTCCACTCCTATATTTCTAGCTGAAGCATGTCACAGTGTTCACCAAAAGAAACACACAAGAATATTCATAGCAGCATTATTCAAAATAGCCCCAGACTGGAAACAACTCAAATAAATATCCATCAACAGTAGAATGGATAAATAAATTGTGTTGTATTCACACAATTAAATACTATACAAAATGCTGAATGAAAGAAGTCAGAGTTAAAAGAGCATAGGCTGTATGATTCCAGTAATATAAAGTTTAAAAATTGGCAAAACTAATTTATAGCAATAGCAGTCAGGAAAGTGGTTACCCCTGGGGGTGCTGAGAATGTTGTTTCTTGATCTGGGTGCTGCTATGTGGTATATTTACTTTGTGAAAATTCATCTAGCTACATACTTATTTGTGTGCTTTTTCTTAAATGTATTTTAGTTCAGTGGAAATCTTTTTAAAGAGCAGCATTAGTGATAATGGGTTTTATTCTGAAGGCCACAGAGCAGGTAATATGATCATAGTTTTCTTACTAGAGGCGGACTAGTGTGGAATGTGGGCATCTCTTCCCCAGATTGGAAGCCACCATTCTTCTCTTCTAATCTTGTGTCTAACCTCCAATCAAGAGATGAAGTGAAGGGTTGTACCAGGGACTGGCAGCCTGAGCTTTCTGTGGTTTCAACACAAATGTTATAGCATAGCTGATCAGACGTTGAGAACTTCCTGGGCAACAGGCCCTTCCAGAAGAAGCAATGGCGGTAACCAATGGCTACAATGTTGCATTGGGCAGAGCTGGACAAGGAAGTTTTGAATTCTGTGTGTTTGATTTGGGGGGTGTGGGGTGAGGGGTGTCAGGTCCCTGGGCGTCCCCAGGGATCCACTGGATGGAGTGTACCAGCAAGGTAACAACAGGAATCTGGGAGGTAAGGGAGAGTAAGACGGGAAACAAAGGTAGCACAGACTTCGATGGTCTGTCTAGCCAGGATCCTCAGGGAACCTGCAAACCCAACCTGAGCCTCATTTCATGAAGTTGTTTTGTTTGATCCCTCTATTCTAGCTGAGGACAAAGGGATATTTAAAGACTTATTTTAGCTTATGGGTGATGGGTCCAGGTGGTAATGAGGGTGGAGCACTGGCCTACCTCTGGCCTGGGATGCCTGCCCAAACAGAGACACCCTTCCCCCAACCAGAAATGGACTGTGAGGTAATGGGGATGGAGAGGAGAGTAAAAAGCCTTTATTTTCTCATACTCTAGTCTTGGGGGATGGGTGGAATGGGGAGGAAGAGAAAATAAGAAACAGGATTTAGAGAAAGCACAAGAAATTCTTCATCCTTCTCCTGGTTTCTTAGCTTCATTTTGGTGAAACATTAGCAGAGGGCATGGGGTAGATTTTATCAGCTGGTGCTCTGCTGGCAAACTTTACAACAGCCCATAGCTCAGACTTGATGGAGGAAGCAGGGCTAGAACACAGGGAAAAGAAGGTCTGGTCCCTCTTCTTTTCTAGGGAGGAAGCTTAAAGCCTATCACACATTTTCAACTTTTTATTGTTTTATGTGCTGGCTGGGGTCCCCTAACTCCTTTACAAGGGTGATGTCTTGTTGCTGCAAGAGGCTTCTGATGCTCAAATACTTTTAGAATCTCCAAAGGGCTGGCAACTTGCATTCATCCATTCAACAAATACGTGTTGAGTGGATGCTACATGACAGCTGCTATTCCAGGTAGTGAAAAAACAGTATTGAACACAGACCAAACTCTCGTAGAGCTTTCCTTCTAATGCTGGGAGGCAGCACAATTAAGCAAGTAAATACATGTCAAATCTGTACATGTTCTATATAAAAAAAGTAAAGCCAGCTAAGGTAACAGAAGAAAGGGAGGGTCCAAGGGTGAATGCTTCCTGAAGAAAGGACATTCCAGGCAGCGGGAACAGTATGTGCAAAGGTTGGGAGGTAGGAACCTGCTTGTCAAGAAGCTAGTGGGGCTGGAGCACAGTGATAGAGGGGAACCGATTATAAGAGAAGAGATGGTGAGGGGTTGTGAGGAGTCAGATCCTGGGTCTCGAAGGCCATGGTGATGATTTTGGTTTTAAATGAAAAACTACTAAAGGACTTTGAACATGAGTGACATGGCTTAGATTTAAATGAACTAAAATCAGATCACTTTCTATGCTGCTTAGATAATAGCCCAGAGGAGGTAGAAGGGTAAAAGCAGGGGCACCAGGCAGGAGTCTACTGTAGTGATGCTGGTGAGAAGTGGTCCAATGCTGGACCTAATTTAAAGGTAGAGCTGCCAGGATTTAGGGATGGATGGGAGGACAGTTAGGAAAGAAGGAGAGGTATCAGGGATGACTGTAAGACCCAAACACAGTCATGGTTACTGGGATGGGAAAGACCAGGAAAGAAGCAGGTTTGTGAAGGGAAACCAAGGGTTCAGTCTTGGTCTTTTAAGTTTGAGGTACCAAAGTTCAGGCTGAGTGGACAGCTGCATGCAAACATTTGGATTCAAAGAGAGGACCAGCCCAGGGATATAAGTTGGGAGTCACCAATACACAGATGGTATCAAAGCCACAAGACTACATGGGATTACCTGGGAAATTCTCTAGAGATCTCTTTTAGTAAACAATATATTGGGTTGGCCGAGTGGCGCGATGGTTAAGAACTGGCTTGGGATGCCAGAGGGCCCCGGTTCGGATTCCACATATGAGGGCCAGTGACACTGCCCTCCACAGCTAAGATGCTGAACAACAGCTCGACCTGGAGCTGGGCTGCCGTGAGTCGCCGGTGACGGCGTAGGCTGCAGCCCCTGTGGCCGTGGGTTGCCATGGGCCACCGTGTGTAGCCAGCAGCCAGCGTGAGCGGCCAGCAGCCGCAGTGAGCGGCAATTCAGAGGCCGGTGACTGATGTGCCTTATCTGGGAAGAGCGCAATGATGGTGCCAACTTGGGCCAGTGAAGCAACGTCCTCCACAACTAGACTGAAGAACAAAAAAGGACAGCAACTTGTCTGTTCCCCTTCCCCCAATTCCCCAGCACTGTTCCCATCCCCCCAATTCCCCAATAAAAATCTTTAAAAAAATGCAGTCACCTCTTTAAAAAAAAAAACCCAATATATTGTGTTTACCACGTATCAACACTGTATGAAGCCCTTTACAGTTTTGTACTCACTTAATCTTCCTAATAACTCTGAGGTAAAGCTCTATTTTCATCCCCATTTTACTGATGTGGACACTGAGGCACAGAGGTTTTTAAGTATTTTGCTCAATGTTAGTGAGAAAGAGAAGAGGGTCGAGGTGTAAAGAGAAGAGGATCGAGGTGTGCGGTCTGGGTTCTCTAGGGCTAGGAGGTCAGGGAGAAAAGCAGGAACCAGCCAGGAGCCTAGAAGCAGTAGCAGGTGAGATGAGAGGAAACCAGGGATCATAGTGTCCCCGCAGACAAGCCAAGTAAGTGTCCTAGGAAGGGAGGGTGGGTCAACCATGTCAGACGATGCTGATAGGTCAGGTGGGCTGGGAAGCGAGAACTATCGGATGGAGAAAATGACATTTGCACTTTCACTAACCTGGATTTAAAATTCACGTCCTCCTTTTATATTTTGGATGCAGGCAACAAATCTCAGTAGTTTCCTCAGCAGCTGAAACTTTGTCACCAACCAAAACTCTAGATGTATCCATTATTGGTGCACAAGTATTGTTTATGCTCTCCTCTGCTTCTAGATGACACCAGACAGTTCCTGGTTACTGTGAGTGGGGTGGGTGAGGCCATATTACAACTCACACTCACCAAGGATGAGGCCAGAAGGGAAGGCGACTGTGAGGCTTTTGTGCAGCCACCAGAACATGCTCACCCAAGGTCCTGAGGGGCCGACTGCTTCTCTCTACAGTGGTTACACTGGAGGAAGCTCTGCTCCTCGCATGCCTGCTCTCCTCTCCCCTCCTCTGCCCCTTGGGCTGCTCTGTGCCAGGCTGACCTGCTGTTTCCTTGTGGTCACAGCTCTGCTCTGCCTTCATTGTGGAAACAAAGCAAAGTCTTCCTTACCCTACTTCTCTGTAATCTGGCCCTCCTGACATCATTGGGCAAAATGGAGGAATTAAAAGCAAACTAACCGTTCCATGCTTCTAAAAATCAGGGAAAGACCCCAGCATAGAAGCCACAGCCTTTATACCATATCATATGGGTCTCACATCAGCAGAATGAGGGTCATACCGGAGCTTTACCTCATAAGGCAATGAGGAGATTCAGTAAGTTGACAGCTGTAATACACTTAGAACAGCGCCTGGCATGTGGTAAACACCATATACACCATTGTTAAATAAAGACAATCTTGCCTTTTCTCTTTCTTTCCTATTAAAAAAAAATGCCAAGTAAAATGCCTTTGAAGTTTCATAAATTCAGTGTTAGCCAACATGGTATTCAAGAATAAGTGATATTGATCTGAAAAAAAAAATTATTGTGGAGTGCTTAGAGTCACTCTTAAATTTGACAAGAAAAAGACTAAAAGAGACATTAAATATTAAATGACGCCCAGCTCTCCCACCACAATACCCACTACAGTCAGAGATCAAGACCTTAACAGTCTGTTCATGTTACCACTTCTTTAAGCAAACCTAACATCCCCTGTGGCTTATATGCAGGCAGGGATTGTGTCTGTCCTCTGCAGTTTGGGGTCCACCTCACAGTGCTGTATCTCCTGAATGTGGGTGAAATCAGAGCTACTAAAGCTCTCTTTGTTACTCTTCTGTCATCAACCTGGACTCCCAACTTATTTTTAGCTCAGTAATGCAAAGAGCAAAGAGAAATCCCCTGGCTAAAGTCCCACAGGGTTTGGAACTACTCTGAAAGTGAAGTGAAAAGTCTCTAATAAAATATTATTGTCGGGCTAGCCGAGTGGCACAATGGTTAAGAACTGGCTTGGGTTGCCATGGGCTACCGTGTGTAGCCAGCAGCCAGCATGAGCGGCCAGCAGCTGCCATGAGTGGCCGTCCGGAAGCCAGCGACTGATCTGCCTCACCCGGGAAGAGCGCAATGATGGTGCCAACTTGGGCCAGTGGAGCAACGTCCTCCACAACTAGACTGAAGAACAAAACGATAGCAACTTGTCTGTTCCCCTTCCCCCAATTCCCCAGCGCTATTCCCATCACCCCAATTCCCCAATAAAAATCTTAAAAAAAAATTATTGTGCATTTGTCTAGTTTAAGGGAAAAAATTAACCAATCACATCGAGATCAAGGGTAATCATAGAACACCTGGTGCTGTGCAAGTAGCTTGGGGACCATCTGGTCTACCTCTGTCATTTTGTAGAGAAGGAAATGGAAGACACACAATTTCCACGGCTAAGGGAGAATATATTTCCTCCAGAGACATAGGAGTTAAAGCACTGACTGAATTCCAGCTGCAAAGAGCCTCTTTAAAATTGTCTGCTTTCCCCTCAGTCTGTGGCAAGAAACAAGTCTGGCCGGTTTGAAATTTGCCTGGACAACCAAAACCAACTGGTTCGCCTGCCCTCGCAGGACTCCTCCTGCCTGTCTCATGACTTACAAGCAAACCCCACTCCATGAATCTCACCCTCACCCTGCACAGGCAGCCTCAACCCCATTTCCTGGGAAAAGAGGCAAGATGATAAATCTGGCCTCCCAGGCACCAAGTGTCCATGTTGTTTAGTAGTCAGTATATTCTGTTATCTTTGCGAGCAATGACTAACACCATCCAAAAGCTGGATGAGGTTTTGGCAATCTCCTCCAACCTGCCACCCCCACCTTGACCTCTACACCCCCATTCTCCAGATAAAGACCATTTATTCTGATCCTGTGCAATACAAGCAAAACATATTATGTTTAACCAGCACAGTAAATTGCCTCCCCTTTCTTAAACATTTACAAGCACATTGAATTTCAAATACACTGGACTGCATTGCAGGTTAATAGCTAAGGTAAGTGCTGGGGGTTTTCTGACCTGAGAACGCAAAATGAGTCCATCCTCTTAGTGCTTTCCTTTAAACCTTCTGGAGACTGACACAGGCTACACTGAGTTCTATTTTGCACACGGAGGATCCTGCTGCGTTATTGTTTCCATCATTGTGAGAAGGTGGATATGGCAGATAGAACTTTAGGTTTCCGGGTTCTGGTGCCAGGAGGAATTGAGAGGGTGTAAAGTTCAAGTGCCTTCAAAGTGATTAAGCAAGAAGACAACTGGTTTCTAGGTCACTCCCTCCTCCTACAGAGAGCTTCAACTGGAGTGGCCAACACATTCCCAGTTCCCAAACTTGAGGAGCCACTGAAATGGCAGTCCTCGCAGCTAATAGGGTTCACTTAGCTCCCATCTCGCGCCCGGCGCCTAATCGCCTCTGTCACCTGTGGGCTTCAGTGGGTTCCAGGCCATTTTCCAAGCTGACATCTGTTTGCACCATCTCCTGTTTCAGTTCTCCGATCTCCGAGACGATTGTGTCAATGAGCTATTCAAAGACAAAAAATAGTGTGACGTCAGGAAGTGGAAGGGGCGTGCCCAGAGCCTGGGGAGATCCAGCCACTATAATAGGAGCACAGAGATGATCATTTCTTTTTTTTTTTTTTCAAATCCTGACTCTGTGAATTTCCTCTACTCAGAGGAAAAAAAACAAAGAGGGAGGGAGCAACTTCTTCTTAGAAAGAGGAAGAACTTAGGTTTCAGTATTGCCTTAAGAAAAATAATATGACACCCAGTTTGGGTTCTCAACATGAATACAAAAAGGATTAAACAAATCCTGGTAGAATCAGGCCTCAACATTCATGTTGTCAAAGTGAAGCTCAAAAGGAATTCTCTGGATTAAAATTTATACAATCATTCTGGTTACAGAAATAAGCATATTTTAAAGACATATAGAGCTTGCAAATCAACTTACAACTATATGAAATTTATTTCTCATCTTATTCTTTGCCTTTTTTTTTTTTTTTGAGAAGAAAACTGTTAGGGGAAACAGCTGCATGGGGCTGGGAATGTCAGTGAGAAAGTGGGTGAACCATGAGGGGAGTGGAGGAGGGAACTGTGGCCTGGTCTGGCAGTAGGCTGGTGTGGTCTTCTATCCTCTACCCAAATGCTGAAAAGGGGCTACATCTGACCCTGAAGTTTGGTATACACTCTTGAGCCCACCTAGCCACTCATTCAACAGAATCTTTCCTGGTGCTAACTAGGCACTGTATGTGCAGGAGCAGCTGTTTTCAAAGTGTGCCACTGCTCATAAAAGTTTGAAAATGTAGTTACTTTTCATATAAATGTTATTTATGTCAACATGTAATAAATTATTGTTTTAAATAAATAAATACCTTAACTTTTTCTTCATGTATTTTCTTATATTGACTTACTTATTTTCTGTTTTAATGATCTATCCATAGCTGTCAATGATGTATTTAGGTCCCCTACTATAATTGTGTCTTGGTCAATTTGTATTTTCTGATACAATAAATATCTGAACACATGAACACAAGCTCTTTGGGGTCCTCCATAATTCTGGTACTAAAAAATTTGAGAATTGCTGTTCTAGCTAAAGACAAGAGTTGTATTGCCTCAGGCAGCTTTTATCCCACTCAGACTCTGGAGAAACTTCATTTGACTGTCCAAGCTGTTCTAAATTGTTGACCCTATCTATTCATTAATTAATTCAACAGGACTTTATGGCCACCCACTTCACTCTAGACCAGGGGTCGGCAAACTTCTGAGACAGAAGAGCCACCAGGGGTCAGCAAATTGCGGCTCGCGAGCCACATGCAGCTCTTTGGGTACGTACATGTGGCTCTGAAGTAAAATTGAAAATGAAAATAAAACTATCATAGTCTCATTTATAAAATTTTTAAAGGATATTATTCACATAATGGTAATTGTGAAAAATATATTTATGGCTCTCGAATAATTTTTAAATTGTTGTGAGGGACAGGATTCACTCTTCCAGGGGTCGGCAAACTTGAGATGGAACGTACCCGAAGAGCTGCATGTGGCTTGCGAGCCCCTGCTCTAGACGCTACAAGTATACAGTAAGGTTGACAATTCTGGAGGAGATATTCTGGTGGGGCACAGATCACAGCACTGAGCAATGAGAAGTTCCAGAATGAAAATGATGCTGTAGGGAAGAACTATAGGTAGGGTGGGATGGTCAGGGCAGGTCTTTGAGGAAGTGAAAGAGCCCTGAATGAAAAGATCAAAGGAAAAGCCCTCCACACAGAGGAAGTCCCAGAAACTGCAGAGGCATGTGGACAGAGAGGCAGGCAGGGACCAGACCTCTTCGGCCTTCTAGATCGCCATAACTTTGGATTTGAGTTTTCTACCCTAAGAACCATTGGAGGGCTTTAAGTAGGGCGATGACATTTTACTTGTTTTATGTTCTTAAAAGATCACTTTGGCTGCTGGCTAAAGATGGTTTATAAGGGCAAGATGACAAGCAGCAAGACCAGTTAGGAGGCAACTGCAGTGGTTCAGGCATTAGATGCTGATGGCTTAGACCAAGGTTAAGGTAGCAGTGGAATTAGAAAGAAGTAAGGAATTTCAGGAATAGTTTGATACAGAAATTGACAGAAGTTGATAGACTGAATGCGAGGTGGTGGGAAGAGAAAAATCACGGACAGTGCCTAAGTTTTTGTCTTGAGCAATTAGATCAAATAGGGAAGGATTAGGATTGAGGAGAAAATCTAGTTGGGCATTGGGCAGGTTAAGTTTTAACTGAGCAGCTTATTGGCCATAAATTACATTGGTTAAGTGGCTTTTGACATTCAAGATGGAGCTATTTATACATGCAGAAGTCACTGGCTTATGTGTTAGAATTCCACAATGCTATCCCAGGGAGAGATTCTCCCAGGGGAAAGTGTAGATGGAGAAAGGATCCCTGCAAATTGCTCTATGCACTCCCATTACTTATAGGTCAGAAGAATGTAGGCCAGTCAAGTCCTCCATGCTTGATCCATCCCCTTTGAGTGTGAAAGGGTACAGGCTGTGGATGGAACTTCTAGAAGCCTTGGGAAAGGAAATGATCAGGAGAGCTCATTTTAAAAATATCCCAGTGGAAAAAACTTAAAAAGTCAGACAATGCCAAATATTCGAGGATATAGGAAAACAGGAATCCCCATATGCTGCTGAAAGAGTATTGTTCACAGAGCCATGCTGGAGAACAATTTGCAATATTGTGTAGATACTGACGATACACAGACCTCCTAGATATGCACTGTAGAAAAACTCTTGCACATGGGTGGAAGGAGACCTTTATAAGAATATATGCTGCACCACTATTTTTAAGAAAACCAAATTATAAGCACCTAATTGTTCATCAATAGGAGAATGAATAAATTGAGGTATAGAATACTACATGGCAATTAAAATTATTGAACCAAAGTGCTGACGAAACAACGTCCAGCCTTAAAAAAGTCTTACAAGAGTTTATTTGACCCAAACTAATGACAATTGCTGGGAAGCAAAATCTCAATGGATTGAGACAATGCTCTGGAGAATGGCAATTTTGCAGCTTATTTTATACATTAGAATCAAAGGAAGAGACATAAGGTGGGGTGAGGGGGGTTACATGAAATTCATTGGTGGTAGATTAACGGGGTAGGAGAAAACAAAGCAGAGAAATGTCTGGGATTGGATAAAAAGTAAAACAGAGAGACACATACTTGTTTTACATTGATGAGAACAGGATAGTTAATAATTAACACTTACAGCACAAGAGATGTGGGCAACAAGATAACAATGTGGTCTCATTGTCTAAGTGCAGGTGGTTGTGCAAGGGGTCTGGTAAAAAAGATTACTCTGACATTTCAAAGGTATGTTATCTCTTAGGTGCACAAAGACAACAGACAATTTGAAAGTTAAAGATGGACCTTTGTCAAGGAAGCAACAGGTCTAGGAGGTGACTACCCACCATGAGTCACTTTTAGTTAGGAATTTTTACATTCAGACCATTCTGTGTGGTCTCTTTGGCCTCTAGGTTTGTAAGGCCCACCATGCAGGTCTCCCCTGAGCTTTTCAGGTTTAGTATGTGGCCCCTTTTCATCCACTGTAGCTATATGTATCAAGACATATACAAACATAAAAACTCAAAATGCCTTCATTAAAGAAAAAGACAAGTTGAAAAGGGTTGCATTCAGTGTATGAAGTTTAAAGTCATGCAAAATTGTACTATTTAGTGATTGTAGATATACACATAGATATAAAGATGATTTCAATATGCAATGTGGGGTTTACACTTCTAGTCCCGGATAGTGGTGACCTCTGGAGGAGAAATGGATGGAGGTGTTCACAGATCAAGGGGCTCAAACACCTGTGAGATTTTATTTCTTAAAATGAAATGGCAAACTAATAAGATTTGACAGAGCTAGTGATATTTTTGAGTATTATGTGTGATTTTCTGTATGTTTAAAATACTTCAGAATCAAAATTATTAGGAAAGCAAGAAAAAGTGTAAATGTATGAAAGTGAAAGGCGATGGAGGGGTTAAGAGAGTTGGAAGGCATGGGGTGAGCTGGGCACGTCTGAGTGTCTGTGCCAAAACCCCAGAACTTTGGGCTGGGATCCCCTCTCCCATTCTGGGTCATGGCTGTGGTCCCGGACAGGAGGGTCCACCAGGGAGCAAAGAGCCTTGCCAGTGGAGGGCCAGCCACAGCCTCGGGCACACAGCTATAGGAGTTAAAATATTCCCATCTCCAGCAGGAAGATGAGTCACTAGGTACCTTCACCCTCTCCCCTCTCAGTCACCTTCATGACCACAGTATTGATTTGAACTAAAAATCCCAGTGGCCTTCCCCAGGAGAAGTAGCTGATACTCTCCAGCCAGACTGTTTCCTCCCTATACTGTTCATGTTGACACCTTTGGCTGCATGTCCAGGCCTCAAGGCCCACATTACTTCTTTCTTTTATACCTAGGCACACACAAAGAACCTACAAATTGTGTTTCTCACTCAGCAGCACTCAGTGGCAAATCACAGATAAATTAATCTGCAATTCAAAAAAGAGGCACATGAGGCCAAGACACAAAGGTGGATGAAGACAGAGGTTGCACCTAGCTGGATGGCTATGGGACCCTTCCTGGCTGGATGAGGGGTCTTTCAGTCCCCTCCATCTCTCCTCCTCTCAACCCCATTCTGCCCCAACTCACCTATTTGACAGCACAGAGAGATTTACCTGACAAATGGACCAGAACTTAGCATTCCAGAGCCAGGTCTGCCTCTCCAAGTGATCTGTTTATAAACCCACTAGGCCTTTCAACCAGCAAGAGCCCTACCTGAGGTCTGCCCAGGTGTCCCTGATTGGATCTGAGATGTTCCCCCCATTGTCCCCAGATACATTTGTGTTTGTTTTTAATTCCTGTAAATGTTTGATTTCATCCCTTATGCTCTGTTTCATTCTTTGAGAGCAAATAGAGAGATAGGTTATCATCCACCAAAGGAGACCAGTTTTAACTTAAGCTTTTCCATGTTAAAGCTGTCAACCGAAAGTTGTCAATGCAAATTCAGCACCAACAGGAATGGCCAATTTGGGGTGCAGTGAAGAAGGAAAACTTTATTCAGTGCGAACAGCTCAATTGTGATATAGCACTGACTGTGAGCATGGCTGTGAGGTAGCCCTGGTGAGAGACCCTTCTCCAGCTAGACAGCTCTGCTCTGCCTGCTCTGCTCTGCTCTGCTCTGGTCCAGCGAGACATGTTTGGTGTTTCCTCTTCAGTGTTTCAGCTCCAGCCAGGGAAATGAAGTTCTCAGTCTTTGGTGGACAGGGAAAGTGCACTCTCTGAACTAGAGGGGAGCTGATGTATATAGAAAGAAGCCCTGGCCCCTGGTCCCTGATAGGTCCATCCTCATGCAAATGAGGACTCCAAATTCTTGAAGTTTGATTGGTCCAAAAAGCACTGTCCTGATTGGTCAGAATACAGCTGTTCTG
>NW_017731545.1:1495332-1533476 GCF_001890085.2 Hipposideros armiger | reverse complement strand
GCGGGGATGCGGCTGGGGGTGGGAAGAGGGCAGAGGGAGGGGGCATGGTGACTACAACTGGGGAAAGGAAAACAGGCCTGGGGTTGGGTTTCTGGGTCCCCTCCCTCATTCTACTCAGAAACCCAGTGCCCTAGGGCTCCCTAACACGTGAGCATTTATGCATACTAAAATACAGGAAGCCCACAGTGCTCACCTGGGTGATTTCCAAGCAAACTAGCGTCCAGGCCAAGGGCAGAAGGATTCCGGAAACCCCAGGTTCTTTCCTGGCCCTTTTGTAACAGTGACCCTATATCTTCTATTTTGAGATTTAAACCTCTGGTGTAATTCAATTTGACAGTGTGGTTTGGCCTGGGACTTTTTGAAAGTTTTTCTTTTCTTTGCTTCTTTTCCTTCCGCCAAACCTTAATGACTTTGTTTACTATATATTTACTATGCATACCAATTTCAATGGTTCTGTTGACTTCGGGCCAAATGCATGCCTGGCCCGGTGACTTGGGAGAGGTTTCGGCATCTGTATGGGATCCACTCCTGTCCCAGAGGAAGGCCAGCGTCTGCCAAGCACCTTTTTTTCAGGAGTTGCCTGACCAACCTCTCTGTCCCTTTGTTCTGCTTCTCCTTGCCTGCCTACTAAACCTTTTGGCCGAGTTAAGAGCGGGAAGGCAGTTTTTGTGACTAGGAGTTCACTGTCTTCCCTGAACGCTGGCATTTTGGAATAAGCCTGCTTTTCTTTCCACCAACCTCACCGCTCAAGTTTTGGCTTTTGTGCTTTTGTGTGGCGAGCAGCCGGACCTTTTGCACGGTAACACTTGGAGATCACACCCAGGGCTCAGTCTGGACAAGACTTGGCCTGCTGCAGTTGTCTGGCACAGGAATCTACACTGATTTGTACCATTTTGTAATTATTCCGGGTAATTTCCCAGTAGGAGGGAACCTCATTTGAGGGCGCATACTTCAAGCAGCAGTCTTGTGCCGTTTAGAAGCAGTCTAGCTTGCAGCAACTATCTGGTGGCTTGGCAGCATGAGCTAGTAGTGGTGAGCATACCAAGTTTGGGCTCCAAATGACCTGCCTTCAAATGACCTCTGGACCCCTGGTTGGCTGACTCGGGGGAGGGGAGGGTATTGGAGGATTAAAAAGGACTCTGAGATAAAAACACTTTGTAACAAGCACCTAAATGCTCCCAGATTCTCTTCCTATTTATCTCATCTCTTTATATTAATGGTGATTGTTATTATGAAGCAGAGAGCTGATAAGGCTAAAAGGCACTTAAAAAAGACTCATACCCCTCCCAGCCTGTAAAGAGGCAACGACCTGGACCTACAAAAGACCAGTGTTTGTGGAGTCCAATCTTCTTTCTGCCTGTCTGCCTAGGAGTCTCTAATCTCCAGATCTGCCCACTAGATGCCAATTTTCCCTGACTATGCTGGGGAGAGAAGTTGCTGTCTGTTGTCCCTGCTTGCATGAAAGGCTGGAGGGAAGGGAAGGGAGGGACTCCAAATCTTGTTTTCTTTCTTTTAGGGTTAGATAAAAGGATAAAAATTCTCTTGAAGGTCAAATAAAACTAAAATGAGAAAGTGCTTATAGAGCAAGTTCTGATACAGCACTCTTCAAATTGTAAGTTTAACTCAGGAATGTTATCAAAGGTTTGAAAAGGGATGTGTTGCTTATAGAGGAAGACTTGAAACCTAGGGTGTGGAAAAAGTCAAGTGCTTGGCTCTCAGCTATGGAGTTTCTATTTCTCAAGTACATCGACTAGGTCTTGGGGTGTGTGATGGGGCTTTACAGTCCCATCAGCTCTGTGGGATTAGACCTACCTCTAGGTCATGAAAAACCACATGACCCAAACAATTCCGTCTCCTGTCTGCTTCTGCTAAGCTGGAGAAGCCTAATGGACGGTGGATATACCCCATATTGAGGTATGTCAAAAAGCAGTCTGGGGGCCAGCTGAGGGGCTCAGTTGGTTAAGAGCTCGCTCAAGAGTTTGAGCTCTGAGCAACAGCGGTTCAATTCCCGGCCTGAGCTGAGCAGCCACTGAGCAGCCAACAGGTGGCAGGATGGCTCAGCTTAAAAAAAAAAAAAAGCAGTCTGGAAAATGTTGGGTTTCTTACAAGCTTTCAAATGCCCTTTGCCTAAAGGAACTATCACCATGGAAACAAAAGTAATGGAGATGTCTTTCCTTTACTTATAAGGGAGTGTTTGGAGGAATGATGCTGAAGCGTCTTAGAACCATGCCCTTTTGTTTTGTTTTGTTTTGAAACTGTTTCTGTTACATCATCCAAGGGTGTCTGCATTTATAATTTTGAAATTATATTTTTGAAATTTAATCAGAAACATAACACATGAATATATTTCTACTGAAAAACATAGATTACTGTAGTTAAAGCTAATCTCCCTTGACCATCGCCCATAGTCCTTTCCACCTATTCAGAGATTATGTGCGTATCATTCTTGAATGTTATCATCCTATGCTTTTTTTTATCGGATGGAATTGTACTGATGTATTGTCCTGTAGCTTGCTTAATACACCCAACGAAATGTTGTGGAATTTATTCACATTGATAAAGGAAGCACTAATTCATTCATTTTAAGTAGGAATGGTTTTCCACGATAGGGGTATATCACATAGGGATATTCCATGTATCTGTTCTATTTTGATAAGCACGTAGATAGTTTCCAATGTTTCGCTGTGACAAGCAGTACTGCATTGAATATCTTGTGTACTGTGTGAAACCTCAGAGAAACTGCCGGGCTCTCTGCACATATGAGGTGATGTCACATTGCTCTCCAGGTGGCTGTGTCCATCTATCCTGCCTCCGCCATCTTTGAAAGCATCCCTCTCACTTGTCAGTGTTTTGATATTACCAAACTTTTAAGTTTTGGCCAATCTGATGAGTACAGTGGCTTTTTATTGTCTTAATGTGCTTTGTCCAGATTATAATTTTGTCTGTATTTCTGCTTCTGAGGAATTGCCTGTTTATTTATCTGCTGACCATTTTGGGGTTTCTTGATTTTTCTTAAGTTATATAAGTTGTGAATACGAATCCATTGTCTCAAATATTTAAAAGATTTTCTCTCATACTGTTTGTGTAGAGTGCTGTTACAATTAGTTTTGTGTGAGCAAGAGTGACTCTATTTTGGACATGTGCAGAGAGCTGCCCGGTTGCCCTGGTAATTGGATGTAACCAGCTACATTCCGAAGGTCTCCTACTGAAGATATGAGGACAGTCAGGGTCTCTGGCTGGCTGCCCTGATAAGGTGACATCAGAAAGGCACTCAACTGCGTAAGAACTGAGGACTTTTGCAGCTCAGAAAGCCGGTCTCAACTGGAGTTGACCATGCTGTCACTCTGGTCTGAGAACCCTCCACTCTGCTCTGCTCCGCTGGGACAAAACCTCTGCCAGACCTACCTCCCGGACCAGTCACCCTTCCTCGCTCTACCAGGACTCTGATTGACTCTGGGACTGGTTCGTTAACTCTATTTTACCCAATTATTGTATTACTCTGTGTGCTTTACTGTTTGGTGTGTTGATGGTTGATGTTTGAGTAAAGAACATATTGAAAGGCATTTAAGATCTTGTGTACTCTTTTCTTCACTCGTGCCACGGGCTACCGCAGAGGCCTCAGTCAGTGCGAGGTAGATCCTGGGGGTCTGGGAGTCTCTCAGGGGTTAGTCCCCCTGACTTGCAGGAAGAGAGTGCAGCACAGACTGTGAGTCTAGCAGTCACTCATGACACTGTTTTCTGTCTTTTAAAATTCTTACAGCTTTTAAGGTTGATAGAATCACAAGTTTAATGTGGCTCTTGCTGTGTCTAGGAAGACATTCCTTATCTCGAAGTAATAAACAGTCTTCTCTATTTTTTGCTAAGACTTATATATAGTTTTGCCTATTAACATCTACTGTGTTTATTTAGTTGTAGGCCTTTCATCTGGAATGTAATTTTGAGTGTGGTGTGAAGTCAGGATGAAAAGGTGAGGGATGACTACAATAGTGCCCCTGAACTAGGTTCCCCAAATCTCTAAACCTTGCACTCTGGGGTGGCTTTATTTGCCCTGAGATGTCTTCTACAGGCCAAGGGATGTGCCCCAGGAGGCTTGAGGTAGAACTCTGCCTTTGATTGTTATTCCAAATGGAGAGCAAATGAGCTCAACAGTATTTATGCAATAGTCGATCTTAGCCCTGATGATTCAAACACCCCCTTAATCGTAATCAGAACCTTCCTATTTACCAAAAAAACAATATCACTATATTTTTATTCCACTTTTTCTACTTTGGAGTTAAAAACACTTCTATACACTTATGTAGAGAAAAAGGTAATAAGCAACCCACCCCTATACCATCCTCTGAGTTAAGTGAAATGAATGGCTTGATGTGAATAACTTTGTTTTTAGCTCAAAGTAGTAAACAGTAGTACTTAGAGGAAACAAACACAAGTGAATAATTTAACATTTAAAGGCAAAATTTTGGCTAAATGCATAGCTTGGAATCCCTTTGGCTTGCTGCTTCGAGCAGTGTGTCCTTGAGTACATAATCTGGCCCCTTAAAATTTCCTTATTCATGAACTGAAGATATGCTGAGGCCTGCTGTTTAATAAGAGTTCACTGAGGTGACGCAGGCAAAGTACACAAGAGATGTCCACCTTTTAGTATTTGAGTATTTGCTGGTGGGGAGAGAACTCTTAGTAGTTTACACCACTCACAGCTGACAAAAAAGTGAGAGGTATAGTTTAAAGGGTGCGAGAAGTGTGGGGTAGAATGTATTAGCTAATTGTATCTGTTGAGAGACACAGGTACTGGTGCAATGCCCATGAGGGAGACCATCACATGCTATGCCCCTACAGGCACTGTAATTCCACAAGGCTTGTTAGGGGCCTGATAAACAGGGATGTACATACAATAGATAGAAATATTTGAAATTAGGGTAGTCCCAGAAGATTCAGGACCTGGTGCCTCTTGTGTGTGTTGGTACCCCAGGGGGGACCTCAACGTGTTGGTGGACCAGGTTTCCATAGCTATTATCCTCCGGGACCTTCCTCAGATCTGGAAACCCCTGCAAACATCAGGCTGCACTGTGGCTTCCCCTGAGACCACAGCTTCCACCAGAGGGGGCCCATAACGCCTCTTAAAGAGTGGCCATGAGAAGGCAATCCGGCCTACACAGCCAGCCCCAAGTCCCTTGTCTGAGGACAGCTTTCTGGCGGCTGGAAACAGTTTTGTCTGGTGCATAGAGACCTAAAAGGCCTCTGAGAGTCTGTCCTCAACCAATGAATGCGGGGCACTGGGGCATAAATACTCCAGCTCCCCCTCCTCTGGATGAGACCACTCTGAGGTGAGACCTACAGTGTCCCCAAGCACCTTTTAAGAGGGAGCCAAACTTACCATCAAGGGACTGCTTGAAATAGGACCCTTATCTGACCCCCTTCTCTGTCCCACTCCACTATAGGTTTCTCTTGGGAGCATTTCCTGATAAGCCACTTTTATGAAAATCTTCAACTCTGGGCCTGTTTCTGGGGAACCTGACTCAATATACCCCCAAACCTTTCTGCTTGGCCCCCCTCTTTCACCATTTGAGCTTGATGGCCCTGCCTGTGGGTTATTCCTGGAGACAGAGGCGCTCCCAAACCTTCACCTGGATGTAAATTCTGCAGAGCAGGAATGGTGCCTTTTTGAGCTCAGGAGAGGCCCTGGCATATATGAGTTATTGAATGGATGAGGGCTCTTCCTAATTCCGCCTTCCTCTTTGTAACTTCCCTGTTTATTTCCTTCTAGACCCAGGGTAAATCAGGACACAGAGATGTGGAGCTCCAACCAGTCCATTAGAACCTCGGCTGAACATGATGGGAAAGTAGCTGACATTCTGGCAGCCACTAAAGAGACACTGCTCAAGATTTTTCAATTATTCACCACCGAAAAACACCAAAGTCGTTGCACATCCAGAGTGTAGCCACTCTCTCCTGATCCATGGTTCTCACTGAGCAGAAGCCGGTGGCTATAAACACGCGGTCCCCCTAATGATTACATTGTAAACTGCTTCTATTGACATGGAAGAGATGCAACCTGGCTCTCCTTTGGGCAGGCTGTGAAGGGCTGGGTAGACCATGCTGACACAGGTACTACTGATTCAGTACAGCTTCTTAAAGGCCTAGCCCAGTTTTGGTTTTCTTTTCCTAAACTATATTTGAAATGATCTTGTAGAGCAAACCCTCTGATATAACTTCCAATTTAGTGTCTTCTTGAAAAAAAATGAAAATAATTTTAAAAAGATACATATAGTGTCTACAGTTCAATATATGAAATATGGAAGCAGCTTGTGTGGTATATCTTGAAACAGTCATTCTGCTGAGGTGCTGATTTATTTTGTCATTTGTCAGTTGTCTGAGGCCAGTATTGCATTAGATACTTTAGTGGCCTCAGAAGTCATAGATATCACCATATCACTGCTTGTGGCTTTGAGTTTTAAGATTAAGTAACAAGCCAAATGAGAGAAGCCCATGAAGAATGAAGTTCTTCCTAAGAGTTGGCACTAATGTTTTCTACAGCCCAGGTTAGTTTTAACATTTGTGTTTTAAGTTTGACGTTGCATTTTTTCTTTATATTTTTAAGAAATGTTTATAGAGTACTTAATATGCAGCAAGTCCTAGGTCTATTTTGGGAAGAAAAACAAAAACACAATGTGCTCCATCAAATTTAGTATATGATCAACTATAAGATACACTCTTATTTTATATGTTATTAAGAAAAAAAGAGCTGCCAATTATAACACACCACTGACTACAAAATATAAATGATTCCAGATATAATAAAATTTGAAAATCAGTACATCTTAGAATTGAAATGTGCTGATCTATACGTCTTCATGGAGCTCAAATTGAAGAGGCCTGAGGTTGTGCTGGTCAATTGTTAGTTGCCTGTTTTACTGTCACATTAATGACAAACATGCTGTGTGGGGAATTGATATCCTGGAATTTACAAAATGGGGTGACCAGCAGGCGTTTCAGCCTTCTGGGCTCCACCTGGCACCTTCTCCAGGTGTGACAGGGCTCCAGGAGGCATTCTGCATGACGGAGGCTAGAAGCCTGGCAAGAGCAGGTTCCTGTACAGTGAACAGGCACCTCCGCCTCGGTCTCTGGGAAACATGATTCTGGGAGTTCATTTATATGGGAAACAAGATTGAAAACCTGTGTGTGATGCCCTTTCAGTATTCAAGTATTTAGAGGAACTCCAAGGCCAACACAGTGTGGGTAGGTTCACCATGGAGATCAAACTTGTCCACCCACAGATTGGTTCAGCCACAAAAGGTTCCTACAGTTACATAAACTATGCAAAACTTGAAGCAAAAAATAGTTGGGTACCGTCTAACAAGCCTACCTAAGGGTCACCTGAAACGTCATTTTGTTTGACTCTTCTTTTGATTAAGGCCCTGATGCTGTAGGTCAGATGCAGAGCTTGTGGAAGATTGATAAATTGCAAATGATACGTTTGGTAGAAAACATAAGCCCCAAGGTTTTGGTTTTATTGCCCTGTACATCTTTTGCCGTTTTGTATTAGGTTGAACTATATGAACTTGAAATGTTGGAAGGTCAAAAAGTTGTTGAATATCAGCAATATCAAGCTTACAACTAACTTTGCTAAGTTAGATACACAATGCTGGCTAATGGCAGATATTAGAGCTGGTTCAGGATGGGGTTCTTTTGTCCTCTGGCTATTTACCGACCTCTGCCATCTGTATTTGGCTTTAACATCCTGTTGACTTTTCTCCTTCATGGTTTAAATCAATCTTTGGCACATACAGTGAGTGTATTTGCATGAGAATTATGTTTTTCACTTTTTGAAAATTATTTCTGAAGTTTAGAGCTACCCATTCTAAGAGGCTTGACAACTATGAGTCCTTGGTCTTGGGTATGTAGGGAGTGGGGGTGGGTTGCTTAACCTCTCTGGGCTCCAGTTTCCTCAAGCATTAAATAGATCAATGGATTTCTAACACCTCTTCTGGCTCAAACTCTTGGTGATTGCCAGCTGTCCTTCTTTGCCTTTCCGGAACACAGTGGCATGAATGTTGTAGTCACATTCACTTCCCTTTACCACCTCCAGCTTCCTGCTGAACAGCTGTCTTCACTGGGCTTTTCATAAGCACTGGAGGAGAAATAAAGACTCACCCTTTCTGGAAGTCAATCTGAATGTATATATCAACAACTTAAGTATGAAAACTACTGAATTCAGCATTTCTAATTCTAGAAATTGATCCAAATAAATAATCAAATAATGTACAAAAGAATGTTCTTGGCAGCATCATTTATAATAGTGAACAATTAAAAAAAAGGACTAAATGTTTAACAACAGTGGACTCATCAAAGTGTGGTACAGCAATGTACTGGAATACTATACAGCCACTGACATGGTGATTCTATTATATACTGGGGTGCCAAAAAAAAAAGTCATATATACACATGACTTGTCTTCATCTTTTGTTATCAGTATATATTGAGTATTACAATTTGAATACAGTTTTTTTCTTTCTTAAAATGTGTATATATTTTTTGGCACCCTCTGTATTTATTGATGTGTATAATATAGGTCAATATATCAATATAGTGACATATTAAGTGTTAAATGTTGCAAAACAGTATGTATTCTCTGAGCCCATTTATGTAATACATTTATCTATGGATTTATGTAATATAATAGAATTACAGACAAAGCAAAATTCTGGAGGCATCAGCATCAAGATGTTCATGGGGTCATTTCCAGGTGCAGTAATTAGAGGTGGCACAATATAGGTGATATTCACTTTCTTCTTTATACTTTTTTATTTTTATGCAATAAGCATATTTTTAAAAGAAAAGATAGCTATTTTCATTTTGGGAAAAGTAGAAGTAAAAGAATAATTTGATGGGTGGATTTCATATAGAGCCTGGAGTTAGCAGCATAGCAATTAGACAAGTTTTATTCAGAGCTCCTCGGTTTGGTGAGACAATACTCTACCGACAGGTGCTTAAATTTGCCAAATGGAAGTGTCAGGAATACTGGTTTTGTGCAGGCCTTGATAAAACAAAGGAAATAAGACGTTCTGCCAATTATCATGGCCGAACTATTGAATTATGTTCCTCACTCACCGAGGCCAGGGCCTTGCCATTCAGAGTTGTACCTTACCTATTCAGTCCACCTTTTTGAAAAATTTACTCAATTACATGCCAGGGGTTGACTTCTATATATGGACCAAAGTCACTCCTTATTCCAAAACATCTGTTATATATAAGGAACTTCTCTAGTTTCAAACAACAGAGTAAGCTCTGAGCTGTAATTTCCCTGTGCCCTGATACTTCCACTCAACCCATGTCAAATGCCTACAAATTTCTAATGCACTAAAAGAGTTGAAGTATGTGTTTGAAGTAGCATTTACTCAGATGTTTTTTTCACCCAACACTAGCAGTGTAGTATGTGAACAGGCATGATTTCAATAAAAGGGTTACTGCTCCAATACGATTGGAAACATCAAATGAAACCAGGTTAAACATTCAATTAAACAAGGTCACTGTGGACTCCTAAGAACGTTTTAAGATGCTGGTGTCTCCAGGAAGAACAGAGTGTGCAGGGTTCCAACACAAACCTACTACCTTAGGATTCTTCGCTAATGGCCACTCAGGGGAATGGTGTTCTGCAGAAACTCTTAAAGAAATCCTGGCTTAAGGGGATGCTGACATGGCCCGTGGGGATGGTAACAACTGACTCTGTAATTTCAGTTTTAATTAAAAAGAAAAAAATGAATGGAGTTAGGATTCAAATGGTAAGGAATTGGAAAGGTGGCCTGGATCTACAACTTGCAACATTAAAATAAAAATTTTGAAATAGACCATTAAAAACTTTTTTTCTGGGGCCGGCCGAGTGGCGCGTTGGTTAAGACCTGGCCTGGGATGCCAGAGCGCCCCGGTTTGAATCCCACATATGAGGGCCAGCGACACTGCCCTCTACAGCTAAGATGCTGAACAACAGCTCAACTTGGAGCTGGGCTGCCATGAATCGCTGGCAACAGCATAGGCTGCAGCGGGGCTGCAGTGAACTTCTGTGAGCTACATGAGTGGCTGGCAGCCAGCGTGAGCGGCCGACCAATAACCGGCGACCGATTGCCTCAGCCGGGAAGAGCACAATGATCATACCAACATGGGCCAGTGAAGCGACGTCCTCCACAACTAGACTGAAGAACAAAAACAAAAATTTGTCTACCTGTCTGTTCCCCTTTCCGATTCTCCAACGCTGTTCTCCTCTCCCCAATTCCCCAATAAAATCTTAAAAAAAAAAGGAAAAAAAAATTTTTTTTTCTGTAAATTGAGTATGACAGTGTCCTTTGAACACATATATTTAGTTTAGGGAAGGAAGAAGGCAGAGGGATTATGAAACGGGAATTTGAATTTTTTAAAAATGTAAAGTTTGGTAACATTCAGTCTTGTGAAGATGATTAGTAACTCTGAGGGGATGAATCACTGAAGCTGTGAAACTTACTAAAATGCAGAGGGTTTGTTCCTTATCAGGAATCAGAGCTTTGATGCAGAAGTCTGCTTAGACACCCTTGTCTCAACATTTCAGATAGGATACATGCAACAGGTACAGTTAGTGCTTTGCCAGTAACGCTGGGAGGTCACTGCTGCCTTATGCTGTGATGACTTTTTACTGTACGCACCTGGATGTCTCTGCCTAAGGATTGTGGACACTGTTGCTGAGTGAGCTCAGAGCGGGATGGGACTTTGTGCATAAATACCTCAGCTTCCTCGCCCTTGGAGGGATAACTCGGACACTCACTACACACTCTCCCAGAAGTCCCCAGCAGGACTGAGCCCCAGCAGCCACCTTCCATTCTCTGTCTCACTTCCCTACTCTGCTGAGTTTTCTGTGATCACCTCCCAGATGGACTGGCATTCATATGCTGTCTCTGAGTCTATCTTTCTTTTCGCTATAAATTCAAAGCAAGACCTCTCAGACTATATCCTCCACCTTAGGCAGCTCGGCGCCTTTATCATCCCTCAGGGCCTTTATTTCTCTCTGGAGTTCCCAGGTAATGGGCATATAGGGTGCCTTGGACTCTTCTTGAAACTCTGCTTAGGTTAAGTGCCCAGAATTGGGCACAGTGTTCTAGGTGCCAGCTTGGCCTTGTCTCTCCTCTACACAAATAACAAGTCTGATAATAGAATAATAGCCACCAGATTAGTATTTCTCGAACTGGAATGTGCACACGTATCACCTGGGGATCTTGTTAAAATGCAGCTCCTGATTTCCTAGGTTTGGAGTAGGGCCTGAGAGTCTGCATTTCTAACAAACTCCTCAACTAACTGACAGCCCATATGTGGGGACAAAGTTCTAGTGGCCTGAGAGAGCCCTGAGTACAAGACCAATTCTTTTGCATGTTGGTATATCCAGTGTCACTTCTAATTGGCCACATAGTGAGTGTTGAATATACACTGGTTAATACTTCAGTTCATTAATTTAATTCAGCTGCCCAACTGCAAATAAGAGAACAGCTATTGTTCAATGCAAACTCGCAAAGAAAAGTCCTTCTGGTGGTGGGAAAGTACATATTGGGAAACCAAAGATGTCAGCACACAGCATGGGTAGACAGGCAAACTTAGAATGTGAGTCACTGTCAGCTCACACTTATTGGAGACGTGCTCCTTTTAGGGTACTGGGCTAAATGGACACCAAAAGAGGTGTAAGACATCATTGTCCCTGTCCTGAAAACGTGACTTGGAAGATAAGTTAGAGAAAACTAACAGGAAACACGTGTCTGGTTAGTGGTCACAGATGGTATAACACTGACAACTTTAATTTGCTTGACCTAACTCAACTTGACATCTCTGGTCACTGACTAGATTACACTGTTCCTAAAGCCGTTCACCTTTCCGAGCCAGCAAACACAGGGAGCTGCATTTTACAAGACTCAGGTTTAACTTCAGTTCTAGCACGCACTCAATATACATTCACATGTGCCTTGTTGGCGATGCATCCCTAATCAGAGAAGTTTTAATATTCTTATTCAGGGCAAGAGAACTAAGAACATGTTCTTTAATAACATAATACAACCTATATTCATCGAAGCATTACTCACAACAGGTAAAAGGAGGAAGCAATCCAAATGTCTATCAATGGATGAATGGATAAACAAAATGTAGTATGTACATACACTGGAATATTATTAAGCCTTAAAAAGAAAGGAAATTTTGACACATGCTACAACACGGATGAACCTTGAGGACATTATGCTAAGTGAAATAAGCCAGTCGCAAAAAGACGAAAACTGTATAATTCTACTTAAATGAGGTTCCTAGAATAGACAGATTCATAGAGACAGAAAGTAGAAGAGTGGTTGCCAGGGGCTGGGAGAGGAAGGAATGGGAAGTTGGTGTTTCTTGCGTACAGAGTTTCAGTTTGAAAATAAGAAAAAGTCCTGGAGATGAAAGGTGGTGATGTTTGCAAAACAATGTGAATGTACTTAATGTCAGAGAATTGTACACTTAAAAAAGGTTAAAATGGTAAAGTTTATGTTATGCATGTTTTACCAGAATTAAAAACAAACCAGAGGGCCGGCCGAGTGGCGCGTTTGTTAAGAGCTGGCTTGGGACGCCAGAGGGCCCCAGTTCGGATCCCACATATGAGGGCCAGTGACACTGCCCTCTACAGCTAAGATGCTGAACAACAGCTCAACCTGGAGCTGGGCTGCCGTGGGTCGCCGGAGACAGCGTAGGCTGCAGCCCCTGCTGCAGTGGGTTGCCATGGGCTACCGTGTGTGGCCAGCAGCCAGCGTGAGCGGCCAACAGCTGCAGTGAGCGGCCGTCCAGAAGCCGGCGACTGATCTGCCTCGCCTGGGAAGAGCGCAATGACGGTGCCAACTTGGGCCAGTGAGGCAACGTCCTCCACAATTAGATTGAAGAACAAAAGGACAGCAACTTGTCTGTTCCCCTTCCCCCAATTCCTCAGCACTGTTCCCATCCCCCAATTCCCCAATTAAACAAAACAAACAAACAAACAAAAATCTAAAAAACAAACCAGAATCCATAAAAGTCAGAAAACAGGGTATCACTTTTTTGTTTTTTTACAGATATATGCTACAGAGACCATCTTTGGAGGACATAATCTACAATAACCCAGTTCCAGTTTGTAGGCCCTGGGCTCCCCTAAGAAAGTAACAGTCATCTGAAGCAAAGCTCAGCATGTGAAAAAGGGAAACCTCTTGACAGCACTTTCATTGATTCCATGTATATGGGCTGTGGCTGGCCGATTCAGACAGCGCCTCTTAATGTTGCGGATAAAATGCAGCCCCTTCAGCCATGCCATCCCACATCTTAGCCTCTTCTGTTTCCTGATGACATTACTCAGGATGGAGAGGAAGGCCCTGCTGTTCACACATAAAGAGAATGGTTAGGAATGACCATACTAGCAAAGGATTTCAGAAAACTAATGCTGGATAAGCCTTCTGGAATCTGGTGGCTGGGCAGAGATGTCCAGAAGGAAAAACCTGGCCTTACAATAGGAACCAGAGACCTGAGGTCAGGTCCAGAGCTGGAGAGCTGGGTGGAACCCACACATCTTTCGTTTGTGTCTACGAGCAATGCCTAAAATCTCCTATCCCATTTTGGGTCAGAACACTTTGGTTCAGATGAGAAACTTGTATATGATCCAATTAATGGGAGCCTGAGGAAGACTCCTGCAGTTAAAACTGGAGTTTAGTATCTGCTATTAATATTCAGCTTAATTCAATGATCAAAACACATTGAGTGTTTTTAACTCTGAAATAGGTGCAAGGGGCCACAGGAATCCATAGGGCAAGAAAGTAAAAGCTGAGTTAAAAGGGATCCCTGCAGGACCTTCGGTCAAAGTCACAGTCACACCACATTGCCAGGTCCCAAGGCCATGGCTGGCTGCACACTTAGGAACTGGGTTCATGTCCCAAGAATACTCTATTCTGATAACCACGGGATTGGTGTTTTTGACCATTTCTAGGCACCATTCAGTACAGATGACTTTGTGAACATTTGTTAAGCTGAATACTGATGCAAGCTCTTGCTGTATGTATGTTACACTTCAACAAAAAGAAAATGTGCAATAAAATAAAATGAATAAAACAGTGCCATTTGGAGACTAAATAATCACAGCACATGAGTGATCCTGGGTTGGACCCAGGATGATGGGAAAAGAAGCAGTGTAAGGACATAACTGGGGCAATTACTGAACACTGACTGTGGGCACAGTGTTGTATCAATGTTTAATTTCTTGGTTTTGATCCTGTACTGTAATTGTGTAAGAGATTATTCTTGCTCCTAGGAAATACACACTGAAGGATTTAAATAGGAGTGATGTCTCACTGTATTCTCAAGTGGTTCAGAAAACATATTATATACGTGACTACATAGAGACAAAATTTATACACAGAGGGTGCCAAAAAATGTATACACATTTTAAGAAAGGAAAAAACTGTATTAAAATTGTAATACTCAATGTATAATGATAACAATAGATGAATACAAGTCATATTTGACTTCTGCAATTACAGGAGGTGCTCAAAGTGGTTACCATCAGCATAATTTTAATATTTTTTTCCTTTCTTAAAATGTGTATACATTTTTTTGGCACCCTCTGTATTTATGGGATATTTACATATTTATACAATTTGTGTGTGTGTGTGTGTGTGTGTGTGTGTGTGTGTGTGCACGCACACGTGCGCTTGCGCAGGGGGAGGGAGAGAGAGAGAGAAAGAGAGAGAGAGAGAGAAGGCAAATGGGGCAAAATATAAACAATTGGTGAATCTGGACCTGGGGTAATTATTGTATTATTCTTGCAACTTTCATGGAACTTTCATGGAAAGTTCTTGCAACTTTCATGGAAATTTGAAATGATATAGTACATACATACATGAAAGAATATAATACAAGGAATCCCTTGTCCTATTCTTGTAACTCCTCTGTAAATTTGAAATTGCATCAATAAAAACCACTTCCCCCAACCCCAGGGAGAAAAAATTTAAAATGATGTACACAGGAATGAAAATCAGGCTGCCAGGAACCACTTCCCTAATTCTTCCCAGCATATCTCCAAAGCTCATGCTGCAGATTCTTATTGTTGGGAAATCTCTCCTTTGGAAAGTTCAATCGGCTCAGTTCCTTGTCCTCAAAATCGGCGTGGATGTGCCCTTGGAACACAAGCCAGAGGAAGCATGCCCTGGGGGGCCGCACCTCTTCCTGCATTCGGCTGCTGGGTTCCCCGGCCTGGCCCTGCTGTGGCCCCTGTGCACACTGACCAAACCCAGCTGAGCCCCTTCACCAGGGCCCCTGCTTAGTGCCCCTGGGGAAGCCAACACTCAAAAGCCACCAGGCAGGCCAGCTGAGCTTATAGATGAGCCCTGGTACCACACAGCCCAGAATGGAAGGCAAGCTTGGTCCCCTGGTGCATGTGGGTCCTGTGAGGTGAGACTGTAGCCTCCCTCAGCCTCAATTTCCTCATCTATAAAAGGGGTGATATAACTTGGTGGGGGGATGGAAGGAAACTAGCATAAGGAAGGTGTCTGGCACATCCATGGGCATAAGAGCCCAACCAAAATCAACCCATGCCAGTGGTGTGTGGGGCTGCTGAGTGTGCACTGGGGTGCCAACACTAGGGGCACACACATGCACAAAAATGGTCATCTTGGATGGACTCACCCAGCACGTGGCTGTCAAGCTTCCAGAAATAAAAGCGATTTAATTTTATCATATAGTTAACCTTTGTGTCACTTGGGAAAGATTAAAATTTATTTTTAATTATGTACCAGTGGTGGTGGTGGGTTAAACTTTATCAGTATTTGGAAACTCAAAAGGCATTTAATGTGGTCTTGGGGGTAAGGCAGGAAAGGATTGTAGGATGAGTGGCAGGGGTGAAGAAGATAGTGACGGGAGCTCAAGGGAAGATTATGAAACAGGTTGCTCTGGTGACAAGGGTATTTATTTTATGTCCCCTATAGATTATTAGCAAAAACTTGAGCGTAGGCATGGGGATGTTCCCTGTGTGTGTGCGTGTGTGTTTTTTCTGTCACCAATGCCATAAGTCTAGCTCCTTCAAATAGCAGATATTCAACAAATGAACATATTTGTTGATCTCTCGGGATACAAGTGAAGGTAGAGTGCTAACTTTTGCTTGGGAGTAATTTCTGCCTCTCGTGTGATTCCGAAAAACTTTGAACTTTTAAACTTGAAGCCTTAATAATAAATGAAGATGTCTTGGGGTTATGTGAATTGTTCTCAACCCTTATCATTTGCACGCAGGGAATGAAAGAGTCATTCCACAGCATTATTCTAGTTACCAAAAGGGCTATTTTACCCCCTCCCTTTGATGTCCAAAATCTTTCTAAAGTTCCTATGTACAGAATATAACATAATGTTTCTTGGATGAGTCTTGTCAGGTCTTTAAGTAACAGCACTATGAATGTTTGGGAAGAGAATGGACAAAAGTTCTCCTAACTGTGGGAAAGTCTCAGGAAATCCATGTCACATGTCACAGGGAATGCAAAATAATACACTTTGTTAGCCAGCTGAGCCAGTGGTAGCTACCACTTAACAAGTGGCCTTCTCTACAGCAAGTACCATCCATCACGTCACTTAATGCTCACACTGTCCTGGTGTGATAGGACAGGAACTTTTAGTAATTTTATTTTACAGGAGAGAAAATTGAGGCTCTGAGTGTTTTTCCCACATCAAAAGCTGGTAACGGGGGTTGCAACAGGGATTGGCAGTCAGGGTCTCAGACTTAGAAACCTATGACCTTTCCACCAGTATTTTCCTAGGAAGGTTACACAGCTTTGATGCATTAAAAATAATACTGGGCTGTATTAATTTGAAAATGTCGATGTAAACACTTCTGGAAAGGCCCTGTTGCCTGTCCCAGGATGAACTTACCAGACTGTGAGACTCTCCTGGAACCCACGCCCCTCCTCTCCAAGCTCAGCCTGAAGACTTGACCAGAAGCCAGGGCTAACAGCTGGTATGGAAGTTTTCCTGGTGAGAGCCCAGGGCAACTCCCAGTTGCCTTATCTACATCTGCTTTTCACCTGGTTATAGACCCACCTTTCTCCAGGAAGGCTCTGACAGTCACTCCAATGTGTATGTCATATATCAGAGGTTCTGGACACAGTTAGCTTTTTTTTTTTGCTTTGTCTAGCTTGCCTCACATGGCTTATCCTGTCTTTTGTGTTAAAATAGTTTCAACATTTAAACATAAAGAATATTTCATAAAAATTAAGGAGGTTAACATAAAAACCCAAGTTCAAGTTTAAAAGTTAAAAAGTTTCTAGCTTTTTGAAAATTAAAAATGCTGGGCTGTCATGGTGATGTTGCCTTCTTCAGATAGAACTTCTGCTCTTCAGCTTGCTACAGTCGCCACCATTCCCTATTGCATTCCAATACTGAGTCCCAATGTCAGTTGCCATTTATCAACTGGGTTGGTTTTACAGTATCCATCTGGCCCCTGTAGGCTTCTGAGGCTGAGACCTCTGGTGTATTCATTCTAGCTATTTCTGACAAACTAAATAAGGCAGACAGCGTGGTTCAGGACAGATTGGGCCCTGCCCCCAGAGATCAAGCTCTTACGGATCTGGCATATGTTCATTTATAAACTGGAGACACTGTTAGCCACACTCAAGATTGCCTTTGAGAATTCAGTGAATAAATGCAATTATCTTCCAAGTCAGTGGGCATCAAACCTTTTCTGTAGAGGACCAGAGAGTCAATATTTTAGGCTTTGTGGGCAATACAGTCTCTGTAGCAACTCAGCTCTGCAGTTGTGGGGCAGAAGCAGCTGTAGTCAATACATAAATGAGTGGGTGTGGCTGTGTCCAATCACAAAAATAGGTGCCCAGCCAGATTTTGGCCTATGGGTCACTGTGTGCTGACTGTCCTACGTGATTGTCTCATCCCCTCAGCTCCTCCCCTCCAGTCCACTCCACATATTTCAGGTACGGGAGCTATTTCAAAAAGTGTGGGGCAGGCCTGAACAACAAATAAATAACAAGAATGCAGTCTTCCTCCCTTCCAAATGGGAGGTCAGCCCTGGCCCCGTGTTTGCTGTGTGGATTCTAAGGAGCAGAGAAGGAAACCATAAAGCTCAAGACTCCAGACAGGCTAAGATGATATAAGCAGTGAAGAAAAGAAGGTGGGGGCCAAGGTGGAGTAAACCAGGGGTGACAGCAAGACTCAGGGAAGAGTCTGAGAGAGTAGAGAGGGGCATTTTTGGAGGGAGTTGCTAGGCTCATGGGACAAGGTGCAGAGAAGGACCAGCAAGCCGACTGCATGTGTGCTGGGTGGGAGGCTGGTTCTGGCATCCTTTGAGGGACAACAGGGAAGATCTGAACTGCACTTTGGTTTTCTTGGTTAATGGATTACAGCCATGGTGCTAATGCCCAATGAGCTTTCTGAGGGTTACATATATATTGGATTATGTCACGCTCCTCAAAACCCTCCTTAGCTTCCAACTGCACTGAGAATGGAATCCCAACGACTCATCCAGCCAGCACGGCTGCCCCTGCTTCCCTCCTACCCTTCCCTCATGCCAGTCCCCACCCCCACCATCCATTACGCGCCCCACCCTGTTTTCTCAGATTCTCAGGCACTGTGCCCCAGCTTTTGCACGTGCCTCTCTCTTGCTGGGAATTCTGTTCTCTTGTTTCTCTCTTGCATGGTTCTGCTTAAATGCCACCTCCTTACGATGCCCTCCCTAATCATCCAGTTGGGCAGTCCTAACCCCCCCCCCATCCTGCAAGCTTATGTTTCTCTAATTGTTATCTGCTTCACCATCACGGAACACTCAGTGCCCAGGACAGGCCCTGCCACTGTAGCTGCTAAATCATTATTCATTGAATAAATGAACAATATATGTATAATATACACATATATACATTACACATTTCTTCATTCAGCATATTTATTGAACACCTGCTATTAAAGGCCAGGTGCCTAGCTAGTTCCCAGTGATACACATTCAGGACAGTGGGTGCTAAGTACATGCACATAATTTTCTTGCTTTCAAGTTCTACTTCTGGAAGGCCTGCACCAGAGATAATTAGAGAGACCTCAGAAATGGGTCACTTCCTAATTTCCATCGCAGACCAGGAATTCTCAACCTCAGTGCAATGGAAATTTGGGGCCAGATCATTTTTAGTGGGGGCTGCCTGTGCATTGTAGGAAGCCAGCCAGTTGTACCTCCACCTGAGTTGTGACAACCAAAAATATTTCCAGAGAACCAGGGGCCTAGACTGAACTAACTGGCTGTCCTGGACCAGAACACTAAGGAACTTACGTCTTCGATACCTCAGCATCTCAGGAGACTGGGAAACAAGCCCAGAATCTGGAAATAGAATGAGGGAGTGAGAAAGCCTCCTGGCATGCTCCTGCTCAAACATAAATAATGCATACAGAGTGAAAACACAATTCAACAAGGCCATTAGGTCTCAGGGACCAGGTCTGAAACAAGGTGGAGCACGGGCCACTCAGACCACAAAAATGACCGAATGGCCCCCATTCTAACACACACTGAGTGTCGGCTGTTTCTTTACCATTGATGCCTCCAGCTCTCTTTACTACGTCCATTTTCTAGATAAAAATTATTCAGCTACCCAATCACAGAATTTTCCTCACGTCCTCATAACACTTAACTCCTCCGTCGCAGTCACCAGATAAAATACAGGATGCCCAGTTAAATATGAATTTTAGATAATCAAAGAATAATTTTTTAGTATAAGTATGTCCCAAATATTGCATAGGATATACTTATGCTATAACTGAAATTGAAACTCAGAGGAGTGTCCTATATATTTTTTTGCTTAACCTGCAACTCTTTCTTCCTTACTTAGAATTACACAGCACAAGCCCAAATCCTGTAATAATTCCCTCCCAACTCCCTCATACTGAGAGCACTCCCACCCCATGGCTCTTCTGGCGTGCTCCCTCTGGTTACAGCAAGCTAGTTAACCTAATTATGGTGAAGTATGTATTCCTGATGGTCTTTGAGAAGAACCATCCCCACTTTTTGAGGCAGGAAACTCTGAAATGCAGCCATCTGACAGGCACAGTTGTGGTTGGCCAGTAGGGGACAGGCTGGAGGTGAGGAGCAGGAAAAGCAAATCAGGCTCACATCTCAATTAACAAGTGTCCAACACAGGAACCACGACATGAAAAGTGGTGGTGGGGGGGTCATATTTCATTTCAGAGTTGGCCAAGGCACAGAGTCAGCATTTTAAGGTCCCAAGGATGCTAAGTCCCATCTCTACGAAATTCCTTCCAAGCCAAAGTACAGTCACCATGGAACCAGCACAGAATTCACAAACTGTGTGACCCTGGGCAAGTTTTATAACCTCTCCATGTCTTCAGTTTCCTCATCCATAAACTGGGCATAATGAAAGTGTGAAGATTAAATAAGTTAGTGGGTTTAAAATGCTTGGAACGATGCCTGGAATAGTGTTTGTGAAATTAAACATAAATTTTATAAAGGAGTTGAGTAAGGAGGAAGGCTGGGCTGTGCATGTGGAGTGGCACCAAAATACATAGTGCATTTTACTGAAATGTCAAGCATTTAGCGAAGGACATGTTGCTCCTGTTTGTTCTCCTGTTCCTTTGGCAAATGGCGGTGTATACAGACAATAGAGTTCAAGAGTCATTTCCCCCAGGCTTTCCGAGGAGAGGAGAGGAGAGGAGCCTGCATCTTTGAATCTTAACACAGAGAATATCCAAGCACCTGTGTGTGGATAAATAGCAATGTTAGGTGTTAGAGGCTTAAAGGGGTGATTTTGCTTCTGTCTGTTACAGCTGAGTCACCCTGCCTCTGAGGATCTCCACTGGTGTGTCTGTGTGCAAACACTTTTGAGTGAGCAAATAAAATGTGACAGCGTAGTGGGAAAGCAGACAGAAAAGTAGAACATCTTATCAGACGGTGGCAGTAACATCAAGGCTTACAGAGAGTGAGTTACTGAAATCATTAAAGTACTATGTCTGAACTAATTGGGGCTCAAAACCCAGCTGGGAAGGCAGTATTACTCCATTTCCCAGACAGGGACATGCAGCCAGGTCTAGAATGCAGTTTCTATGCTTTTTGTATCATCCTGTCTACTCATTCAAATATAGAGTATAGAGCAGCGGTTCTTACACTTAAATCCCCTGGCAGGCTTGGGCCCCACCCTTGGAGTATCTGATTCACTGGTTCTGGGGTGGTTCCAAGAATCTGCATTTCTAAGAAATTTCTAGGTGAAGCTGATGCTGGAAGCTGGCACCACACTTTGAGAACCACTGGTCAAGTTTGCCTTGATAACAAGCTCTGGGCAATGCCAACACTGCCCAACTAAAGATGATTTAATACCTGTGTTTGACTTTGCTTTGTGCTACTAAAGAAGGGCTCAGGCCCTATGAGGCTATATGTCAGCCTGTTGATTTCTATTCAGAAAAAAAGAATACCCCAAAGGCTACCGTTGTATTCTAAAACTGTAACCAGTTTTTATTTTAACTCAATAAACTTATTACAGAATGCATTTCTAAGTTGACTACAAATATATTACTTGTCAGTGTTCTTTGAACCAGCTTTACATTAATTTCCTGGTTGAATAAAGCTTTGACAGAGTTCATTCTAATTTGTATGAGAGTTATGTTTTAACTTTCTGAAAATTACATATATGACACAATAGTCCAAACTTACATCTCCCTTCTGGGCACACTCCTAATTGTGAACACTCAGAGTTTCAAGTAAGCCTGGAGAAATATGTGGTTGAGGGGAATCAGGGGAACCTATTGCACTTCTGATTGAAAAAAAACCACAGTTTCTTGAAACCAGGAGGAATGTGTGGAGGCCAGACAGGCAACATGTAATATCAGAACTGGATGGCCAGAAGGTGCTGGAAAAACTGTAACAGTAACCCTATATCTTCTATTTTTGAAATTTAAACCTCTGATGTAATTCGATTTGACAGTGGTTTGGCTTGGGACTCTGAAAGTTTTTTTTTTTCCTTTCTGTGTTTGCCTCTCCTCCCACCCAAACTTGATGTCTATGTTTACTGTACATTTATTATGCACACTAGTTCCAACGGTTCTGTTTACTTCAGACCATTGTGCACACCTGGCCTGGTTTTTTTTTTTTTTTTTTTGCATCTGTATGGGATTCACTCCTGACCCTGGGGCAGACCAGCCTCCAGGAAGTCCTTTTCCTGAAGTTGCCTGGCCGACTTCTCCTTCTTTCTTTGTTCTGCCCTTCCTTGCATCTCTATAAAAGCTTTTGGCGATATGAAAAGAAGGAAGGCAGCCTTTGTGACAGGCAGTCCACTGTCTTCCCTTAACATTGGCATTTTGGAATAAAACCTGCTTTTCTTTCCACCAATCTCGCCTCGAGAGTTTTGGCTTGTGGTGAGCAGCCAGACCTTTTGCATGGTAACAAAACTACTCTATAAAACCATGAAATCCATTGCTTTTTTGAAACATGAACAGAAATTGCTGACCAATAAGTTCATGGCATTCCTAGAAAGTCATGCCTTGGAGGGCAGATCTGTGTCCTGGAGGTGTTTGGAGCAGATGATAAGAGACATGCTCCGTAGCCAAAAAAAGCCAACCTCTCTTCCAGAGAGTCACTGTTCCAGTGATGTCACCAGATGGAGCTTCCTGGGAGATCTCACTGGAAAAAGGGGAAAGGGATCAGAGCAAAACCCTTAGAAAGCCACATAGGTTGGGGGTGCCACAGGAGAAAGTCAGGCCAGGTCCGATTTCCATCCCTGCAATAGACTAACCAGCCCCAGCACTTCAGCCTCCGGGGCTTCAGTTTCCCCACCTGTAAAAGGAGGGGGTTTAGGCTAGAGAAAATGTAAGCTTTTGTTGTCCAATACAGAGGCCACCAGCCACATGTGGCTGCTGAGCACGTGAAATGTGGCTAGTCTGAACTGAGACGTACTCAGTGTAAAATACACACGAATTTCACAGTTGTTGTACAAAAGAAAAGGACATAAATATCTGATTAATATTTTTATATTCATTACATGTTGACATGATAGTATTTTAGATATACTAGGTTAAAAAAAATACCGGGGTGCCAAAAAATGTATGTATGTTTTAAGAGAAGTTATCTATGTATTACTTTTGAAGTTGAATTATGGTAGCAATGTGTAGTATGACGTTCGCTCAAAAGATAGCATTAATCAAATGAATGCTAGAGTCACCATGCAACAGGCAGGACAGTCAAAGAAAATGGCGGAAGCACAGTTGTAGTTTGAGGAGCGCAGGACCATTTAGAAGTAGTATTTGAAATTTGAGAATGTTGTGGAAGCACAATGACAATGGAGGTGTGAGTGTGCAACAGAACCTCCAACACGCCTAACAATTGCACGCATTCGTGGTAAGTTTGAGATGCATGGTACCGAGAGTGATGTGCGCAAGAAAAGATCTGGGAGGTCTTGCACAGCAACAAGTCCTGCTGCTTCTGCTATGGTGTTGGAACAGTTCACACACTTGCCACAGAAGCCTACCAAACAATGTTTGCCGTAATCAGGAGTGTCTGGACACTGATGGTAACCACTTTGAGCACCTCTTGTAATTGCAGAAGTCAAATGTGACTTGTTCATCTTTTGTTATTGGTATATATTGAGTATTACAATTTTAATAGTTTTTTCCTTTCTTAAACTGTGTATACACTTTTTTTGGCACCCTCTGTATATTATTAAAATCGATTATGTATGTATATTATTAAAATCAGTTAAAATCTATTTTACTTTTGTGGCTACTAGAACACGTAAAATGACATCTGTGGCTTACTTGTATTTCTGTGGCACAGCACTGCCTATGCCTTTCCAGCTATAAGTGTCTCAGAAGAACTTATTTATGGAAAATAAAAGACACATTCAAATTCTAATGTCAGGTATGCTTTACAATATTATTATGAGTAATTATCAATATGTCAATCACTCTAACCAAATCTCTAATTGCTATTTTGTTTCCACTGAAAGGTGCTTAGTACTTTCCTGGTCGTAGACTGGTATATGGTGCCTCCTGGATGCTTGACATGAGATGTGACGTTTATTCACTGCTCAGGGGTTGTGCTGGGAGATCAAGGGAGCAACACTCATATCTATGACTTTTAAGCATCCACAGATCCATGTAAGGACTTGTTCAATGAAATTATTGATTAAAATGTGATTTTGGTTTTATCCATTATTTTTCAAGCTCCTGCCATCTCTGTCCACTGTACACAACAGTGAACTGCTGTCCTGGGCTGTGCAAGCAGAAAAATGTCTCTCTGCACAAAGAACAGTCTGAAAACTCAAATGCCAAAATCACTGAGGCCCAAGATGTGCAGTGGTGCCATTTCTGGATGATAGAAAATTTGCTGCAGGCAGAAGTTTTGAAAACAGAGTAACTTTAAAATGCCAACCAAGGATAGCCTGGGTTAAGGGAAGTTAGTTGGGTAAACTGAATCATCACCCGGTTTATCTACTAGGTCGTCAGGAAAGTCATGACGCATTTTTGCATTGAAAAACAGAAAAATACGTCATGACTTTCCCGACAACCCAATAGTTTGTAGAATCAGATTTTAGCAATTAGGTTTCTTCAGAGTAAGTTGTACCTCTATTCAATTATGATGCCAGAGAGCTCTACTATGGCTTCTCTGAACCATAATCACAGGCTTTCTGTTTCTAAAGACAGACATGATGCACCTGTTATCCATGCAAAATGACAAAATGAGGATTTCTCAAACTGAGCATCAGCTGCTGAGCTGAGCCCTGAACAGCCCAGCTGGTTTGTGAGCCCCGGCTCAGGGCATGCCCCCACAGAATGAGCAGTTTGGAGGCACAAGAGAGCAAGGTCCCTGTAGTCAAAACACATTTTCTTCCTGGTTAGTTAAGACCAACTGTTCCCCTGTCCCAGAGGCAAAGGCAGGCAGGAAGTAGGCACTCAGAAAGAGGAAACTACCAACCTACAGGCTGGCAAGGACAGGCTCGCCCATGCATAGCTGAGAGAAATTAGAATTGTTGAGTGGACAATTCACAGTGGTCCTTTCTGGCATTGTTCTCTGCTATAAGAGGATGCCCCTCAGGGTCAAGGATATGGCAAGAAAAGGGCAAAGCAAACCCCCCCTGGCAGAGCTCAAGTTATGAGTTAAAATTTGCTTTCTGGCACTACACTGGGGCCACAGCTAGGCCTTCGTACACAACATTTCTGTCACAATTTTTTCTTCAGACAAAAGTAAAGGTAGACATCAGCTCAGCCCATGGGAGTTCCACTCTCAGTGGATAAAGTGGGTGTATGCCAGCCTGGAAGGGTAGTTGGGGACCAGATGGGGCGAGGTGAAAGGTGAGGGAGTAGAGGAAGGATGGGCAAAGCCTGGAGCATTGGCGGGTTTGAGCCACAGGAGCAAACTCATGATGACACAATGGCAGGACTGATGGAGGAAGAGTTCAGGAGAAGGTGGAAACACAGCCTGAAAGTCCTTGAATGTCAAGGTGAAGAGTACAGACTTGGTCCTGGGCCCACATGAGCCAGCGTCTACAATCAGGTAACATGGATGGATGGAATGGTTTGTGAGAAAATAAACAAATGGTGATGCAGGTGGATTATGAGCAAAATCAATAGTGCTCACAAATGAAAGAAGTAGGGAGGTGGGTGAAAAACAGGAAAGAAGGGTATAGATTTTGGAGACTTGAAGGGGATTTGCCAGCACTGGGTGCCTGGATGGGAGGGTTTGGAGGAAGCTGTGGAATTCAGGAAAAAAATGAATCAAAGATGACTTTGAGCTTCTCTCCCCTGTGCAGGACCACTTCGAAGTTTACCAGCCTAGACAATGTTTTTCTCACATAGTCTCTTTTACATAACACAACCTTGAAATCTGATAGCAATAGGTGTCCACAGCTATGACTTAAGGACAAATAACTTTGGCTGCCTTGTCCAGGGTATCACAGGCCTGCCTCATGTGTTTTCACAGAGGTCTTATAGAGCAGCAGGATACTATTTCTCACAGGTGGTTGAGTTAAATTAACAATGGCTCTGGAAAGGACTGTGGAAAATGTGTTTGTCCAGCATAGGATTTCTGTGGCCAGGATTCTGGGATGTCATCCACATGAACAATAACCATGGGGCATTCTCATTTACCCCAGAATACTCAATCGGTGAATTATCCACAACTCTCATGTCCTGCGACTTATCTGAGTCATTTCCATGAGCCAGAACAGATTCGAAGCCACAAATCAAGGCTTGCTACTAGTGGTTAGCAACTCTGGCTTAAATACACAAACTGGATAGGGGTAGAAAATGATGAAAAAGAAGTCCAGTGATCGCCTTTCAATTATCTATGCTTTACACAAAAATCACATGAACCCTAATAACTAAGAAAGGTATAATAAGCATGTGAATTCATCTATGAGCCAAGAATATAACCAAAAATTTTCATGCTTTATGAAATTGCCCTATCTGGTTATAAAGCACCACTGGTGATGTGGAGAACAGCACTACCTAAGAGTCATTCCGAAATTTAGTGCTATCCACCTCCCTAGATAATATGGAGTCAATTTCGGCTCGCAAATCAAAGGCCACTTCCTCAGGAAAGATTTCTCTGGAACCCTGTGTTACATCAGATATTCTCAAAGCCCCTTTTACTTCTCATGCAAAACAGTGTTTTCTCTTATGATTTATTATTATGGGTTTAGTGTTGTGATTATTTGATTAATGTCTTTCTTTGCTACCAGACTGAAAACTCCATGAGGTCAGGATGGCCTCTGGTTTTTCTCTCCTCAGCACCTAGTTGATCATAGGTGCTCAATATTTAGGTGCACAGGTATATAGAAATAAAATCATAAGGAATAAATGAAGGCCCAGTGGGTCCCAGAATGTGCTGAGCCATCTCAATAACTGCACTCTAGCATTTTCGAACCAAACCTCTAAAGAGTCACTATTAAATGTCCAGAGTGCAGTTTACTTCATCCTTACAGATAACTACATGCCTAAATTATGAAATAATTAATAATAATATTTATTTTTAAAATTATGTTAATAATATTATTCCATAATAATAATTACGTATTTCCATAGTAAAGAATAACAATGTTTATAAAGAAGAGGAAAGAAAGAAGTACAGTTGACCCTTGACATGGAGTTAGGAGCATCAAGCCCCAAGCAACCAAAAACCTTTCATATAACTTTTGACTCTGTAGTTGGCCCTTGGCACCTGCAGATTCAGCCAACCTCAGATGAAAAACAGCATTTTCGTTCCACAGTTGGAAAATCCCTGGATACAAAGGACTGACTATATTTATGGAAAAAAATCCACATATAAGTGGGCCCACGTAGTTCAAATCATGTTACTGAAGGGTCAACTGTATACGGTAACTATATCATTTACACAAACATCTAACTTAAATAAATTTCAGCTCTGTAAAACAAAAACAAGACAGACAATACCAAGTTAAATAGTGAAGGCCACTTTGCCCACATTTTCCTCAAGGGCATTTGACTCAGGAGAGATGGACAAGTAGAACTTACTCTCAGCAGGTTCAGGCAGGCCTCTAAACTCTTGCCAATTGATTCTTTTATAGGCCATAGCCCAGAAATACAAGTTAATGACATTTAACCTACTGTTCAACTGAAAATTAAAAACAAAATTTTTTTCCCCAGGACTGCAGAAAAAACTGGGTCCAGCAAGGCCCCTTCCTAAAGGAAATTTCAAAGGCAATTTTGACTATACTCAATTTTCTCCTTTTGCCTTGACTTTAATAGCTAGCTACTACATATGATTCAGCTCCACTGCACTTCCTGAGCATAAGTGGTAATTATGGACTAGTCAGTATTTAGATTGATGTAGGTAGTGCCTTGGGTTAAGGAGGGGGTTGGGTTAATCCCTTCTACCAGGATAAAATAAATATCTCAGCCTAAGACAGAATCCAGGAACTGGAGACAAGTCAGAAACCTGATGGGTTTAGCGTGTGGTCTGCAGGAGACTGGAGGAGCCCCTCGTCTGCCTTATGAGGAAGGACACTATGTAGGTTTGATTTAAATTGAGTAAACTGATTGAGAATTAAGACTGCTATGTCCACATAGCTTAACTATTAGTACTGAGAATCAAGACCATCTGTGTCAACATAACTAGGAGGTGTAATCAAACAATAAGGTGACTATTTAAACAAGAAAACAAAATTATTACAGTAAAAGACATGTTGTCATTAATACCCCTCAAAATACTCCCCCTCACTTCCAACACACATCCCATCGTTCTTACCACTTTCTGAAGCAGTTCTGGAAGTCCTCTTTTGTGAGTGCCTTTAGTTGAGCTGTCATGGCTGCCTCAATATCCTGAATTATTCTGACTTTGGGGAAGAGCCTGAAGTTGTACGGTGACAGATCCGGTTAATAAGGTGGATGAGGATACACCTTAATGTTTTTATTTGACAGAAATCGCCGTATATCAGAAGCAATGTGTGACATGGAGCGTTGTCATGATGGAGGATGATATTTAAGGCACATTTTAAAATACACTTCTCTCAACCATAGCTCACACCCGACTAACTGACTGAACAAGTTGAAACTTGTCATACACTGTTACTAAGATTCGATGTGCCACTTTCCGTATTGAAGATCCCTGCCTTTCCATTGGATGGCACTCAGCAGCAGCATTCACTGTATTTTTTTATCACAATGCAAAGGCTCCATGTCACACATTGCTTCTGGTATGGAAATCTGTCAAATAATAACACTACGGTGTGTCCTCATCCCCCTTATTCACTGAATCTGGCACCGTGCGACTTCTGGTTCTTCCCCAAAGTTATAATGACCATGCAAAGTAAACGTTTTGAATCAATTCAGAACATCGAGGTAGCCACGGCAGCGCAACTAGACACTCACAAAAGAGGACTTCCAGAACTGCTTCAGAAAATGGCAAGATGGGATAGTGTGTTGGAAGTGAGGGGGAGTATTTTGAGGGTGATTAATGGCAATGTGTCTTCTACTGTAATCATATTTTTTAATTTAAACATTCACCGTAGTTTTTGATCACGACTCATATTTCTTCCAGGATATTCTTGCCCAGAAAGTTAAGGCTGTAAACCAATAAACAACTTGTTTGCTGCAAGAAATTCCTATAAAACAATCTGTTCTAAGTGAATGGTTTGTTCACCTGGGAAAACAGCTTGCTTGTCAATAATGGATTACTTGCCAAAACTCAAGAACCCTTGTCTTGTTGTAGCCATCAATCCTGTACTATTATGGCACAAACTTTGCTGAAATCCAATCACTTCTGTGCTTGAAAAACACAGCTTAAAGGATTTGGACCTAGACCTCTAAACCCTACAGATATGTCTCCCAACCTCCTCTTGCTTAGACAACAACAGGACTGTGTCCCAGCGATGTCCTCCCTTACCACAGTCAGCTACTGAACTTAGCTTTCCTTTATCAACAGGCTCTTCTGATGGATTTTATGGAGTCCATAACTGACACAAAACATCAAGTTTGGTCTTTTGAAAATAGGAAGCATTTAAATGCGAGTTAATACATACTTCCAACAACAATTAGTAAAATTGTCAGTTTTCCTCCTTAATAAAGTTAAGAGGCCTCTATATCATTCCTCATTGAGGAAAGGTTTGGTGTTTCAACATCTGCCTATGACACATTTTTTTTTTTTTTACCAATTTTCTGTTGGGCAAGAAAATTAATCAGAAAAGTGTAAAAATAAACCACTGGGGTTTTTTGTATTTATCTTTACTTATTATTTTTCCCAACTTTATTGAGATATAATTGACACATAACATTGTGTTAAGTTTAAGGTATACAATAAAGTATATGCACTTTTAAAGCATGCATGTGCAAGCATGAAAGCTTGCTTACATTTAATGTATTCCTCAAAGACTGTTTTAAAATTTAAGTTAAAGTCACCTTACTCCAAATATCTAAAAATGTAACCTAGACTGAATATACAAACTTAGGAGTCTTTATCCTGAAGTTTTCAACAAATAATATCATTTGCCTATACCATGATTTTCAACAGATTGTGTTATGGAGCCTCAGAGAATACCTACCTCCCCACACCAAAGGCCCTCAATATGTTGGGTAAGTAAGGGGATAAATGAGTACTATTCCAACTGTAAGAAAGGAGGTCTTCTGGGCCGGCCGAGTGGCGCATTGGTTAGGAGTTGGCTTGGGACGCCAGCTCTGAGCAGCAGGGCCCCAGTTCAGATCCCACATGGGCCGCTGACGCTGCGCCCTCTACAGCTAAGATGCTGAACAACAGCTCAACCTGGAGCTGGGCTGCTATGAGTCGCCGGCAACGGTGGAAGCTGCAGTGAAGCTGCAGTGGGCTGCTGTAAGCTACCGTGAGTGGCTGGTAGCCGGTGTGAGCTGCCAAGAGCCACCATGAGTGGCCGTCGAATGGCCGGCAAGCGACTGCCTCACCCGGGAAGAGCACAATGATAATACCAACATGGGCCAGTGAAGTGACATCCTCCACAAGTAGACTGAAGAACAAAAGGACAGCAACGTGTCTGCTCCCCCTCCCAGACTCCCCAACGGTGCTCCCGTCCCCCAATTCCCCAACAAAATCTTCAAAAAAAAGAAGAAAGGAGCTCTTCTTTTCCAAAGCTTAAAGTACAAAAGATGGATAGTGAACAACAGCTCACTCAATTTTGCTATTTTTCATACACTTAAAGCTACATAAGAGGAAAAAGTTATGAAATAAATAACTCAAAAAGTGAGTATCTAGTTGGATAAAGTAACTACCCCACTGTTTTACACATACCCTAAAAAAGTATTCTAAAAGCTTTACAAAAGCAATCAACACGACAAAAATACATAATCATAAAACCATTTTTAACTTACTATGAAAAATACTATCTCTAAGGACCATATATGTTAATGCAATCAAAACACACAGTAATTCTCAAAAGTACAGGACCTATACAATCAGAAATATTCCCAGGCTCTGTCTAACCAGGGCTCATTTTAAGTAACTCTTCACTATTCTCCGCTTCTATAATTGTAATATAATCTTTTTTTTTTTAAAGGTTTCATTGGGGAATTGGGGGAGGGGAACCGGGGAAGAGGAATAGCCAAGCCGCTGTCCTTCAATCTTAGTTGTGGAGGGCACAGCTAGCTCAGCTCCAAGTCCAGTCGCCATCCAGCTGCCTGTCTGCAGCTCACGGCTGCCCAGCTCAAGGTGCTGTGTTCAATCGTAGTTGCGGGGAGAGGAGGCGCAGCCCACCATCCCATATGGATGTCGGACCGGCAACCTTGCTGCTAAGAGCCTGCCTATGACACATTTCAAATGTACACTTTACCTCAGTTTTTCTACTCTTTTACATGATTCTGTATTTCCCAAATGTTCTACAATGAGTATGCATTATTTTGAGGGTGGGTAAAAGAACACAGAGCAAAAGTCATAAGAAGGAAATTATTTCCAAGTGTAAATTGCAAATGACTCCCAAGTCTTAATTTAAAACACACATATACACACAGTATATACAATACCCATTTAGAATCTTAAACTAGTAAGGTAATTTTATCCCATCAACATCAATATGCATATAGAAAAGTTGTATAATTCTAATGCTGCCTTGGTTCTCTCTTGCCTGATCATAAGAGGCATCTGGGGTGTTTGATAAAATATACCATCAAATAATATTCAGTCAGTAAAGGGTGAGGCCAAGGAATCTGTTTGTTGTTGTTGTTTTTTTGTTTGTTTTTTTGTTTAACGAGCACTTCAGTGATTCATACAACCGAGCAAAGTGTAAAACACAAAACACAGGGCCAACAGCACTGATTCACTGGAATGCAAAGTCCAACTTCCATCGTAAAACAATCCAGCCGAAAAAGGAAGGACTGAGCCGTTGACAAATAGAGATTGCCTCAACTGTCTTACACAGGGTGGCATCTCTCAGTGCCTGGGTTTTGGGCCCGTCTGGAAGCACTAACTCACGAAAGCCCCAAACTACTCTCAAACCTGGTAACAGCTCACAGCTGGGCTCAGGAGAGCTCCCACAGCCCGAGCTGGCTCAGAGAGCAGGCTTCCCCTGCAGCTTGCCGGAGCGTCTGCAGCACCCAAGGCAGCCCAGGAAAGGGAGCAAGCTGCCGCTGAGCGATCCCAACCAAGCCTTCTTTTTACCTTAAAGAAACTTCCTCGCTTGTCCAAACTGCGGGTACCCATGGTCCAAGCTGACATTTCCACCAGTGAGGCTCTACTGCATGCCTGGGACTCCTGAAGGTAGAGACATTTTTAATGGTTAGTCCAGCCTGTAGGAAATTCCTTTCTAAGCCACAGAACACTCACAACAACAGTCCTGCCAAGATCTTTTTCCGTCAACAACACAGTGCCATTTATTTCCCACCAAAGCCCTTCCATCTCCTTTCAGGCTGATTTCCTGCCTCAGACAGCACAGTTCCTAGACTATGCCCCCACCTCACTGTCCCACCTCCCGCTTCTCCAGCTGACACAGGGGGTCTCTGGGACTGCAGAAAGCATAATGATGGCTTTGTGTGTTTGCTTGACCTCACACTCAAGTCCTAAAGGGGCCAATATTAGATGTCACCATAATTGCTCCAAAGCTTATGGAGTTAATGTGGCTGATCACGGAGGGACAGTGGAAGAATGAGGCGGTGCATGTCCTAGGAAATCCTGCTGGAATGGGATGAGGTCATCCTTAGCTCTGTTAGCCCTCTCCCCCAGGCAAGGTCAACACAAGGGCACTGGGAATTAATCCTTCTATTTCCTCTTTAGAAATCAAAGATTGGAATGAAATCCTGTGTCCCTGTTTACAGAGGTCAGTTTGTGTAAGAAACAGATGTAAACAGTTTTATGATAGCCCGGGGGGGGGGGGGGATGCCCTTTTGAAAATGTGGAGAGAAATTTAGAGGCATGATATGATTCTGAATCATAACCCTGGCTATTTGAGCTTGGAATTTCCCTCATTCAAGCATCAAAATCCAATACCCTTCCCTTTTGGTCACAAAGCCTTCAATGTAGGTAAAACAAATACATACCTAGGCAGCTGGCCATACCTGGCCAGCATGCATTGAGAAGACCTGGGGAGTGTCCCCAAACCTTCCTCACCCAGCAAGGCTGGGCCAGCAGTAATTATAAAACCACCCTCCTACTCACGATTCCTTCTGTTCACCAGAACACAAGATATTAGCTGGTCCTAACTCCAAAGCATACAGCGGAAGGACAATAAAAAAAATATTCAATGAAAACATCTCGAACCACATTAAGGAATATTAAAAGGGGTTCAGCTGTGGGGGTGGAGTGGGGAGACACTGAAGCCACGGAAGCCAGTGCCAGTTTGCTGAGGCTGTTTCATTATTAGCTGGGGGACAGAGAGCCAGCTGCACCAAAGGGATGGTTCAACAAGTGGAAAAGCATAATTACTTTGCTGAGAACTGCACATGCGTGAGTAAGCAACGCTCTTTCAAGAGAGGCTCATTTCAGCCCCAAGATTTGCCTCTCCATTCACATCCATGGTGGGCTGCCACAACCTGTGGGATCCCATCTAGGAAAAAATAATAATGCAGCAAACACCCACCCCTCCTTCTGGAACCTTCACCTATTTTAGTCATTTCTCCATCACTCGGTCACTTTAAAAGTTCAGAGGTGTCTTCCCTGCATTTCTTTTCACTTGTAATACTACTGGATGAAGGCCAGGTTCCAAAAATGTCTTCAGAAGACTGGTGAGCTTTGCACTGCAATTGTGCTGACTCCAGAGGTTCAGATTCTTGGGCTCAGCCACTTAATGGAGTCCCAGGTCCACGGCCTTTGAAGTTCATCACTTATTAACCAAGTCCACAGACTGGAGCGACTCCAGGAAGAAAACACAGTGCTGTGTTCAGAACGAAGGGTGGAATGGGAACCACTCTGTAACCTTGCGGAGCAAGCGATTAACTGTTTCGACCCAGAAGCACACAAATAAAAAAGTACACTTCTTGAAACCAAGCCTAATGTCTGTAATTCTTTTTCTTTCGGACTTTTTCTCGGCAAGGGATTTGACATCGCACAGCAGTTAAGGAACGGCTCAGCAAGAGCCAAGACTTCATTCCTCATCCAGACCTACGACTCTGTTCTGTTCAGAAATCTGCCGTATACAAACCCTTTCTGATGGGCCATGACAGGCAAGGAATTTTGCCTATAGCAGCGGAGCAGTTTGAATTCCAGAAATTTACTAGTTCAATTAGCTGCCTGAAAAATGCATGAGTGCACTTCAACTCGAGCGGTCCTCAATGAAACATGCAGTTTGGATTCTGTATGGAGCAGGCAGATCCATCGCATTTCTTCAAAAAGATGCAGGTCGCATCAACTCCTTCTTTAAGAGGCCGCTCCAGGATGGAGATGTGAGCAGGCGATAAGAACAGGCTGCCAAGTGTCACAGCAGGTCCTTCCCACAGAAAGAAATCCGAGTAGACAGCACATCACAGATTATTCTAATTTTTAAAAATAAAATTCTTAAGAACCCCAAAGAAGTTCTGGATTAGGGTCTTTCCTGTTGTAGCAATAGTTTCCTTCCCAAACCATAACCTCTAACACCTTGGCTCAATAGGAACAGAAATTTACTAGAATTTAAAACAATTACCTCTTCCCATTCGCGGCTACCACTTCTCCTCCCAGGGGGCTACACCAGCATTTTCATCCTAAAACCACCCCAGTAACAGGCCAGACTAAGAAATAAAAAGGTACCGTAGTTTGAGAGGCTGTACAATTCCTCCAGAGTTAGATGGTGGAAGCTTGCTCCTTTCCGGGTTTCCTTCAAGGGTAAAGTGGATTCTTGAAAAATCAGCCCAGTGTGTTCAGTGGATCTTTCCAGATGCTAGCTAAAAGCTAGCGGAAAAAAAAAAAAGTCCTAATGGGACTAAAGGACACTGCAAACATTTTGGAGCTGCCAAGCCTCTTCAATAACACCACTGAAGGAATGTAAACGAAGCTGGTTGCTCCAGTCACTAAAGGACAAAGGCAGGAAGTGATTATTCCTCACTCTCCAGAAACACCAGGCTCTGCCACTTTAGACCTAGCTGTGGCTCCCTTGTGGCCCCAAAAGTGACTGCTGGGGTGAAGGTCTATCCTGAAATTTCAGCACAAAGGACTCCCTGAGTCATCCGGCCAGGCTTCAGGCTACCTTGACTGTCGCGTAAAAAGTCTGTTGAAGGTTGGCTTTCCAGCCCATTCTACAGAGCCACTGAGGACAGGCGCTGAGGCTCCACTGCCTGGACTTGGGCTGCAGGCGGGCGGATGGGGACAGGAACACCAAGTGCCTATCCTGTTCATTGATCAGTGGAACTGGGTTGAGTCACTGGCGCGCTTCCAGCTTTTGCTCTACCTGGCCACCGGCCAGATCTTGGCAACACAGAGATCTGAGATGTGTCATCCTCCTCTCCTGCTCTCCCCCCCTCCCCTTCCTGTCTCCCCGCTCCACTCTTGATTTATTTAATCAAACTGTACTTTCCTACTTTATTTGCCTGCGATCACAAGTGCAAACCCACAAGAGATGCAGCAGTAACACTTAAACATTGGCATCCATCACTCACAAGTGCGATTTAAAAGAAACGTAGCTTATTCAAGTCATGGGTTCTTATCTCGAAGCTGCTGTGCGAATTGCCACAGAAGCGTTCTCATCACTACCTTTTTGTTCTTCTTTCAAGCCAGGCAGAGTGAACTTCAGTTCTTAGTAAACAAGATTTCGTTGCTATAATTACTTTACAATCAAATTGACTGGAGTATGAGAAAGTGACTCACCCTTCGGGACCTGTCAGGTCAAAGCCAATCCCAAGAAATGCACTTCACCTCGCCTGATAATGGCAAATCTTCTCTCTTTCTAATGTTTTTTGTTTGTCTTTAATAAGAGAGGTAGAAGCAAGTGGGTGGCTCTAGTGTCTGGGTCCAGGGCAGGTCTCTTAATATTTCCATAATTCTCTTGGTATTACCACAGCTTTTATAAGTTGGACAGAAAAACTCTTTCAGGCTCTGGCTTGACAATTCAAGTTATGTGAATTTTTAATTTTTTTCTTTCTTTAAGCATCTTGAGTCACCATCCAGCTCTCATTTTCCCTCAGTCAATAATCAAACTTTTTTTTTAAAGAGCAGGTCATGAAAACTATTCATCCAAAAAAAGAAAGCAATTTGTGGGAAGTAAGAAACCAGAAGCAAAGACCTGTATTCCCAGCCTACTCACTCAATTACTGTGTTTTTAGAAACAATGCTCAGTTTTCTCAAGAATAACCAAGGATAGTAATTATTATTATTATTATTATTATTATTATTATTATTATTATTTTGAAGGTGCTCAGGGGTGAAACTGCATTTCTGCTGCTCATACAATTGGCCTGTAAATGGGGCTAATTCTGGTGGAGGTCCATCCCATCCCTCCTTGGAAAACTGGTATCTCAGCCTTTTGCCTCGTCCACACTGCAGAAGCTCTGCAGGTGCCCATGTGCTGAGGTGAGGACACTTCCACCGATGGCAATGTGCACCACCCTGGGCAACAGGTGGGCAGCTCTGCTGGCTAGAAATTCCTCCTTTTCATGGATGGGAAACTGCCTTTCTTCTCTTATGTCTCACCCCATGCCCTCATTTTATTTCTTGGTAACAAGGTGGATCTCTCTTCCACATCCCTGCAGACATGTCTATTACTTCCTTGAGAGACAGCTTCTCCTGAGGGAGGTGCTGGACTCAGGGTTGGTGCACTCTACCCATGAGGAACAGGGCTGAGAAGGAGAAGAGGGCAGCTATCTGCAAGGTAATTCTCTTTTGGCATTTCAGAAGTGTGTGTCTGGTCAAACCTCCTCATTTGAAAGCTCCATGTGGTAAGTGGTCACACATCCTGCACATTGTATAGTGACTGTGCACATACAATGAGGAAGTTTCATAAGCCACATTGGCTGTTAACCCAAAGGACGTCATGGATGGGAAGCCACACACTCCAGGTTTTCCTCAGGGTCTACTTGTCAACCTATAAGCACTTGAGTTTAGAGCTTTCTTTTCCAAGGTATACTCTATTACGCTGTAATAGACCATTATAATTCTAATCTCATTACTCTTCATTCTTCTAATATTTTTTGTTTGGCTAACTAACAGCCTACTCATACGTCATTAGTGAAGCAGAGTAAGGAACATACACAGAGTCCAAATGGCTACATAAAAATGTCCTGTTCAAGAGGGTAGATCTCACGTTAAGTGTTCTTACCACAATAAATAAAATAAAAATGTTCCAGATTAAAACCACCTCTATGAAGGAAAAATAGAGGTTCATCATCCCTATATAACAAACTAGCCCCCTAGGGCATCTATTGCCTGGAATGCCATGTACTAATTTGCTACTTTTTCCTTCATCTTGATACTGCATATGTTTCTCTTTACAAACCTTCCACTTCACCGTTAGGATGTTTACCCTCCCTTTTCAACAGTGATGTGCTGAAAAATGTTTAAAAACTGGCTTTCTGGGGGAATAAAAGCCCCAAGTGTTTAGCATTTGCCTATTTTTTGGTGCAAATACTCCTAATCACTGGCAATTTCAAAATACCAAGGTAACATCAAAAGGCTGCAAAATGCATGAAAATTTAACAGTCGGCTCTAGTGACAGAAAGAATTGACTCTCCTTCACTGTTCATTTAATTCACCCATTCTAAACCACAAGGTCTCTGAATAGCTTGCTTTTATTTGATTCTTCATACAATGAAGTAATAAAAAATAGCAGAAGTAAGAAACTGGATCTCTAGATTGAAACCAGTTCTTTATCAATGAAGCCACATTATTTGTTCCTAGTAAGACATGAAATATTTCTGGGTGTCTTCATAATCAAGTTAGATGTTGCCATCAGGGAAATTTGAAGGAAGCTGCGTGTTCAGCCTGTAATTTACACTTAGTAGGTTCCATTTCTTCAGAAATTGAAGAGAAGATCTTCCATTAGCCAGTCAGACATTGGGGATCCTCTCCGCCTTATTCAGAGTAGTATCTTACACAGTGCCTTGCACATATGTGCTCAGTAAATGTTGGATATGTAAGTGCACGTGATTTTACAGAGAAGTCATCTGGGTTACAAGGAATGGTTTTTAAGGAATGGCTTCCTCAAAGCATACTCTTTAATGCTTTCTCATTTGATTTCCAGTCCCGAACCATCTTTTCTGTTACTCCATATTGTCTTGCAGCAGCACAATTATTATTTTCCTTA
>NW_017731545.1:1466939-1492732 GCF_001890085.2 Hipposideros armiger | reverse complement strand
GAACTTAATTGTCCAACCTTTACTATGGACCCACCATTTTAGACCTCCTCCTCCAATCCTGTTTTAATCATAATCCAGCTGCCTTTCCCCTCCCAGAATCCTTATCTTGGAGGTCAAAACACACCCAGTAAGTATTGAACAATATGTCAGCCCTGTGTCTGAGATCAAGCCCCCATATGTACACTTGCTTTGGGTATGAGGATATTTTATGACCCTTTACAATCCGCTTCTATTGAACTCGAGGTACTGCAGATGACAGAAAAACAGAAAATATGCCTGAGAATCACTCCGAGCTGATTATCTTGGTAAAACACAGCTTCACTCTCTTTGGGTGACTACAATGGGTCTCCAGCAAAGGGGAAGATTAGAGGTTAATGCTTTTATCTTCCTGAAGACCTTATCCTCTTGTTGTTCTCCAGAAGGCTGAAAGTACTTTTGTTAAGCAAGGAAAGGTAGTTTATATCTGCTTCAATGCTGGCCCAAACCAACCTTCTCACAGTCCTCATTGGCCTAACCCAAATTTGGGGGTGTGGGGGGGCATTGGATGGACGAGAACTAACATCCCACCACTCTGGGGACAATGACTCACTTAGCACACAGCGTATGTTTGATTTACAAAGGGCTTTTATCCATATAGCCCCATTTTACCTGCCTGTTATGGCATCACTGGCTGTCTAGCATCTCTGTTTATAAACATGAGGCTCCCCCACAGCCGGAAGCTTCTGTTTTAACCACGGTTTTCTCCACAGACCCTGTTGTCAATTAGGCCTTGAGTATTTCATTTTTCTTCCTGCTCTCTGTTTTTGATTATTTTCTATCCCTTTATTATTTCATTGAAGTATACAAAGAGAGTAGACAGAAGTCAAATGATTCAGCTAGCAGGCTTGTGCATTATATCTGGATTGCAACTATTTATTTTGTCTGGTTCCAACTTAAAAAAACAACAACAACCCAGCATGTGTAGCATCCTCTTCCTCCTTTCCAGCCTCCTTTTCTGAACTCAGAAATATCTGCCTACACAAAAGTACAAAAAGAGGCACTCATTTTTGGTTTCTTTCTCTCCAAAATGTAGCTTCGAATGCTGACTTTCCACTTAACATTCCATTCCTCTGAAGTCCGCGCTCCCCTCTGTTAATGACAACACCAGACTTGAAACCTCACAGGGGGGGCCTCGGCCCTCTGCACATCAATCACTTGAAGTTCTACATAGTCTTCTTGTCTAAATGTCTCTCATCTTCCTTCCCATTCTTCACATCCACTCAGGCCTTGGAATGTCACAGCCTTAATGGTTTCAGCAGCTCCCTAACGTCTGTGCATCTCCACAGCCTGTGTCGGCTCCGTGCCATCCTACAGGCCACACCAAAGGAATGGTCCTTTCTCAGCATTCTGCTGCCCCACTCACAACTCATTTCTTAGCATTTAATATACATATTCTCTGGTCAGGTATTTAGGGCCCCTTTATGATGTTTCCAACCCAACATTCCAACCTCAGCAGTGATGTGTGTGTGTGTGTAGATTGGCTCTGCCCCCTCCAGAATAGAGATCCCACAAATGTGGAGACAGAGAACCCAGCCACACTGCCAAACCTAAACCAACAAGCAGAAAGTGGCCTAAGTTGGCAGTTCCAAGCAGGTGAGATTCTGAAGCCACACCATGCACTGTGCACAGCTACTGAGGAGGAACAGTGACCGCCTCACCTTGACCCAGCTCCTTCATCTCCCAGATGGTGCAGCTCTGAGGTGTGTCTTCTCCCAGGGGTCCCCAACAAGACAAGGCTCCAGTCTCTCCAGTGAGGGCTGGTTTGATAACACACCCTTTTTGGGTTGCCTTTCCTTCCTCATTTCCACACTCTCCTATCAGTAGTCCCTTTCCCTGCCCCCCAAACTATTTGCACTTGAATTCTTACCTTAGGGTCTGCTTTTGGGGGCACTCAAACCCAGACAATCACAGATAATCACAGACACATGCATATGTGTGCACACACGCACACTTGATAACACACTTTAATAGCTGCTTCCCCTTTCCTGTCTCCCATCCCCATTTTCTTCCTGGTGTCTCCTGAGATCACCTCCCAGTAAATGACCTGGACTTGAATCCTTGTCTCAGAATCTGGTTCACCAGTTCTCTTAGGAATCCTACTCAACTGGTACTGAATTTATAAGTAATGGAAATATTTTTGCCAATGTAAAATCCAGCAAAAAACCCCACATATTTTGAATGAAATTTGTATGTCCCTGTAAGTAACCACCATCCTTTGTGAGTGTAACTAACAATATCCAGTTAAGAGTGATAAAAAAAATTGAAAAGACTAATTTGCAAATTGTTGCAAATAAGTTAAAATGTTATGTTACATTCAGTGTAACTAATGACAACTCTATTTTGTTCAGAGGATGTAATTTTAATTAATAAAGAATCTTTTTTTTTCTAGCCCTTACAAGATAAATTTAAAGACTATAAAGTGTTACCAAATGATCAGTCCTCTCAGGACATCCATGTACTTTGGTTCAGCTCTGCTCCCATCTGATCACTATTAAAGCTTTTAAGAAACATCTCCTATTTTTCTCAACATAATCTCTGGCTTATTTCTCCATGGAATCAGCAATTAATCTCACAGTGTATACGGGCCCTTGAATCAGTCAGGTGTTTTTATGTTGTAAGTGACAGAAAACTCAATTCAAAATGGCTTAAAAATAAAGACTAATGTGTCCTTACAGGTTGCTTATTAATTGCAAAAAGAATGACAGTAACCATACAGCAGAGAAGCTGGACAGCACCTCGACCAGGTGATGAAAATTAATATCCCCTGTGAGGGTGGACAGATGCTGTGTTCCTCCAGACATGATTCCCCGTGGACATATCAATTACAGCATATCCCAACAAGAGGTAGAAACATCATATACACTCCAATGGAGGGACATTCTATAAAAGAACTGGCCTGGATTCTACCAAAACCTCAATGTCATCTCAATATCATGGAAGACAAAGAAAGGCTGAGGAATCATTCCAGATTAAAAGAGGTTAAAGGGAACTGAACCCCCCCTCACCACCCCACCAAAAAAACAAACAAACAAAAAACCTGATCCTGGATTGGAGAAAGAAACATGCTGTAGAGAGCATTATTAGGAAAATTTATAAAAATTGGTATCTGTGATTTAGATAAAAATACCATTATCAATTAGTAAGCTCCATTCTTGCATGGTAGGACCTGAGAATGTAAGAGAATATCCCTGTTCTTAAGAATTGCATACAGAAGTAGTAAAGGGGCTTGATGTCTGTAATCTGCTCTGAACTGGGTCAGAGAAGGATACAACAAACGGGGCAAAAAGGTTCAAATGGCTGAATGTGCGTAAACGGTAAACAGGACTTTTCTGAACTCCTCTTGCAACTTTTCTGGAAGCTTGAAATTATAATATTTCAAGATAAAACTTAAAAATCACTACGCAGTAAAAGTGACTAAGGGATGTAGTAGAGTCCAGTGGTGGGTTCTGGGGGGCATGGACCAAGCCAGTGGCTCCATGGTTTCAATGAGGCCCTATTCCCCTCACCTTTTTCTGCCCCTGGTTTCTCTTTGGAGTCAGCACAGCTCACCCTCAGTGTGCCACTGGTGAAATGGCTGTGACGGCTGCAGGCTTCACCCCTCCACACCTACATATCTAGGTAACAGTCAGCTCCCTCAGAAGGGTGAGTGGGGGCCTTTTTTCCCAGAAACCCTTCCCTAAAGTTTGAGAAATCCTGATCTAAACAATTCTAATCAAGACGCAACTGGTACTCAGAACATGAAGCCAAACTCTGATGTAGCATATACTACAGTCTTCCCCAATCTGACTCAAACCTCTGTTTCCATTTCTGACCTCTCCCCTGAACCCACCATCATCTGCCACACCTTTGTATTTCTGTAAGTTTCTCTGTTTAAAGTGCCCCTCCCCCAGGGGGGCGGGGCGCAAGGGGCAAGGCAGGCGCACGGGCTGTGCAGACGCCTGGCGGGGAGCCGTGGCGGCACTGGCGGAGGAGGCACCATGGGCCGGGCCCGCGCCTCCAGTGGTCGCTGTCGCTGGCAGCGGGTGGCCGAAGCTGGGCCAGGTAGGGTCAGGTGCCGGGCTTGGCCGGGCTGGGACGAGGGGTGCAAAAAAAAAAAAGTAAAATAAAATAAAAAGTGCCCCCCTAACTTGGTAAATGCTTTCTGTCCCTCAAGACTCAGCTCAAGTAGCACCTGTTCTGTGCAACCCTCACTGCCCCTGCCATTAGGTCTTCCCTTTTCTGGGTGCCCATGGCCCCTTCCAACAGCCTCCCATGACATTATAATTCCATGTTTCTATTTATCTCCCACAGGCCATGTGCTTCTGCAGGGCAGGGCCCTGGGTATTGTCTAAAGTTTAGAGTGTGCCCAGCATATCTATAAAATGTGCACGAGTGCATAACATCTGCCCTGTTGACACCACATGTTTCCTGGCTCAGTAAAAATGTGTGGAATTAATTCATGAGTAAATCTGTGATAGTACTTAAAACAGTGCTGGACACTAAATAATTCACTAAAATAAAATGTTATTCAGTAAAATACATCTTAATTAGTTTGGGTATTTTGCTCTGAAGGAAAATTACCCTGTTATTCAAGCCATATGGAACCACTGAGAAACATAATTTAGCCAATATGTGGAAAGTGCATATGTTCCAATTTCCTGTTTTCCTCTGGGTCAGGCAAAGCACAATTTGTGGTCCGGCATTTCAGCAGCTCTGGCTCAGAAGAAAGGCTATCTTCATTTTATACAGGAGAGTGGGGAAACCTCAAAAAACCCACACTGCACAAATATCATATCACCAAAGCAGGGGACAAGCATACTCAGCAACCAGCCTAGAGGTGTCGGCTCTTGTCATAGAATTTAGTTCGGCTCTTTGCTCATCAGGTGTCCCACACCAGACATGTGGACACTAATGGCTTTTGCAACCCCTGCCACAGAGCAGTCTGCTGATGCTGCCCTTTCTGGGCCACAAACATGCCTCAAAACTCAGAGAGCAGACTGAGTCACCCAGCAAGATGACATTTTCAGAGCAGCTTTATTATAGCCAGCACCCAGAAAGGTTCAAATAACCCCTCTTCGATTTATCCCTCATTTTTCATCCAAACACGGCTCTCAAAAATCTCCCACTGCAGACAAACCTGGAGGATGCCATCTTAACCATCCATCAGTGACCTGCCACACGAGCCTTCTGATATCAGGCACGGAGGAGGACACAGCATCACTTCTGTGGTATTCCCGTCAAGAGCACATGACCTGAATCCACTGGTGAGGAGCACTTGACACACCACACTGTAGGTCACTCTACCAAAAAAAAACTGTCCTGAACTCTTCAAAAATATCAAGGTCTTGAAAGACAAAGAAAGGCTGAGGATCCATTATGTAAAATAAAATAAAACAAGATTCTTAGTAACAGTTGAATGTTTTAGCACAGCTCACCACGCAACACTGGAACATGTTGAATTAAACAGGGCAGGAGAATGCTTCGTTCCATCACAGGTACACAATAAGTTAGTCTAATAGCACATTGGATATGTTAGTGTTTTTTGAAGGTTTGAAATGTGACATAAAATGCATTTGTGGGTGTGTTTTTTGTTAATTTATTATGTAATATTTATGATTGCAAACAAGTTTAAAGACAGTATCACATAGTTATGTATTTACCATTCCTGTGATATTTCCCCATCATATCCTCATCTCCCTCTCAGAAGTTAAAAGAATTCTAAACTTGGTATTCATCAGTCCCCTACAGTTCTTTATATGTTTGCTACATATGTATGTTTGTATACACTTTCATTGTATTTTTTTTAAAAAAACAACAAACTTTGAATTAAGTTTGTATAATCCTGAGGGACCCTAAAGGACTACTAGGGCTCCAGGGATTATACCTGTAGAACCACTGGATGAGCTGATCCTCCAGGCTCTTCAGAGATATATGTATACCCAGTGACCACAATTCTATATCCTTGGAAATAACTTGAATACCACAACTATAATCCATAATATATAAGTCACAGCACACACCCAATGATGTGCTGGAACCAGGAAATACTGTTTCACAATAGTGATGGTATACAACTCTTCCCAACTCTGCCTTCAATGTCATCACATTGGCAGTTTGAAATTCACCATGGTTGGAGTGTTTACACCATGGTAATAGGCAAATGCTACATATGAGGTTGTTCTAAACATTTACAACAAACCACTGAATGTACCTGGCTCCTAGGTGCCTTTGATGTGAGAGAGACAAATTAAAGTTTTTCAGGTAGCCTTTCAGACACTCAAAAGGGAAAATGAAGAACTAAAAGCTTGTTAAGCTTTTATAGCCCAGATAGACTGGTATAGAAAATGTTAAGGTGAATCTAGATGATAATTCAAGAAAAATTGTCCAAAATATCCAGATGTAATCATGCAAATATAATTTACAAATTACATCTGTCCAGTAGAGAATAACTCCAAAAATTATTGTTTGATCACCCTGTAGGACAACGACCAGCTTTGTATCTAAGCTAGCAAACATATTTCAGCAGCCTTGTTTTGAAATGATTAAATCATCCTACTTTGTATCCTACTTTGAACTAGCTTGGTCATCCTGCTGATACCTTCTTAATGTGTGAAATAAATCTTTTAAGCCATGCTTATTATATGTCTGTAGGAGAGCTATATTTTAAACTTTTTCATGATCATACTTTGCCAAAGGAAGTGTGGGTTGGAACTAAAAAATTTGGTCTTTTTTTTCTTTTGTTATATTCAGTGCTGTCAGCCAGGAGGAGGAGAAACTTTGGAGAAGTCAGGAAGGAAATATTCAAAGGACACCGCGTTAGGTGAACTGGTCGTCTTGTTCATCAGAGCCAAGCCTCATGGTTCTCAAAATGTAACCAAGTCTGCTTGTAATAAGAACCAGGAAAATCTTAACTACAAACAGATGAATGTTTTGCCAAAAAGCCTGGTGCCTCTCTGGGTAAACTTAACCAAACAACTTTATGAACGTTCAACTGTTAACGCCCCACTCCAGAAAAGAGGACATGAACCCTGCAAAGTAAACAGTGCCACCCAGGATAGTCCAAGCCAGGATAATGTCAGTAGTAACTTTTCCTGCCAATGATGAACCAGTGGGGTTTTTGTTATTGTTGTTATTGTACCCCTTCCAGGAGGCTTTTAGACATTTTATTCTAATTGCCCCCCATTAATTTTAATACCATAGGTATGCTCTATATTTGCTTATATGTCATATGCATCTCTGTAATTTATACATAGAAAGAGTAAGACTTTTCGTCCACCCCCCAAAAAGCAACTTTTGGCTTCTTGAGGCCAATATGGCCTCTGTTGAGAATGCATGTTATAAACTGACCATTATCAACTGGGCTCTCACGACTCCTGATGTCTACACAGGGCTTCTCTTGGCAGCGTGGAAATGAACACAGCGTGGAGAAGACTGCGTTCCCACCCACGGGCATCTTTACTTTCTACTAATGAACAACCTAATAATGGCAGAAACAATAACAGTTCTGAGCACTTGCTAGATGCCAGGCACTGAGCCAAGCTTTTATACACTGTATCTTAGCCCTTTGGAGCTTCCATAGCAAAATACTGCTGTTATTACAAAGAACAAAAATATATTGCTTACAGTTCTGGAAGCTGAAAGTCCAAGATCAGGGAGCCAGCATGGTCAGGTGAGGGCCCTGTTCCAGTTACAGGCTTCTTGCTGTGTCCTCACTTGGGGGGGTTAGAAAGCTCTGTGAGGTCTCTTTTATAAGGGCACTAATCCCATGTATGAGGTCTTCACCCTCATGACATCAGCACCTCCTAAAGGACCACCTCCTAATACCATCACCTTGGGCATTAGGATTTCAACATATGATTTTTGGGGGATCTAAACAGTCAGACCATAACATACTGTTATAGTTGTAGCAAACCTCAAGACAAAGATTCCAGGATAAGTAATTTCTAGGTGAGATGATCCCAGGAAATACTGGTAGGGAAATGTGGAACGAGGGAGGAAAGGGAAGGATGGTTTTCAAGTCAATGACCACTGTGGACAACTGGAGTTCAATCCACAAGGAAACTCTAGCAATCAGTGTCAAACATGAACCTCAGAGTGATCCTACCTGAACAGGTGAGGGAGCAGTGGTATTTATATACAAACTCCCATCAGTTGTTGGTCAAGGTCTGTTCCTGCTCTCTTTTGACAGAGATGCAAATACTAGGAGCTGGAAGTCAGGTTGGTATGAACTGAAATGATAGGGCCCAAGGGTACAAGGCTGGGCTACACACACAGTCTTATATGATTCTCACAACATCCATAAGAGGTTGGCATCCTAATCAGCCCAAATTTTATAGATATGAAAATGAGGTATAAAGATGTTCAATAATGTTCCCAAAGTGAACAGTAAATGGCAGAGACACATGCTTAACACCATGCTATAAATTTATACTGCCGCTCTCCTGACACATACATGCTGTTCTTCTTGATTTTCTCCTATTAGAATTGATTCAACAAATTGATAAACACTCATGAGATAGTGATCATCTTATGTAAAACCACAAGTTGGCAAGGAGGGGAAGGATTTATGGAAAAGATAATGAGTTGAATTTTGGAATTCTTGAGTTTGAGTTTATCAGTAGGACATCCATAGGGGAAATTTAGGAGGCAGGTACATCAATGGAGCTGGCTCTTGAGAGGGGAAAATGTGTTGGTGATACAGTGTGGGAGTTGTCAGCATGTACATGTGTTAGGGACTGACTTTTATCCCCCCAAATTTATCTGCTTAAGTCTTAACCCTCAGTATCTCAGAATGTGACTGGATTTGGAGATAGGGCTTTTAAAGAGGTAATTGAGTTAAAATGAGGCTGTTGGGGGGACCTATTTCAATCTGACCAGTGTCCTTATAAGAAAAGGAGATTAGGACATACAGGGAGAGATACCAGGGATGTGTAAGTGCAATGGAAAGGCTATGTGAAGAGGAAGCAAGAGGGTGGCCATCTGCAAACCAAGCAGAAAGGCCTCAGGAGAATCCAATCCTGCCAGCACCTTGATCTTGAACTTCCAGTCTACAGAACTGTGAGTAATTCATTTATGTTGTTTCAGCCACCCAGTCTGTGGTATTTTGTTAGGCAGCCCTAGCAGACTAATATGACATGGTAAATTTTGTCATCGAATAGAGGGATCTACATGAGAGTCAAGACACTGTAACTGTAAAATGGAGCCAGCGCAGCAAAGTAGGCAAAAAATATAAAGACTGAAAGCTATCTGTTGAGTGTGGCAACGGAAAGGAAGAGCCAAAGAAAAGGAAGGAAAATGGGGAAATTGGCATTTTATATGTACTATGCTATTTGATCCTTTTGTCAATATTAGGATGGAGGTATCATCTTGCCTAGTGTACTACAATTAGTAAGTGGGTAGATCCAGGACTAGACCCAGATATGTTTGACTGCCAAGAGCCTTTTGTTTCTAGTACACCATGCTCATCTACCCCACTCCTGAGGGTGGAAGTCCATGGGCATCTCTGCAGCCTCATCCAGCTCAGCTTCTTGAAAATTGAGTGGCTACACCCACCCTGTACTTGACCATTACTATCTCTTAGGAAATTCAGCTCCATTCCTGTTGTCCCAACAAACTCTTGGAATGGCAGGGCATGGAGAACTGTTCTCACCGTCCAGCTATTCTGCCTTCCCAGGAAAGCCTCGCAGTCCCACAGCCTCCAGAGCCCGTCTCCCAAGCCATGGGTCTCAACTCAGCTGCTCCTACCTAATCTGAATCGTTTGGAACATAGGATTCTGTTCTCCACAGAGTTTACAGTGGTCCTTCCTGCCTTCTCCCTGTATGTCCTGTGCCTCCTGCCAACTCCTACTTGGCTCTGCCCCCACAGTCTGGGCAGTTCCACCCAGGCCCTGCCAAAGGTCTCATGATGAAAAGCAGAGCTAAACATTTACCCTGGTAGGAAAACAGATGAGATCATGGAATGATTGAAATTGATCGTTTTAAGGAAAACATAGAGAATGGGGGAGGAGTCAGCAAATTGGGGATGGGTAAATGTTATTTCAAGTGAAGGTTTTATTTCCTGAATATGGTAAAGAAAAGATTATTAAGATTACGGTTTTTGAGCATTTAGAAGAAAAATTATGGCCACTAGATATTAGCATGATGTTTCTAAAACATGAACATTGTTGACTTTTTAATGTTTCTACACAATAGATCAGGGGTTGTGAACATGGAAGAAATTGATTTTATAAAGGAGTTTGACAAGACTCTCAAAATATTCTAAGAGATACAGTGTGAGCTGGATAGCAATACAAGTAATTGTCTGGTCACCCAACCACAAAGCCACTAGAATACATCTTTCCTTTCAGGTCTTTGGACCAAAATCTAACAGTGTTAGGCCTCATGCTGTAATCTGTTCTGTAAATCTGCAGATTTCACCCTTTCTAACTTAATCTCTGGCACGTTTCCTGCCTCACTCAGGTTTAGCCTGACCTGATTTCCATTCTCTGTACTCAAGAAAACACATTGACTTTGGCATGCAGTTGAATAGGCAAGAGAAACAGGTTATTAGGGAAATAAGGGGTAGGCAAAGATTTCTTAAACAGGACACAAAAAGCACAAACTGTCTCAATAAAAAAATTCTAAAAGGATAAACCATAAAAAAGAGATAAATTTGGATTGCATTAAAATTAACAACTATGTTAAACAAAACACATCATTAAAAAGTGAATCAAGGGGCCGGCCGAGTGGCTCAGTTGGTTAAGAGCTCGCTCAACAGTTTGAGCTCTGAGCAACAGCGATTCGAGTCCAGCCCGCGCTGAGCAACCGCTGAGCTGCCAACAGGTAGCAGGATGGCTCAGCTTAAAAAAAAAAAAAAAAAAAAAAGTGAATCAACAAGCCAAAGAATGGGAGAAGATATTCTAAATACATACATCTAACAAAAAACTTATGATCACAATTTATCTTTAAAATATGCAAACCTGAAAGACAATAAGAAAATGACAAAATAAATTTATAAAATGAAAAAATGACTTTAATGGGCCCTTCAATAAAGGGAATATCCAAATGTAAAGCATGTGAAAAGGTGTTCAACATTATTATAGTACTCATCAGGAAAAATCAAATTAAAACCACAATGAGGTATAGACAACTAAGATGGTGCAGTAGGTAAACACTGTGTTTACCTTCTCTCACAACCACATCAAAATTACAACTAATCTACAAAACAACCATTATTGAGAATTGCCTAAAATCAAGCTGAACTGAAGCCCTTCAACTAAGGATGCTCAGAAGAAGCCACCTCCAGACTGGTAGGAAGTTCAGAGATGCGGAATGGGCTGGTCCCACACTCGCGTGTGGCCATTAAATATCAGAAGGGCTATTTCGGCTCTGGCGGTCCCCCCCACATCCCCTAGAGGAGCTAGAGATCTCAGCCCCACCCCAGCCAAGGGTTCCAGTGCCAGGGAGAAAAGTCCCCATAATTTCTGGTTGTGAAAACCAGCGGAGATTGTGACTGAGTGAGACTGAGTGTGTGTGCACTCACAGGCATTCCTCTTAAAGCGACCGTGCACAGATTTACCCACCAATGGGATCACTCACTCTGAGCTCCACTGCTGGGGCAGCTGTTGGAAAGGCAGCAAAGACATATGGTGGAGAACTGAGTTGTCTGGCTTGGGATGGGGGCTGGGGAGGTGACTTTCTCCTGGACAGGGAGCTGGAGGAGGCCACTGTTTCCTTGTTGAGCCCTCCCCCTTCCTGGTGTGGGAACACAGGTGGCCGCCATTTCTGAGTCTCCAAGGTTGGTTCACCACACCCTAGCGATTTGAGACCTGGCATTGCCCAACTTTTGGGTACACCCAGGCTGCTTTTAGTGGCTTTTTTGTACAGACTATCTGCTTTGGCTCAAGCTACAAACTTTCCTAGGGTCTCTCAAAGGTTCACGGAACCCAGACATACAGCATCTTGCTTGAGTGTGTCTTGTACCTCTGGCTGAGCAGCCCTAAGCCAGCATTAGCGGCAGCCAGCCTTGGTTCACGGCTTGGCCTCTCAAGGTGCTACCAAGCACAGCACAAGTGGCAGCCATCTGCAGATTTCTTTCTGGCTCTCACTAGGTGGCTCCAGGTGGGGCATGGGCTGTGGCTGACCTACAGTGGATCCCTTCTAAGGTGGTCCTGGGGCTGGCACCTCCAGTGGCCAGCTTCAAAATGAGCTGGAGCATCACCCAGCCATCTCCAAGGGTGACACACCAAAGGAGTGCATTGGGCAGATACCAGAGTCCTGCTGAAGTCAATCCTGCTCTGTAGGGTCAGCAGCCCCTGCACAACAACTCTTCCACTGTAGTCAAGGCCAGTCCTCACAACCAGTGAGTCCAAGGGTCAGTCCCTCCCATTGATGTGCAATTATCAACCAAGAGGAAGGCACACCAACCCACACATGGGACACGCCTGGAGTGTGTGGCTCAGGTGACCAGAAAGACTGCACCACTGAACCCAACAGCATGCTTACTACATAAGGCCACTCTACTAAGACCAGAAGAGATAGCAGTCCTACCTAATACATAGAAACAAACACAGGGAGGCTGCCAAAATGGGGAGACAAAGAAACATGTCCCAAATAAAAGAACAGAATAAAGCTCCAGAAAAAGAACTAAGTGAAACAGAGATAAGCAGTCTATTAGATGCAGAGTTCCAAACACTGGTTATAAGAATGCTCATTTATCTCAGGGAGAACTTCAACAGAGAGATGAAAACCATAAAAAAAGTCAGAAATAAAGGATACAATAATGGAAATGAAGAATATATTACAGGGGATCAACAGTAGATTAAATGAAGCAGAGGATCCAACCAGCAATGCAGAAGATAAGGTAGCAGAAAACATCGAACCACAACAGCAATAAGAAAAAAAGAATCCAAAAAATTGAGGAGAATTTAAGGGGCCTCTGGGACAATATCAAGCATACCAACATTCACATTATAGGCATACCAGAAGGAGAAGAGAGAGACAGCAAAGAATTGAAAACCTATTTGAAGAAATAATGACAGAAAACTTCCCTCACTTGGTGAAGGAAATAGACATACAAGCCTGGGGAGCACAAAGACTCCCAAACAAGATAAACCCAAAGAGGCCAACACCAAGACACTAAAAGACATAAAAATGCCAAAGGTTAAATAAGAAGACAGAATCTTAAAAGCAGCAAGAGAAAAGCAGTTAATTACCTACAAGGGAGCCCCCATAAGACTGTCAGCTGATTTCTCAACAGAAACTTTTCGGGCCAAAAGGGATTGACAGTAAATATTCCACGTGATGAAAAGTAACGACCTACAACCAAGATTACTCTATCCAGCAAAGCTATCATTTAGAATTGAAGGACAGATAAGGAGCTTCCCAGACAAGAAAAAGCTGAAGGAGTTCATCACCACCAAACCAGTATTACAAGGAATCTTACAGGGACTTCTTTAAGATGGAATGGGGGGAAAGGATGAAGAGGTACAAATTGATTGTTATACAGTAGTCATGGGGATGTAGGGTACAGCATAAGGAATATAGTCAGTAATATTGTAATAACTAGGTATGATGCCAGATAGATACTAGATCTATCAGGGTGATAGATGGGAATGGGGTTGGGAGCAGGGTGAAAAAGGTGAAGGCATTAAGAGATACAAAATGGTAGTTAATACAGTGTGGTGAATATAATCAACAATGTTGCAAAGATCATGTAAGGTGCCAGATGGGCACTGGACTTAGGGGGATCACGTCATAGACTGTGTATTAATAGGTCCCTGACCAATGCGCTATACACCTAAAGCTGAAGTAGAATGATACTGAATGTCAGCTATAACTAAATATATAGGTATATATAGTCACGGGATGTGCAGTACAACTTATGGAAGATATTCAATGGTATTGTAACAGCTATAAGATGTCAGCGGGGTAGTAGCTTGGGGGGTGGGTTATCACTTTATGAGGGGTTTAAATGTCTAACTATTATGTTGCCTTGTACACCTGAAAATAATAAAAAAAATTTTTTTAAGAAAATGTGAAAAATAAATTAAAACAAACGAACAAAACCACAATGAGATTTACTCATGTAGCCAGCTGAATGGATAAAATTTAAAAGACTGACCACATCAAGTGTTGACAAGGATGGGGAGCAACTGGAACTCTCATACAGTGGGAGTAAAAATTGGTCCAACCACTTTGGGAAACTGAGATATCTACTAATATCTATTTATGCCAACCCTAGAACAAGGAATTCTACTTCCAGGTATACATCCAGGATAAATGAGTACATGTATCTACAAAAAGACATATGTACAAGAATATTCATAGCAACTTAATTCATAATAGCTGAAATTAGAAACAACCTAAATGCCCATTAACAGGAAAATGAATATACAAATGGTGGTAAATTCATACAATGGATAAGTACCCAATAATTAAAAGTTAAAAATTATTGATATATATCACAATATGGATGAATCTCAAAAACATTATGTTGAGCAAAAAAGAGCTAGGCACAAAAATGTACATATTTTATGCCACAGATTAGGCAAAATCAATCTGTGGTGACAGACATCAGAATGGTGGCCATCTTCGTCTGGAGGTGGTATTGACAAAAAAACTATCTGGGGTAATGGAGATGTCCTTTGATCTGAGTGGTGGCTACAGGGGTGTATTCATATAGTTCACTGAGCTATACAGTGAACTCACTAAGATTTTACTTCTACTGTATAAAAATTATACCTCAATAGAAATAAAACTGTTTAAAATGAGGGCAGATAGAGGCTAAGATATTCCAGTATATATAAAGTCTTTAAAAAGCCATGCCAAAAAAGCAGTCTCTTCCTTTTTCTTCCTTCTAGCCACTCTACAGGGTCTGTAATCACTCCACTTATGTTTTTAATGTTTTTAGTCCCATTTTGATGACCATTCACTGGAATGGTCCAGTGCGGAAATAGTAAATGTGATAGTATCTAAGTTACTATTGGTAGTAAGAGTACCATTATTTTATACACCACCTTATAGGCCCAAAATTGCTAATCAAACCATGACACAATGCTTTCTTATCCCTTAGAATTTAATCTTCTTGAAAGAGCCTTTGAAAGGCAGAAGGCGTATTTAGACATACAATGCTATCATATATTATGAGGAAATTTTTTTTCACACATTAGGAGGCAAATATAAGCAAAGTAAATTGATTAACATAGGCCTAAAACTCCTTCATATACAGAGTCTGCACATTCCTGTGCAGATCTCTTAAAAGAGTGCCCCACTACTTTCTCTGGGATTTCCTCCCCAGCCTCTGACATCAATTGTGCACTTCTGATGCTTGCATTTTCTTGATCTTACTCAAGGAATCAATGGAAAGTTTTAAGACAACAATCTAAAATCTTATTCCTTCTTCAAATAGTCCTTAAATGCTTTGTTGACTGAAATACTGGGGCTACAGGTATCCCCCAAAATAACAAGCAAGTTTGTACACACACATATGACAACCACCTCATGACCACATGGCCAGCAGGGATTGTAAAATGCTATCAGTTGTAATAACCATTGCAACTTCAGAGCTATTAATGATTATGTAAAGCATCGTATCCTGAGGGCTGGGGAGTCTTGCAAATGCCTTAATTCTCAATATAGTGATCAGCTTGTAGTCACAGAGGAATAATTTCAATATTAATTCTAAAGCTATAGTTGAATCACTTACCTTGCACCTAAAGAAAGAATGTAGTTTAACAATGATCAGAGAAAAGGTTGGAATTAATTAAATAAATAAGTTGGCATTGTCTCCACCTAAACAGGGGTGGCCTGCCCAGTATCCCTTCAGTAGGTAATTTTTCTTTAGTGGAAATGGAGGTCTCTGGCAAGCAGACCTGGATAATTTAAGCCACTAATATAAGTCACCAATGCCTCCTGCTCTGTTTTCATGTTCATAAGCACAATTTGAACTATGATTTTGTGCCCTAAGTAGCTTTCTTACAAGGACAGAATACAATGAGTGGTTGATAAAAATTATCTAGTCTACTATATGTTTAGGTTTGTTTATTGCAAATCAACAAACTGGCATCCTGGCTTATGTATTAGCTGTGTGAGCTTGGTTAGTGGGAGTCCATTCTGAGCATTGATCACAACCTGGAGATGTTGGCAAAATCAACTTGATCCTGTTACCCACCTCTAACTCTTTACCCCAATCTCTACCCACAACCTTTGCCACATGACCTTGCAGTTCCCCTCAATAGAGGCAAAGCCTATTTCCCTGCCCTCTTGATGGAGGGCTTGGTTCTATGACATGATTTGGACCACAGAATAAACGGCTTTGAAAGTGCTTATGCAGTTGGGCTTGTGCTCTAGTGCCTGTGCCAACACCATGAGAACACATTCCAGAGAGCTCAGGATGATAGGAGACACATGGAGCAGATCTGAACCAACCCATGACTTGAAGTCCAGCCTAGCTGAGCCCAGTCTAGATCACCGAACTTCCATCAACCTGCAGATGTGAGAGCAAGAAAGAAATGCTTGTGTGCCTCTGAGTTTGGGGGTGCTTTGTTAAGCAGCATTACTGAGATGATAGCTGACTGAGACACCTTCCCAGCCAGTCCCACTGTGGCTGCCAGTGCCCACTGACAACATGCAATCACCCTACCCTAGAGCTCTCAGGAGACCAGGGTTCTTTGTCCCTCTGGATCCCTGGCACCTGGGGAGATCTCCCCGGTGGCAGGAAACATTTCCAGATCCCTTCATCTATACCTGACTCCAAGCTTCACCTATGTCTAGAACTCCTGAAACTGCAAATCCTGCCTCCCTCTTGGATGAGATCCTCCCGCCCAATGTCACCTCCATACCATCTGGGTCCCTTCCTCACCTTCATCTCCCTCAAGTTTTCTCTTTGTCCCCCTTGCTCCACTGTCCTTTCTCACTGTCCTGGTTCCCAGCAGGTCTGGAGATCAGTGTCCAACTGCTCTTTAGGCAGACTCCCTCTGTCAGCCATTTCTAACGCCAATGTGCAGCGCCTTGGAACTTATTCTTATAACTGGATATATTGCACCAAGGGAATGGGTTGGGCAATAAAGATTAGGTGGCATTTCTGCTGAATTCAGGGTTCCCCAAACTTCGTTTAGTAGCCTGTGCTGTACTTTACAGCCCCATCTATCAACGTGACAGCTACAAGCAGAAGGTAAGGTGATAGCAGTGGCCAACTAGTTTGTGAGAAGTGGAGATCATATTTCCTGTGAACAGATTCACAAGTGTGCTTCTGTCTCCTTTCCAGAATCTAGTGAAAGTCCACGCAGATGAGGGGATACATAGCATTTCTCTTTACAAATGATCACTCTATGGGAAACAACAATCTCCGCTGAACCAGAGACCAACTGTTCCAGGACAGTGAAAAAAACTCCCCTACGCCCTACAGGGTCCTCACTCGATTACACGTTGGGCAAGAGGACTGTGCAGGTGGAGCTAAAAACTGCAAGACCCTGCTCAGAAAAAGAAATGGGCAGTTTTCTTACTGGTAATTTATGGGGAAAGTAATTGATGATGCCGGATTAACCAAATGTTAATGGTCTTTGTCCTTAGGCACACTTTTGCAGAGCGTCCAGGCTAAAAAGCTCTTCAGGCACAAGGCTGTCAACACAGCATGGGCACTTTCAGAGAACGTTGAAGTTTACTCTAATGAGTACAGTCACTTGTACAAAACCAAAAACAGAGGTAGGAGGAGGTTCAGGGGAAAGGAACTTATTTCTTTCCGATAAGTCACAAGGAATAAAGAGGGAAAATTTTAAGCTTTAAAACTGCTTTTTCTAGCCTCATATATTAAACTTCACATTTTCTGGAGGCTGCTGTTCTTAGGCATTAAGAGACTTCTATTTTAATATAAAACCCACAAAACCCTTGCTTTTTCTGTGCTGTGCCATTATCTGACTTTTGGCAGACTTAAAATTCTTCCTTTTAAAACTATTTCCTTTTGGAGGTCAGCTGAAAGTCCAGTTCAAGCACCACATTGATAAAACTGAACACAGGACCACTCTTAAAAGCCAGGCATTATGGGTCCCAGTAGAAAAACACTCCATGGTGCCAGGCTTTGGAGACATCATGCCTCAAACGTGGCTTTGTGTCAACGCAGCTGTATCCACATGCGAAAAGTTAAAAGACTTATTTAAAAATGTTTCCACTTCTGCAAGCCCTCTCTCTGCAGCTTCCATGCAGAGCAGGAGCGAAGAGCTGGGGGAGAAAGATGCTTTCTCGGCTCCTGGGATGTGGCTGAGTGTTGAGTTCCCGTGCCCAGACCTCGGTCCCTGTTTTCCAGGCTCTCTCCTTAGATCTAAGCAGGAGTGCATGCGCAAGTGCCCTGATAATTGGTCAGCATCGAGACCCAGAGGAAAAGTCACATTTTCTGACTGTCTATTTTTAAATGACAAAATATTAAAACCTGTTTATTCATTCTGCAGATAGGATGATTCCATAGGGACCCAGAATTTTGTTTTTTACTTGGCAAAATCAAGTGGCTTAAGCATATGCATCTTTAATGCAGCTTAAGCTTTTGATATCCAACGAACTCTTTCCCCTTAGAACTCCTCAAAACAGCCAGGAGTTTGACTTTTGTCGCTGTACAATTCTCTCAAAGGTAGTGACTATTGTACAAAATGAATGAACAGTAAGACAGAAGTTACAGATTGGGGAAAAACCAAATTATGGTAGCACCCCCTTATCCACAGGGGTATGTTCCAAGCCCCCAGTGGATGCTTAAAATCGCAGAGCACAACAAGCAGCATCCACAACATGGATACGCTGGACAAAGGGGATGATTCACATCCCGGTGGGATGGAGTAGGACAGTGCAAGATTTCATCATGCTGATCAGAACACTGCAAATTAAACCTTATGAATGGCTTTTTTCTGGAATTTGCCATCTAATATTTTTGGACCACAGTTTATTATGGTTAACTGAATCCATGGATGTGGGGTTGGCGGTGTTACTGTACTTTGCTTTAGGGGATGGCAGGGGTCTATTAGGCCGATTACCTAACTAGTGCTGATCAGGCGACTCCCGAGAGACTGGTTTAAGATTCCATTTCTGGGAGAGCTGAAACAATAATTAAGTTAAGACTTGGTTTGACATGGGGCTCAGCATAAGTGATTCCATTTTGGGGCCTGCTGTCTTGTTTTTAACAGTCAAGTGGGAAGAGGATTATCACTGACTGACAAGAGCAGATCCACATGTGTTGTTTTTTTTAAGTCAACTTTTTACAGAAGTATAATGTACATATGGAAAAATACACAAATTACATATAAACAGCATGGTGAATTTTCAAAAAGTTAGTACAACCACTTGGCCAGCACGTAGACCCACAAATAGAAAGCCACCAGCCCCTCATTAGTGCCCTTGTCCCCTCTTTCTCACTGGCTTTTATCTTCTCATAAAGCGGGAATCAGCAAATCTTGCCCCACCTGTTTTTATAAATAAAGTTTTATTGGAACACAAACGTGCCTCTTAATTTACATATTGTCAATGGCTGCTTTTGCACTAGAAAGGCAAAGTGGTTGCGACAAAGTACAGGGCCTGAGGAGCCTAGAATATTTACTATCTGGACCTTTACAGGAAGTTTACAGACCCCTGTTTTAAGGCAGCACTGTGCAGTAGAATATAATAAGAGTCACAGGTGTAATTTAAAATTTTCTAGTAGCCAGATCAAAAAGTAAAAATAAGTTCAATTTTTTTAACCAATACATCTAAAATATCATTTCAACATATAATCAAGATAAAATACAAGATATTTTCTCTTTTTTCCCATACTGCTTCCAAATCTGGTGTGTATTTTACCCTTACAGCACATCTCAGTTCACGCTAGCCACACTCCAAGTGCAGAGTCCCTGTGGCCAGGGACTACTGTGTTGTACAGCACAGTTCTAGATCACTCTCTGGCTCTCTGCAGCTGAAGCTCCAGCACCTTAGCCCCCACTGCCAGCCTGGGCTCCTCCCCTTCAACAACAGGCACACTTCTGCATTTATTAGCTTCCCTAATTCTTTAAAATATGAATTGAAAAATCACATTCCGAAATCCTCCAGCTCCTCGTTGTAACATATCCCTGGGACAAAGAGAGTGAAAGAACTGCCTAAACTCACAGCTTTACCACAAAGGGCGGGAGAAGTTGGTGGAGCATAGAAGCCTTTGGATTTTTGTTCAGGGAAAAATAATGCTAATAAACAAGCTAAAACAAACAGACTGCAAGCAAACGCTAAATGCTTTAGATAAAAGATGAAAGTAAAAGAGCAACTGATGAGCATCCCTTAAGAATACCTTTAGCAATTCAGCCATGTCATTATTCTGTTTGGCAATAAAAGAATGTTTAGTCTGCCCATTATTACAAAAGTAGAAAAAACAAACAAAAGGTAAACTGAGTAGCTGTTAATGTCTAAAAATGCAGACATGCCACTTAGAAATCTGAATTTCTGGCATCTTTTGAAAAACCTTAAGGGCTGCAAACACAGGTCCTACATTCCCATGTGACGACAGTCGGCTGGGAGAAGTGGCTGGGGCGCCCTCCCATACAGGAGACCATGGTCTCTAGTTAGCCATAGTCCCCACCATTCCCAGTTGTCACACACTAGTCATGCACCTACAGTATTTGCATGACTACCTGGTTTTTGAGTTTGTGCCCCCTGCAGGAGACATCATTTGAGACACCAAGATAACTTTTTGGAATTATGATAGTCTAATGTTGAAAGCAATACAGTTACATGCTATTGGCAACAGGAAAAAATTCAGAAGTAAAACTTATCATGTTTATATTCTAGCGGTTTAAGTTAAATCTTGAGGGGCTTTGACCCTTTAGCTTAAATAATTGGTCCCAGATTCAGAGGCAAGTGATATTTTTTTATCCTTCAAATATATGAGATGATGAAGTGTTTAATGGGCAGCTCCCAACAGCACAGGACTACAATGACAAACTGTTTCCAATCTCACCAGCCAAACTGGAAAATTACTCCATTGACATAGTTTCTAGAGCTATTTTTCTCTTAAATTATTGTGAAACTGAAGTTTGACATACTTGAGGATTTAAATATGACTGACAATCAGGAAATTAACACTTTATTCTTTTGGCATCCCTATTTAAGCTATTTGTACCCTGAATGTTGTTAATATACCTAAATCATATTGTATTAAAAGTTAAAATTAGCTCATGGGATACAGCATTGCATGTTTTATAGGACTATAAAATATATTCTTTACAAATATAGTCAACATCTTTTATTCAAAAACATTTTGAGGACTGAAAATTATTTTTTCAGTATAATTTTCTACTTCTAACAAGATTAGTTCTCAAAAGTAACTTATAGAAAGTGACTGTTCTTCAATGTTGCTTGACATTTTATTTTTGAACATGCTGATAGGTGTGGTAGTATAAAGATTACTAGATCAGACATAAGAGAGGCTGCCTTTGACTAGCTGTACTATCTAAAAAGCATTATAAAAAGGAGTTGACTCACTCTTCTGAGCCTCAGTTTCCCTATATTTAACATAGGGTGAATAGACTGCATTGCTGGATTCCAACATTTTTTATTTACAGAAGAATTCCTTTTGTTAAATGAAATCCTAGCTGGAAGTTCATCAGAAAAGGGCAGAGCTGCCTTGGCTAAAGGATGTGAGTGTAAGGTTCTCAGTTGGGACACTCAGTATTCACAGGCAGCACTGACTGGTCTGCAGACAGATGGCTAAGTGACGCATTCATTACTTTTCCAGGTTGCAGAGCTTCTGAACTGAACATTAAAATTGCCCAAGGCAGCATGGCAGACCTTCCAGGACTACACAGACTCTTTTCCTTGTCCTCACAAAATTCTCCATACACCTTTGTCAGGTACCTCCGTAGCCCTGGACCGTCCAACTCCTTTCTGCTTTTCTAAACCTTGCCAGGCAGGAGCTTTCTCAAACACTGGCCCCCCCCCCCAAAAGCTTTCTCAAATACTTTGTACTCCTTCGATCTTGCTTCTCCCCAATTCCCTTATTAACCACAAAACACTTACATTACAGGGGCCTTATTACAGAATTGACAAGCATCTCTTACAGGGCTCCCCCACGAAGTAGGGACAGAAGAGGTCCATCATTTGTCCCCCACTTTCCATGTTGAGTCCAGAACCTCTCCCTGATTTTAGACTGTGGGAGTCTCTCAAAGCTTTTGATCTTTAAAAAGGTCACATTCACCACACAATAGGCCCCTTCGCAATGAGGTCACCTAGATCATCTTCCAAAATAAATATAAACACTTACTAGTAGAGAAAGACGAGGCTCTGCCTTTATGGTTCAAATCATCGTTTCAATGGTGGCCTTTTTATTCCATAACTTGGCAAAGCTTTGAGGCTGCATTTGTTACTCCCAACTGCAGGTGAAGTTATAGGTTCAATTTGCTTCAGTAGAACCGAAAGAACAAAACCAACTCATTTTCAAGGCAGCAATGCCAAAAAATCATAATAAGGTCCTTTTGAAAAAGTCCTTGCAAGGTACGTGTGAAGGATTGAATATGGCCCATAGTTCAAGTGCTCCCTAAAGAACAGACATCTATTAGGGAATGAGAGGAGCCAAAGAAGAAAAAAGAAAGTGGTGCAAAATCCCATGTTGCAGGTGATAGGAACTCTCTTGAATTTGTGTGTCAACTCTCAACAATAAAATGCCTTAACCTTAAGGTTTTAAAATTGTAAAACTGTGAGTTCCTAAAAAGAAAAGACATCTGTTGATCAATTGCGTTGGGCAACCTCAAGCACAATGAGGTGCCCATGAGAAGACTTTGTGAAACCTGCTGGGCCCCAGGGAATAGAACTGTATGTGTTCGAGGCTTCATCACTCGGCCCCATCCTGAATGAAGATGCTCTCCCAGCAATTCAGCGTGTGGCTGGACATATAAAAGCATCTCCTTAATTATCAGAAGGATTTTTGGGTTGGACTGAGAGGCTTGGTGACTTAGCTCTGAAATAAGTTTATGAATGAACTGTGTCAACAGTTATAAAACATTCCTATTAACTTGGGGCTCTGTATGGAAAGAAGATGATGATGTGTATTAAAAACAAAACAGAGTGTCTCTGTTTCAATTTGTGTCTCCCCAGACATTGCCTGCTTATTGTCACACTGGAGAAACACAGGTGCCTCAGGAAGGACAAACAATGAATCCTAAACTCCTAAGTAAGCAATGATAAGCTTGACCACTCTCTTATCGGGCTTGGCACCAGGGGAAGAGCCATGGGGACAGGAGCCATGAGACCTGGACTCAGCTAGTTCCACTGGTAACACATCGTGTGACCTTGGACCAGGCATATTCTCTCAGTTGCTTTGTTTATGAAATCTGAGGTTGAAATTGTTGATATTGAAATATTAGCATTTAGCATTTGTATTCCCTTGATTACAGAAATAATGTATGTTCATTGTAATAATACATGATTTATCCAGAGGATGAGTAGAAGTGGGGAGGGGCAGAGGAGTGGGGATGCAAAGACACAAGAAAAAGCTCAGGAGAGAAGCCAGAGGTGAGGGCTGAACTGCATCCTCCAGGAGGAGGCTAGAAAGAAGAGAACAGGGCTTTCTCCAGTCAAACAACTCTCTTATGACACCACAGACAGACTCCAAGCAAGTCAAGCAGCCACCGGTAGAGGAAAAGCATTAGGTCAGGAGCCAGGAGACATGTCTGGCTTCATAGTGGAACTGGTTTTGTGACTCTGGGTGGGTGACTGAACCTCCTGAGTTTCCATTTCCTCATCTGTAAAATGCAGACAATAGCTCCTACTTCAAAGTATGGCTGGGATGGAAAAATGAATCTAACTCATGAAAGCTGTAGGCAGGTTCAAAGCATGTACATGTTATTCTCACTGCCACGAAGAAAGGAGGTCTCTCCCCACGTTTGCCTTTATTTTATTTCTTTCACAAGTATTTAAGTAATTATATACCAGCAAAAGGGACTGTGCACAACAGCTTTTCTCACCAGTTATTTTGTTCCTTCCATGGAATAAACCACATGGTGATTAAGCAAAGTTAAAGCAGACCAGGGGATCAGAGTAAATGCCAGGGCGCATCAATGAGGGCGGTCAGCACAGTGCACAGAGCGGGACTTGGGCCCTTCCCATGGAGAAAACCATCTCATCCTACAGTTCCTGCGGGAATCCTTCTCTTAATAAACAGGTCAGCCCACTCATGTACAGATTAAAAGTGATCACAGAGGCCTCACAGGCCCACCAAGCTAACCAGCTTTTGTTGTCAGGCCACTGGGTGGGGTTATAGGGACTAGAGGAGGAGGCTTCAGTGAGGTCTCTAGGGAGCCAGTGTATGGGGTGGGGGTGGCACCCCCAGCATCAGCCCTATACCCAGAGCCACATCCCACACTGGAGAAGCAAACACTGGAGGGTGGGTATGTCAAGACCTGCTGGGTTACCCAATACCCCAAGTCACAAACAGTGCCAAACCTGACTGCAATGGATGTATCCAGGCCATCACTTTAGATTTTACCATGTTTGAATGTTTTGGAGTGTGATTTGCCCCAGTCATTGGGGAAAGAGACCTGAATGGAAGATGCCAGCTCCAGACCCCAGGATGACAGTCACTGGAGAAGGATGTGGCTACAAGCACAGTCCTCTCCAAGTGCTGTGAAATTACCCTGCCCTTCATAACCATCCACTGTCCCAAAGACCCCCCACATCTTCACCTCCTTCCAATGTTAAATTGCCCATTAGATGCATTCCCTCCCCTAGTGCTTACTTATTCATTTAACATTTTTCCAAAACAGAAATCCTTTTTATCTGTTAATACACAATCATTGCATTAAACATTTTTTTTTCCAAACAGGATACACATAATAACATCTCCATCCTGTTTTCCCCTATATTTCTACTTCTCTTACACCCTCACTATTCAAAGTTTAGAATATATCTTTCCAGAGTAATCTTTCCCTTAATTTTTGGGTTGATGTGAAATATACACACAGGTCTTAAGTGGACAGCTCTCTGAATTTTTATGCATGTCTATGCCTAGATCAAGATTTAACAATTTCCTGCCTCCCAGAAGCCTCTATTTTGCCTGATCTCTAACAACCTCACCAAAGAGAACCATTATCCTGACATCTATCCTCATAGTTTAGTTTTGCCTGTTTGAACTTCATGTAAATGGAACCATATGGTATGTATTCTTTGGTGCCAACTTTTCTTTTCCTTCCCGTCTCTTCTCTTGCTCCCTCCCTTCCTCCTTCCCTCCCTTCTTTTCTGTGCTTTCCCTTTATTTCTTTCTCTCTCTCTCTCTCTTTCCCTTCCTCCCTCCCTCTCTCTTTCTTAAATACACTTACTTAAAGAAGTAGACATTACCCTTTATTCATGCCTCTTTGCAGGATCCTTAACATGTAACTATTCTCCCTCTCTCTCTCTCCTTCTCCCTCTCCCCCTCCCCGTACTCCACCTCCTCTCCTTATCCTTCTCTCTTTCTCTTTCTGTCTCTCTCAATTTTTCCCTCCCTTTAACCCCCAAGCCTCCCAGTAGACCTGCAAGCTCTTCCAGGACTCCGGGCTCCTTCAGGCCTCTAAAGTTTCGGAGCAGCCCCGGGCTCCTGGAGTTACTGTGCAGCATGCCCCTTCTCTGTGGAAGGTAAGAAAATGGAAACCGAAATGGACAAATAGTAAGGTCTGCTACCCAATGAATTTCATAATATGCCTTTTGGCCACAGATATATGATCTCATCAGAAACTATACAAGGACCGGCCGAGTGGCGCGATGGTTAAGAACTGGCTTGGGATGCCAGAGGGCCCCGGTTCGGGTCCCGCGTGTGGGGGCCAGTG
>NW_017731545.1:1461117-1466628 GCF_001890085.2 Hipposideros armiger | reverse complement strand
AAAAAAAAAAAGAAACTATACAAGCCAGAAGGCAAAGGTATAATATATTCCAAGTGCTGAAAGAAAAAGACTGTCAAACAAAATTTCTATATCTAGTAAAATTATCCTTCAAGAATGAAGGAGAAGACATTTCTAGATAAACAAAAGCCGAGAGAATTCATTGCTACCAGAGCTGCCCTACAAGAAATACTAAGGGAGTCTTCAGGCTGAAATGAAAGGACACTAGACTATAACTTCAATCTACATGAAGAAACAAAGAGCACCAGTAAAGTTAACTACATAGAAAAATACAAAGGACAGTATAAATGTATGTTTTGCTCAAAACACTTTTTCCCCCTCTTATCTGATTTGGAAGACAATTGAAAAACAATACAGTTGACTCTTGAACAATGCATAAGTTAAGGTACAGAACCTCTGCACAGTCAAAATAAAAAACTTCATTCGTCTCTCAGTATCTGTGGGGGGCTGCTTCCAGGAACAGCCCCCCACTCCCCAGCCCCATGGATACCAAAATCTACAGGTGCTCAAGTCCCTTATATAAAATGGCATAGAACGATGCATACAGTCAGCCCTCTGCAACTGCAGATTCCCAAATGTGGATTGAAAATATTGTTTTTGATCTACAGTTGGGTAAGTCTGAAGATGTGAAACCCAGGGATACAGAGAGCCGGCTGTATATTTATTGAAAAAAAATTGCATATAAGTGGACCACGCAGTTCAAACCTGTGTTGTTCAAGGCCAAATGCAATTATAAAGCTCTGATGATGGACTATAGTATATAAAAAATGTAATTTGTATGACAATATTAGCAAAAAGGAGAAGAAACAGTTCTATATAGGAGCAAGGTTTTTATATAGTATTAAAATTAATCCAAACTAGATGTTAAAAGTTGTTATATTCATTGTAATCCCAAGGGCAACACTACGGAAATAACTAAAAAATAGAAACAACAAGGGAATTAAAATGGTACACTAAAAAATACCTATTTAACAAAAAAGAAGGCAGTAATGGAGGAAACAAAAAACAAAAAGGCATAGACATATAGAAAACCAATAGCTAAATGGCAGATATAAATCCTACCTCACCAATACTTACATTAAGTGTAAATGCACAAAACATACCAATAAGACAGAGGTTAGCAGAAGAAATTTAAAAATCCAACTATATGTTCTCTGTGACGGTTAATTTTATATGTAACTTGGCTGAGCTAACGGATACTCAAAGTGGCAAAACATTATTTCTGAGTGCTTCTATGAGGATGTCTACATAAGAGACTATAGCATTTGAGCCAGTAGATTGAGTAAAATAGATCACCCTCACCAATCTGAGTGGGTATCACCCAATCCACTAAGGGTTTGGATAGAACAAAAACTGGAACAAGGGCAAATATGATCTCTCTACTTGAGTCGAGACATCTTCTCCTGCCCTCAGATACTGGTGTTCCTGATTCTTAGGCCTTCAGACTCAGACTGAGATTTATATCATTACACACCCTCCTGGCTCCCTGATTCTCAGGCCTTAGAATTTGAACTAAATTGCACCAATAGTTTTTCTGGTTCTTCATCTTGCAAACAGCAGATTGTGGGACTTCTCAGTCTCCAAAATCACATGAGCTAATTCCTATAATAAAGCTACATCTATATCTATGAGGTATGATACAGAAATATGGTGAATGTTTAAATTAAACAAAAATATTACAGTAAAAGACATATTACTATTAATCCCACTCAAGACATTCCCTCTCACTTTGAACACACTTATCCCACCATCCTTGCCACTTTCTGAAGCAGTTCTGGAAGTCCTCTTTTGTGAGTGTCTTTACTTCATCCTCCATCATGACAACACTCCACGTCACACATCATTTCTGGTATGGCAATTTCTTTCAAATAAAAACATTATAGTGTGTCCTCATCCACCTTATTCACTGGATCTGGCACTGTCAACTTTTGGCTCTTCCTCTAAGTCAAAATGATTCAGGACATTGAGGCAGCCACAACAGCGCAACTAAAGGCACTCACAAAAGAGGACCTCCAGAACTGCTTCAGAAAGTGGCAAGAACGATAGAATAAGTACGTTCAAAGTGAGGGGGAGTATTTTGAGGGGGACTAAAGGCAATGTGTCTTTTACTGTAATAATTTTTTAAATTTGAACATTAACTGTAGTTTTTGGTTACACTTCATATAACTATATCATCTATCTTATTGGTTTTGTTTCTCTGGAGAACCCTGACTAATACACTCTCTGTAAGAGATAGCCTTTAAATTCAAAGACACAAATAGCTTGAAAGTATAAGGATGCAAAAAATTATACCATACAAACAGTATCTGAAAGAGAGCTGGTGGGCTTATACCAATATCATATGAAATGGACTTTAAAACAAAAATTGTTAGTTGAGACAAAGCAAAACATTTTATAATGATAATAAAGCCAATCCATCAAGAAGACATACAATATAAATATGCACCTAACAACAGAGCCCCAAAATACATGTTGCAAAAACTTATAGAATTGAAGGGAGAAATAGAAATTCAACAATAAGAATGGTGGATTTCAATACCCATTTTTAATAATGGGTAGAAGAATTAGATGGAAAATAAAAAAGGACATATAAGGGCTGGCCGAGTGGCTCAGTTGGTTAAGAGCTCGCTCACGAGTTTGAGCTCTGAGCAACAGCGGTTCAAGTCCCAGCCCGAGCTGAGCAGCCACTGAGCTGCCAACAGGTGGCAGGAATGGCTCAGCTTAAAAAAAAAAAAAGGACATATAAGACTTAAACAACACTATGAACCAACCAGACCTAACATCTGTACAATACTTCACCTAAAAATAGCAACAGAACACACATTCTTCTTAAGAGCACATGAAACATTCTCCAAGATGGATCATGTCTTAGGCCATAAAACAAGCCTCAATCTAACTCATTCTGTGAGGCCGTATTACATGATACCAAAACCAGACAAAGTCATCACAAGAAAAGAAAACTATAGACCAATATCCTTTATTAATACAGATGCAAAAATCATCAACAAAATACTAGCAAATCAAATCCAGCAACATATAAAAACGTTTAAATACCATGATCAAGTGGGATATATTTACAGAATGCAAGGCTAGTTCAACATACAAAAATCAATCAATGTACAAGTGTTGGCAAGGATGTAGAGAAAGAGAACCCTTGTGCACTATGGTCAACAATGCAAGTTGGTGCAGCTACTATAGAAAGCCATACAAAGTTTCCTCAAAAAATAAAAAAATAGAGCTACCATATAATCCAGCAATTCCACTTCTGGCTATACATCCAAAGGAAATGAAAACAAGATATCAATGAGATCTGCACTCCCATATTTGGTGCAATCTTATTCAGAATAAACAAGATATGGAAACAACCTAGGTGTCCCCTGATGGATGAATGGATAAAGAAGATGTGATACACACACACACACACACACACACACACACACATACAGCTGGAATGTTATTCAGGTATGATAAAGAAGGAAATCCTGCCATTTTCAACAACATGGATGGACACCGGGGGCATTAAGCTAAGTGAAAGAAACCAGACATAGAAAAACAAATATTGCATGGTATCACTTATATGGAATCTAAAAAAAGAGTAAAACTCATAGAAACAAAGTAAAAAAGTGGTTGCCAGAGCCTGGGGGTTGGGAGAATTAGGGAGAGGGTGGGGTAAAATGGTATAAACTTTCAACTATAAGATAAGTAAGGTCAGAGGACCGAATGTACAACATGGTGACTATAGTTGATAACACTGTATTATATAATTGAAATTTGTCAAGAGAATAGAAATTAAATGGTCTTACTCCTCTCAAATAAAAAAGATAAATATGTGAGGTGGTGGATATGTTAATTAAATGTGAGAACAGAATGTATATGTGTATCAAATCATGATGTGCACTTACTTTAAATATCTTATAATTTCATTTATCAACTATACCTCAATAAAGCTGAAAAAACAATCAATGTAATTATACCATATTAATAAAATAAAGGACAAAAACACATGATCATCTCAAGAGATGCAGAAAAAGCAAATGGTAAAATCCAATCCTTGATAAAACACTCAACAAACTAGGAATAGAACGGAACTTCCTCAACCCTATAAAGAGCATGTTTGAAAAATCTATAGCCAACATCATACTTACTGGTGAAAGACTAAAAGTTTTCCTATTCAGATCAAGAACAAGCTAAGGATGTACCAGTTCTGACAATTAAGTTCGAGACCTCATCCTAAAAAAAGTGCTACATACCTCATAGCTGAATATCACTACAGTCACTTTCAAAGTACTCCCCTTGAGAAGCTATGCACCGACTTCAGTGCCTAGTCCACCCTTCAAAGCAATTTTGGAACTCTTTTTCTGGAATGGCCATCAGAGCTGTGGTCATATTACCCTTTTTGTCCTGAATGCCATCAAAATGTCTTCAATATTTCCTTTATCTCTGGGTAAAGACAGAAGTCATTGGGGACCAGATCAGGTGAGTAGGGAGGGTGTTCCAATATAATTACTTGTTTACTGGCTAAAAATTCCCTCACAGTGTCGTGTGAGCTGGTGCATTGTTATGATGCAAGAGCCATGAATTGTTGGTGAAAAGTTCAGGTCGTCTAACTTTTTCACGCAGCCTTTTCAGCACTTCCAAATAGTAAACTTGGTTAACTGTTTGTCCAGTTGGTACAAATTCATAATAATCCCTCTGATATCAAAAAAGGTGAGCAACATCATTGCAACAAGTTTATGAACATAATTGTCAGACCTCATATACTCTTGCTGTTTCTATTCAACATTGTACTGGAGGTTCTAGCCAGGACAATTAGGCAATAAAAAGAAAGAAAAGGCTTATAGATTGGAAATGAAGATGGTAAACTATCTCTATTCACAGAGGACATAATCTTGTATACAGAAAATCCTAAGGAATACACAAAACAAATAAGAACAAATAAAGTTTAGCGAGGTTGCAGGATAAAAGATCAATACACAGAAATTAATTATATTTGTATACACTAGCAACTAAAATCCAATCCTTGATAAAAGTTAAGAAAACTCAATTTACAATAGCATCAAAAAGAATAAAATACTTACGAGTAAACTGAACAAAAGAAGTGTAAGACTTGTACAGTGAAAAGTACAAAACATCCTTGAAAAAAAATTAAGGGAGATGGAAATAAATGGAAAGACATGCCATATTCATGGATTAGAAGATGATAAAATGACCATACTCTCCAAATTGATCTACACATTCAACACAATACTTTCAAAACCCTATTTGCAGAAACTGACAAGCTGATACTAAAATGCAAGGGATGCAGAATAGTCAAAACAATCTTGAAAAAGAACAATGTTGGATGACTCAACTTTGAATTTGAAACTTTCTGGTTTCAAAATTTACTACAAAGCTACAATACAAATTACATATCTGATAACAGACTTGTATCCAGAATTTATAAAGAACATTCAGGGGCTAGACAATTGGTGTGTTGGTTGACAGTTGGCTTGG
>NW_017731545.1:1458072-1459547 GCF_001890085.2 Hipposideros armiger | reverse complement strand
GGACTTGAACCACTGTTGCTCAGAGCTCAAACTCTTAAGCGAGCTCTTAACCAACTGAGCCACTCGGCCGGCCCTAAAAGTCACAATTTAAAAAAAATAAAAAACAAAAGCAATGGCCTTATTAAAGTTAAAGTTAGTATTAAACTTGATTAAGTAAATCAGTTACGTAATCACAGCATCTGTTCCTTCAGGGAATATCCCTATTCTTTACAACACAGAGCAAATGCACACTCAGCTGCTGCTACATTAATCCTATGGCGTATAATAAGACTAATCTTAGACTGACAATGCAGAATATAAGTTAAATATACATTTAAATACCTTAAAAGGTAATTAACAAAAGTTACTCCCTATTAAAAGAGCAAAATAGCCTCTCTATGAGAGAAGATGTGATTTTTATTTCCAAGCTAAAATCTCTGAAGACTTTCTCATTTAAAAAAAAAAAAAAGACCTGATTTTCTGTGAAGTGGCTATTCCAGATGCTGAATACAGTCTTTCTTTTTCTTACCCCCTCCACTCAATATACGTTTCAGGTATATTACAGAATTAAATACATCATAAATCTAGATGAAAATACAGGTATATATCTGTCTCAAATCTGGATAGGAAAGATCATTCTCAGCACACACTCCTTCCAAAAAAAAATGAATAGAAAAAGATTGATAAATTTAATTATATAAAAACTAAAATATTTGTATATCATAAACACAATTAAGAGGCAAAGTGAAAGGATAATTTAACATTTACTAGGAATTTGACAAAAAATACTATACTTCACTTATAATTAATTCAAATAAATCAATAAAACTTTATAACACTCTAATGGAAAAATCAGCAGAAGTTATGAACAGGAAAAAAAATACAGGATAGAAAAGATATGCGGTTAAGTTTAAAAACTTGCAAGCTCCCAATAATAAAAATACAAATGAAACTGACAATGAAAGACTGTTTCTCACTCATGAAATTAGCCAAGATTAGGAAAGAGATAATGCTCAAATCTGTTTATTTCTCAGAGCCTTTATTTTCCTCTGAGGTATTTTAATTTTCTTTGAACAGTTCCTCATGTTTACTAAGTTAAATTAATTCTCAAGTGTTTCTTTTTTTCCTGATATTACATGTAAAGGCTTTGGACTCAGAACTGGGTTAAAATTCCAGGTCTTTAATTTCCCCTGTGTGCACATGCATGTGTGTGCGTGTATGTGGTATATGTTCAATGTTTCTTAACCCCTCTGAGGCTCATCTTCCACATCTGTAAAATGGGAACAAATAAAACTTTAAAGGAAGGGTCTGCATATGACACTTGACATAAGTGGTAGTAATAATAGGGGGGGTGGCCATGATGATGCTCAATATCTTCCAATTCCTCCAAAATGAATATCTATTATTGGCAGAGTTGTAAGATTCTATTGGGTCTTCGGAAAAGTCATGATGTATTTTGTCTATGTTTTTCAAAGGTCATTTATTTATATAAAGAA
>NW_017731545.1:1455950-1457407 GCF_001890085.2 Hipposideros armiger | reverse complement strand
ATATTTAATGTTTCTGCAATCTCTCGTGTCGTGTAACATGGGTTTGACTCGATTAATGCCTTTATTTTGTCGTTATCAACCTCGGTGGGCCTCCCTGACCGAGGAGCGTCGTTGAGATCAAAATCACCAGCACGGAATTGCGTGAACCATCGTTGGCACTGATGTTCTTGTAGAGCATTGTCACCGTAAACTTTATGCAAGTTTTCGAAAAACAAGCTTGATAGACGTTCTTCCCTTTATGGAAGTAAAACAGTAAAATATGGCAAAAGTGCTGAGCTTGGTCTTCCATGTTCAACTTGTTGTAAAATCTACAAAACTCAACCAAATCACTCCATTTTTTTTTAGAATGAAGCTAGAGCTGTCAGCTGTCAAATGACATAGCGATAACATAGATGCAAATGACTCTAGTACTTCCAAAAATGAACTAGTACCATCTGTTGCAAACATGCGTCATGACTTATCCGACAACTCAATATATTGTTGTTGTTTTTATAATGATATGACTTATATACCTTATTGCACAAAAATAAAAAAATTTCTTTGAGGAAATTGTTAGGTTCAGCAAAATTACAGGATGTTGCCTATAACACAAAAATCAGTTGCATTACTTAACCTTAGTAAAAGAACAGAAACTTGCGATATTCCCTATTATAATAGTTACAAAAATTGAATACATAAGAATTATGTAATTCAATAAATATAAGAACTATTAAAAATTATGTAGCCCTAATGGAAAAAATGAACAAAGATTTAAATCAATGGTGAGACACATCTTGGTCTCCTTGCTGGCAGACTAGAAACACTACAGATGAAAAGTACTTCTTAATTTAATATAGAGACAATGTAATTCCAATTAAAATACCCACATATCTGTGAGAAATGATGTTAAGTTGAATTAGGTGAATTTACCCAAAGAGCAAGATGGTAATATATAATAAGAACTACAAATTTCTTCATACTCTAATTTTTAATTGCTTATTTGGGAGTTGAAGATAAATCCTATTAGTTATGGTATGATGCTATAATGAGGAAACAGACACTTATGAATTCACTCTAATTTCAATTAATTGAAATAGGAATTTACCTGGAAGAAATGAGGAGTTGTGTGTGGAGAGGAATATCTGTTATGCTTGGTGTCATCATTGTGGGGCATTAAATGCATTCGTTTTTAACCCACTTTGCCCAGTGAACCTCAGAATGGATTGTGAAGGGACATCAAGGGATGATATCACGGGATGATGTCACAGGATGACATCACAGAAACAGGAATGGCCAAGCTCCAACCATTGGTCTGTCCTTAACACACTTGGCAGAGCTTAGATATCCCTCAGGATATGCAGGATGAGGGGACTTGTCTGTTGCCCTGGACAACCAGACAGCCCTACCGTGCACCAAAGTAATGAATGCAGCCTTTCTCTTAGCACAGTGCCCAAGCATAGAGCAGTGGCCTGCAAGGA
>NW_017731545.1:1423088-1449297 GCF_001890085.2 Hipposideros armiger | reverse complement strand
AGGTTTTAATATGCCCAGTCACCTCACCTGTTCTTATATGTTTGAAAATTATTTTTCTGTGTATGCTTCAAAGGCATTGGGAGAGGAAAGTGATCATTCAAGAGTCTGCAGTGCATTACTTTGCTTTTTGGTGCTGAGGGGAAGCAGAGTTTGCCGCCCCAAAATATGCCTTTTGGGAGATATTACCTTAAGCTGGTTATTTTTAAGGAAAAGACTCAGGAAGAAGTTTTGGCCTTCCCTCAAACTCCCTTTCTGCTCCAAGAATGAATATATCATCATAGGTAACTATAGTTTAATATGAACGGTGTGACACAGGGAGAACCTAGTAAGGTCCTTTTGATCAAAGTCCTCTCTGTGTACCTTTGCCTCTGCATGGCCCAGCAACCATTTGTTTACCAGACATTTGCTTTTCCATCTCCATGTGAATTGCCTACCTTTCCTTTGAAGTCCCAAACCACTACCCTTTCTCCTTAGCTCAGGATGGCATTTAAGCCTCAAGGCCCTCTCAGGTCCCATGTTCTTACAGAACCTCTATGTGTACATACGTAATCAAATTTGATTATTTTTTCCTGTTCATTGCTCTCATGTCAATTTGATTAAACCAACTGAAAGAACTAAGACAGAAAGAGCGGAAAAATTTCCCCTCCCCTACAGGGCCAAGTTAAAACTTTAAAATCTTACTAAGAAAGGCTGGGGCAGAGTTAGTTGAAACTGGCATTTGCTCATTTACCATTAAAATGAATTTACTTAGAATCAGGCTTTGTTTCCGGTTACAACTTACAAATAAATAATCATAACATTGGCCAGCTGGTCTTACTAGTCTTTACTATTCTGTCATAATACAAGGTTAAAGCCAATAAAATTAGCAGTGAAAACCAGTGTTGATGTGAAAATGGCAACAAATGGACTGGAGAACAGAGGGCACATTTTAAGTTGTTTTGGCCTTTTGAATTTAATGAGAACCATATAATGCCATTGTTTTGTTTTAATATTTTTATATGATTAATTTGAAGCATGTTATAATACAAAGAACACCAGATTAGAAATCTTGAATTTGCATTTCTATTTCCATTTATGTGACTTTGAGAAAGTCACAAAACTTTGACTCCATCAGAAAGAGCAACATAAGAATAATGTATACCAGAAGGAGAAGAGAGGGAGAAGGGAACAGAGTCTATTCAAACAAACAGGCGACAAGAACTTCCCAAACCTGTGGAAAAAACTGGATTTCAAATCCAAGAAGCAAACAGAACACTTAATTACCTCTATCCCAACAGGCCTTCTCCAAGACACATTGTATTGAAGCAGTAAAAAATTAACAAAAAAGAAAAAATCCTCAAGGCAGCCAAAGAAAAAAGAAGTAGCAGTCTATAAGGGAAAGCCCATTAGACTAGCTTCAGACTTTTCAGCAGAAACTCTACAAGCCAGTAGGGAGTGGAGTTAAATATTCAAACTATTGAAAGAGGGCATTTATGAGCCAAGAATAATATATCCAGCAAAGATATCCTTTAGATAGGAAGGAGGAATAAAGACCTTTCCAGACATACAGAAGCTGAGGGAATTTTCTAACACATGACCTGCACTACAAGAAATACTGAAGGAGGTTATTCAACCTGAAACAAAAAAAAAAAGAAAGAAAGAAAAGAATACAAAAAAACCATGAGCAAGATTACTAACAGATAGACAAAAGCAGAAAATGGCAAGCCCTACACAAAAGAGGACACTATATACTTAAACATAACATAAAGAATAAAGAAGAAAAAAACATTTTTAAAAAAAGGAAAAAGAGAAGAAAAACACAACGTGTTACTGCAACTCAGAAATCAACTCACAGCATAAACAGGGATAACTTGTGTCAACAAAAACATAAAAGGAGAGACAGTAAAGGTCTGAATCTGCAAGGGGGAATGGAGATAAGAAACATGCTGAAGAAAAAGGACTAGTATATATATGAAACTTTCTTTTACATAAACAATATGGTAACCACTCAAAAACGATCCAGAACTGAGATATATAATATAAAAAAGAAGACACAGAGGGAAAAATCATAGAATACCACCACACTAAAATAACAGACAGCAACAAAAAGGGGAAACAAACAATGGAGACACCGAGATACCAGAAAAGATAGAATGGCTATAGGAAATACTCATATATCAATAATCACCCTAAATATAAATGAACTGAAATCACCAATAAAAAGGCTAGAGTAGCAGATTGGATAAAAAAACTAAACCCAACCATATGCTGCCTCCAAGAGACACATCTCGGCTACAAGGACAAACACAAGACTCAAAGTGAAAGGGTGGAAATCGATACTCCAAGCAAATGGTATCCAGAGCATAGTGGGTGTAGCCATACTTATATCAGATGAAACCAATTTCAGGATAAAAAAGGTAACAAGAGACAAAGATGGACATGTCATAATGATAAAGGGGACAATACAACAAGAAGACATAACACTTATCAATATATATGCTCTCAATCAGGGATCACTAAAATTTACAAAGCAACTACTAACAGAACTAAAGGGAGAAATTGACTAAAACACAATTACAGTAAGGGACCTCAATACCCCCATTGACAGCTATAGATAGATCATCCAAACAGAAAGTCAGTGAGGAAATATTAGCCTTAAATGATACATTAGACCAAACGGACATAACTGACATTTATAGAGCACTTCATCCTAGAACACCAGACTATACATTCTTTTCTAGTGTCCATGGAACATTCTCAAGAATAGACCATATGTTGGGACATAAAACAAGCCTAAGCAAATTTAAGAAGACTGAAATCATACCAAGCATACTCTCTGATCACAAGCCTTTGAAATTGGATATCAACTGTGAAAAGAAAGCAGGAAAAACCACAAATATGTGGAGATTACACAATATGCTATTAAAAACGACTGAGTCAAAGAAGAAATAAAAGGAGAGATCAAAAGATATATAGAAAAAATTAGAATGAAAATACATCCTATCAAAATTATTGGGATGCAGGGAAAGTAGCAGTAAGAGGGAAATTTATATCATGTAGGCCTATTTCAAGAAAAAGAAAAATCCCAAATAAACACTTAACATTACACCTTAAAGAGCTAAGAAAAGAAGAACTGACACCCAAAGTCAGCAGAAGGAAGGAAATAATAAAAATCAGAGCAGAACTAAATGAAATAGAGAACAAAAAGACAATAGAAAAACAATCAATGCAACGAAGAGCTGGTTCTTTGAAAAGATTAATAAAATTGACAAACCCTTGGCTAGACTCACTAAGATAAAAAGAGAAAAGACACAAATATAATAAACAAAATCAGAAATGAAAGAGGAGAAGTTACCATGGGTACCACAGAAATACAAAGGATCATACAAGAATACTATGAAGGACTACATGCTACCAAATTCAATAACCTAGAAGAAATGGACAAGTTCTTAGAAACATACAGCCTTCCTACACTGAATCACGAAGAACTGGAAAATCTAAATAGACCAATCGACAGTAAGGAAATTGAATCAGTCATCCAAACCCTTCCCAGAAGCAAAAGTCCAGGACCAGATGGCTTCACTAGTGAATTCTACCAAACATTCAAAGAGGACCTAACACCTGTCCTCCTCAAACGCTTCCAAGAAATTGAGGAAGAGGTAATACTTCCTAACTCATTTTATGAGCCTGATACCAAAACCTGGTAAGGATAACACAAAAAAAGAAAATTACAGACCAATATATCTGATAAATACAGATGCAAAAACCATAAACAAAATTCTAACAAATCAAATACAATACATTAAAAANCAATGATGACCTCCATAAACCTCTCACAATGCCTCTTAACATCCCATGACTGGTCATTTCAATAGCCCTTAGCATTCATGGGCCTGCCACTTCCACATGTAACTATTCCCCAGTGATGACTCCAGGTAAACGATAATTTTGCTGAGTCACAAATCTGAATCATGAATACAAGGTTGGTGAATTGCCTGGCTTTCGCCTTCCTTCCACCCACAATATCCATCAGGGCTTCACATTGGCCTAACTTAGCAAGAATCCAGTTAGCAAAGGGAGCCTGAGAAAATGTAGCTAGTTGGGCCAGTTCAATCACAATACATAGCAGAGTCGGGGAAAAGCAAAAACAGATTTAAGGATGGTGGAAGAAATGATCAGCTCAATAGGAAACTCACAGGAGTAGGTGAAAGATCTCAAGGAACAAGACTCATGATTAGAATAGGACAAAGGGAGGACATACTTCATATTCTGTTCTAAAGAAATGAACAAATTTTTTTTGAGAGGCAGTAAGCTGTCTCTGTAAGTCAAGAACAAATAAATCTATGCATCTGTACATGATGACAAATAATGGAGATGAATGGAGAAAAGTTTTACGGTTATGACAGCATTATCATAGCCACTGTCAAATATGGCAAATGAGTGATTCGTTATGGTACAGAAATCAAGAAAGGTCAAAAACAGAACTGATGGGGGATTCAACTGTCCACACACATTCTCATAGTATCATTGTGGTTAAAAACTATATATGACATACTCGATCTAACTTACTGACAGATTCACCCCTCACAAGATTGAGAAAGAAGTTGGAGGAACTGCTATTCTCGAATGACTTCCAATTAACAAGGAGGAACTGATGGGAGAAGTGGAAGTGATGAGCACTGTGAGAGAAAATGTTCACGTCATCTTTATATTCATAATCTCTGGGAATGAGAAACCTAGGCCAGCTGAGAATTTTGTGGATTATGAACAGAGATTTCAAAAACTTTAAGGTGAGTTGCAGTCTACAAAAAATGTCCCCCTTCTCATCAAGTAGCATGGGAAGTTCTTGAAAATGGGTTTCTGATACCACAAAGTATAAGAAGTAAGTAAGTAAGTAAGTAAGTAAGTAAGTAAGTAAGTAAGTAAGTAAATAGCTAAGAGAGAAAAGAATTACAAGCTGATGTGTTTGCACAGACAACTTTGCAATGAACTCACATCATTTCTCTCTCTCTCATTAGTGTAAATCAGTGAGCACCTATTGTGACTGGGAGGACAACCACCATTAGCAAAGCCATTATTAGTGCTTTAAATTAGTATAATACCTGTCCTGTACCATTTCTACTCTGCAAGTCTCCCAGGAAGCTCAGACATCTGAACCACCTAGAAATAAAATACACTTGGGTCTATCTTAAAGGTTGGAACTTCATGGGCCTGAAGGTTCTGGAGACCATATTCCTGGGTAGTCTGAAAACATCTTTCAAGTGGGAGATATTTGGGAGAGGAATGAGCCAGTTCTAATCCTGGTTTTCACTTTTCCAGTTCTCCCCTTTCCCAACCCATGCACTGAAGATGGCTGACACTTGGCCCACAATTCATTCAACCATTCTTCTATTTAACAAACATGATTGAACATCTACAATACACCAGGCAATATGAGATAACAGACATATTAAAATGCCACCCTCTGCACCCAGACACAAGATCACTGTTAAAATTGAGATCTGTGACCAGTGCAATAGGAAAAGAAGATAGAAAGTGTAAGTTCTTCCAAGGGAGGACAAAGAGCTTTATAAAGAAGGCATTCTCTGAGTTGAGCCTGGAAGGATCAATAGGCAGCAGAGGGATTCCAGGCAGAGAAAAGAGCATGAGAAATGCCAGACAGAACTGAGGGATGAGTAAGTACTTTGGAAAAGCCACAAATCCAATATTGCTTATTATTGCTAGAACCCCAAGTATTCTGTGGAAGGGAAATTAAGGCTGGACAGGGGAGATCAGATCGTCTGTAGAACACGCCAACAAATTTAGATTTGACCCTATGGATGATGACAGGCATCACTGAATGCTCCTGAGTAGGACACTGACACTGTGGAGGAACAACAGGGCTCGGGGGTTGGGAGTTATAGCACACATCTGAGATGTGTATAAAGAGTGGGGCACACACGTGAGATTTATTTAGGGGGTACAGGATATGATATGTATAGGAAATGGGAAGAGGAAAAAGTATTTAAGATAACATTCAGGTTTTATCCTTAGGAAATGTGGGTGGAAGATTGTACAAGTCACTAAAATATGGCATCTAGAAAGATAGCAGGTATAGTGGAAGAAACACAAAATAGCTGAACTTTAGACCAGCTGAGTTTGAGGAGCTTGTGGGTCATCAAAGTGGAGATGACCAAGAGCAAGTTGGATATATGAGTTTGGAGCTTAGGCATACAGGCAGGGGGTGAAGACACAGAGTTAAAGTAGGCAGGATCACCAGTGGATGAACAGAATAAAATTCATGCTGTAAAGCTAGAGGACTCCTCTAGATCAAGCANGTGCCACTTGGCTGGCCCTCTTAACATTTTTTTATCCTCCCTGAAACATCTACTGTACATACATGCTCATAGTACATGTTCAATAATCATTTGCTGAATAAATGATGAATTCAACATATCAGGGAAATTACATGGATATGATCCTCAGTACTAGATGGGCTTAACCTTACCTTGGAAATAAATTCATAAAACATTTTCCAGTCTTCTCTTCTTAGGAAGATTATACTTAGTTATTTTCCCAATATTTTATAACAAAAAATTTCAAACAGCAAAATAGATTTTTTCAGTGAACATCCATATATGCACCACCTAGATTCTACCATTAACATTTTATAATACTTGTTTTATCACATAATTATCCATCTATCAATCTATGAATCCATATTTTTGGTGCATTTCAAAGAAAACTGCAGACATCTGTACTTTCCTCTAAATACTTCACTACATGTATCATTAACTAGAGTTCAATTTTTTTTTCAGTTTTTTTTTCTTTTAATATAAAATGTACACTGAGTTTTTAAATGAATGCAAGCACTTCCAAGCACCAGGATGTTGTCTGGTTGAGAACAGCTGACAGCTGCACATGTCTAACAGGGATTTAATGCCCTTGAAGAGTGCAGCATTTGCTGGTGCATCTGTTTATGTGCTTCTTGCAGATGTTAATTATTGCAGGTTGGGGTCTCCCGACAGCAGACTCTGCAACAGGAGTTAGTGTGCAGATTTATTAAGGAGCGCCTATGGGACAAATGCCTGTGGGATGGAGAGCAATGAAGGAGTGGCAAAGGAAGAAGTGGAGTTAGGGTGCAGGGGCAGCCAACCTGATAGGGCGCTGGAATGGTGTTCAGAGTTGTCCTGAGTTGGGCTGAGATGGCTGGGCTTTTGTATTCCCACAGCCATCAGTCATTGGCTATGGGTCCCTCTGGGAATGACCATGATCTTGGACTAGGCAGCTCTCTGCAGCTGAAGCACCCCTAAAGGAGCTAACATTGAAGGCTGCCTGTGATCGGCATGCCCAGCACCTGGGGAACAAGTCCTCCTTGAAGGAGGTCTGATGGCCCATCACAGTGTCCACCACACTGATGACCCTTCACTCATTTTAGAGACACACCATGTGGCAACTGTACTTGCTTGATTACACACCAATAGGAAATCCCAGCCAAAACATGTTTAGGGCTCTAGATACTGAGTTAGTGGTCTGGAGGTGGCTGTGATAAACATTTGCTTATGTGTTATAGCTGATGGGACATGATATTGCAAAGGTCTGGGGTTTATGTCTCATTGCTACATTAGTAGGGTATTTCTCATGTAACAGGAAAGCACTAACCTCAAGTAGGTGGTCCTCACCAAACTGGGAAAGAATAACACATGAGACAGGGGCCAAGAAAGGATTCCAGGGTCGTGTCATATAAGCAAAAAATGATTTGAGACCTGCCATATAAGTTAATGAATTGCTAGCTTGAATTCACGGAACTTGTTAAAATAAGACATGAAGCTAGCTAAAGAAACCAGTGGTCACAGACCTTATTTATACACATCACCAGGATTGGCCTTGGCTGAAAACGCAAATGAGCTCATCGAAATGATATTTTAAATTGAAAATTTCATCTCCTATGGTCTGAATATTTCTGTCCCCCCAAGTTCCTATGTTCAAAACCTAATGCCCAAGGTGATGGTATTAGGAGGTGGAGCCTTGGTGGTGATTAGATCATGAGGGTGGAACCCTCATAAATGGAATTAGTGCCCTTATAAAAAATCGGCCTCAGAGAGTGCCCTTGTCTTTTCCACCAAGCAAGGAAACAAAGAAGTCTATGGTTGGGAAGCGGCCTTCACCGAACCATGCTGGCTCCCTCCAGAACATTGAGAAATAAATTTATCTTGTTTTTAATAACTGTGGCATTTTGTTACAGAAGCCTGAACAGGCTAAGGTATAATATCATCCTACACTCCCTTAAAAAATTAAGTGCCTTTCTGTGGACACTTGTCATTTGCATATGCTCCAAATCTTTGTACCATACTCTCCACACTTTGATAAGGTCTTGCCAGATAATTCCTGTTTTTCTAACATAGAATAAATAAAATAAAACAACAAACCCCCCATTTCCTGGCCTCTGTGCTACTGTGATACAGTTGTGGGATTTAGGTTCCGCCAAGTAGAAGGGTTCATACAAGGTTTTGCTGGGAGCTGAGCGATGCAGGGAAAGAGGCAGGGTCAGTGACCAAGGCAGAGCTGGTATGGCTCTGAGCAGCAGCTGGGTAAGGGGGCAGGCTTCCTGATTCACCAGCTTACTGACCCTGGGAGGGCTGATTCTGTTGTGTCATTCTGGGAGCCACTTGGAGAGCTCAGCCTAAAGTCTGCTTGTTGACCCATCCCAAGATTCTGAAAACTCTGTTCCTCAATAACCCTCCCTGCATAAACCAGCTAGAGGCGATTCAGTTGTATGCATCTAAAAACCCTGACCAATACATTTCCTGTCCCCCACAACAATGAATTTTGGACCTTTTCAGCCACAGCACACTTTCATAAGCCACAATATTCTGTAGAGGCCTGGTACATAGAGTAGGTTATAAATAGAGATGCTCTAATATCATTTCATCTCCTTGCCCTCCTCATTCCACAACTCTAGGGCTCCAATGAACTCACCTATAGGAGAAACTATGACCTCCTTAGCAAGGTTATTACAGAGGGTACTTCATACACTGGACCCAACTAATTTTGTTCTGCTTCAGCTCCTACCATGCCTCCTGTTCTACAGTCCTACCCACGTAATCCCTGTTTCCATGCACACCCTATAACTTTGGGTCTCCATAAGAGTTCCTCTACTCTTCCTTCTTCCTAGCATGACTTTATCTGTCAAGAAAATACCCATGCACTTTTTCGGACCCAGATCAATGATGACCTCCATAAACCTCTCACAATGCCTCTTAACATCCCATGACTGGTCATTTCAATAGCCCTTAGCATTCATGGGCCTGCCACTTCCANTTAGCAAGGCTCCAGATGTCAAAGCCTCAGAATACATAAAATACAAGACATGGCTCATACACTGACCCAAAACCTGAAGAAGACTGTTACATGACCAAGTCTAACCATCAAGGGCACCCAAGCAACCTGGCAGCTCACTTTTGGGTGGTGTCTCACTGATCATCGGTCCTGACTCTGCATCGGGTTTCTGCATCTTGTAAGCAGGACTCCCCATGAAAGCCTGGCCTTCCCTTCAAAACCTGACACACTATACCTGTATCTTTCATTAAGGTTAGGCCCTGCCCCAACCAACCACACTGCGATGTGAAAGCTGAATATAACCTCCAGCATTGCTTTTCGTGGTCCATTTGTCTTTTAAAAGGCAGGTCTTTTAAATACCAGCTGTCTCAGTAGAAATGTGAGCAGCATAGTTCCTGTTAAGAGCAAGACCCTGAAGCAGACTCATGGGGCAAGGAACTCCAGTTTTGCCTTTTAGCAGGTAGGCAGCATGGGTGGCGATCATACCTACTGACAAGGTTGTTGTGTGGATTAAATTAGATGAGGTGTGCAATGCACTCAGCACATGCCTGCACTGTTAATACATGAGTTGTCATAATTATTATTATTGTTAATTGTAACCCTAGATGCTGCCTGTCCAACTCATATCATTCGAGACCTGCCTCAGTTTCCTAATCTGCAAAATAGAGATAATATTTACTGCTCCTAGAATAGCAATGTGTTAGTCCAGGTCTTCTGAGATGTAGACACCAAAATAGGATCGATTGTGCAAAGATTTTATTAGCAGAAAAGCTTGTGACGAGAGACAGGAGGGAGCCTGGGAAGCTGGGAGAGCCATCAGGATGAGATGCATGTCTTGTCCCTGTGAAGGTGAGAAAAATGGAGGGACGGGGGTGGAGTGTCCTAGACTACCATGTTGTCTGAGGAAAGCTGAGACACCCCATGGCATCATGAAGGCAGCAATGACTGTCATAAGAGTTGTGTGTCGCTTAGGAATGGGCCTGCCTTAACATCCCTGCTGGGCTCAGTCACTGGCTGGGAAATCTGGTGATGGACTGCAGAGCACAGCAGCTGGACCCTTGGTCAATCACACCCCCGTTGGAAGATTTTTGAGGCACATTCTCATGGCTGCACAGTATAAAGACGAAATGTATCAAAGCACATGAAGCCTTTGGAAGATGGCCAGGCACACGGTGAACATTGTGTAACTGGCTGTTGTTGTTATTATTATTGCTATTACTGTTAATTGCCTAAAACATTATCTGTGTAGTAGAACCAATAAATACATTTTTAAAGTCTATGTCAAGGATGATATGACATAAGCTATTATCACTATTATTATTTACCTTTTTGTATTTATTTATCTACTATATCAAACTTGTAGAATAAAGCTCTTAACATTTTTTTNCCAATTCCTTTTGCAATTGCAACAAAAAGAATAACAGACCTAGCTATAAACCTAACAAAGGATGTGAAGGACCTATATACTGAAAATTATAAGACATTTAAAAAAAATTTGAATAAGACACAAAGAAATGGAAAGGCATTCTGTGTTCATCGATAGGAAGAATCAACATAGTTAAAATGCCTGTAATACCCAAAGCAATAGACAGATTTAATGCAATCCCCATCAAAATCCCAATGTCATTTTTTAAAGAAATAGAACAAAAAATCATCAGATTTGTATGGAATCATAAAAGACCCTGAATAGCCAAAGCAATCCTAAAAAAAAAATGCTGGAGGTATCACGCTCCCCAACTTCAGCTTGTACTACAAAGTGACAATAATCAAAACAGCATGGCATTCACTGAAATACAGACATACAGACTAATGGAATAGAACTAAAAACCCAGAAATAAACCAACATATATATGAGCAGCTAATTTTCGACAAAGGACCCAAAAATATACAATGGAGAAAAAAAAGCCTCTTCAATAAATAGTGCTGAAAAAATTGGAAAGCCACGGGCAAAAGAATAAACCTAGACTGGTATCTGTCACCATATACCAAAATTAACTCAAAATGGGTCAAAGACCTAAACATAATATGCAAAACAATTAAACCGCACAGAAGAAAACACAGGTACACTCAACTTACGGAACTTGGGTTCAAAGAGGATTTTTTGAATCTGACCTCAAAGGCAAGGGAAGCTAAAATAGCTAAAATAAATGAGTGGGGCTATATCAAACTAAAAAGCTTCTGCACAGCAAAAAAATCCCAAAAAACCGTCAATAAAACAAAGAGGCAACCAACTGAATGGGAGGAGATATTTGTAAACAATGCCTCTGATAAGGGGCTAATGTGCAAAATATATAAGGAACTTGTACAACTCAACAACAAAAACACAAACAATCCAATTAAAATATGGGCAGAGGACCTGAACAGACATTTCTCCTAAGAAGACATACAAAAGGCCAACAGGTATATGAAAAAATGCTCAACATCACTTGCTATTAGGGAAATGCAAATCAAAATTATAATGAGATATCACCTCACACCTGTTAGAATGGCTATCATCAACAAGACAAACAATAACAAGTGTTGTAGAGGCTGTGGAGAAAAAGGAACTTTTCCCCACCAGACACTGCTGGTGGGGATGTAAATTGATACAGCCGCTGTGGAAAACAGTATGGAGCTTCCTTAAAAAAATTAAGAATAGAATTACTATATGACCCAGCATTCCCTCTCCTGGGTATCTACCCAAAATGACTAAAAACATTTATCTGTGAAGATATATGTACCCCAATGTTCACTGCAGCTTTATTTACAGTGGTCAAGACATGGAAACAACCAAAGTGTCCTCCAATAGATGATTGGATAAAGATGTGGTATATATATACAATGGAATACTACTCTGCCACAAGAAAAGATGAAATAGTGCCATTTGCAACAACATGGATAGATCTTGAGATTATTATGCTAAGTGAAATAAGTCAAACAGAAAAAGTCGAGAACCATATCACTTCACTCTTATGTGGGATATAAAACTGAAAGCAACAAAGGAACAAGACAAACAAACAAAGAAACAAAAACTCATAGAAAAAGACAACAGTTTAGTGGTTACCAGAGGGTAAGCAGGGAGGGGAGATAGTAGAAGATGGTAAAGGGGGTCAAATATATGGTGATGGAGAACTGACTCTGGGTGGTGAGCACACAATGTGATATACAGATGATGTATTATAGAAATGCACACTTGAAACCTAATTTTATTAACTACTGTCACCCCCAATAAATTAAATAATAATAAAAAAAGAAAGTAACCACATAGGATGGTCTGAACACAAAAATTCCTAACTAAAAGCGGGTCATATCCTAGGCCTATAGCTTACCTGGCAAAGGTCAATCGGCCTGTCTATTGTTTTTTTGCATTTAAGATAACACACCTTTGAAATGTCAGAGTAATCTTTTCTAGACCCCGTAAGGCACAATTGCTGGCAGCAGGAACCAGAAAAGAGACCATGGAACCCTTCATTATTATCTTGTTGCCCACATACCATCTCTATGTTCTGTAAATGTTATTAACTATCCTGCACCCACCAATGTAAAAGAAGTGTCTCTCCACTTTGCTTTTTATCAAATCCCAGAGATTTCGGAGCTTTGATTTCTCCTGCCCCCTTAATCTATCACCAATGAATTTCATGTTAACCTCCTTCATCTCCTCCTTGATTCTAATGTATAAAATAAATTGTAAAACTGCCATCCTCTGGAGCATGTTCTCAATCCATTGAGATTTTGCTTCCTGGCAAATGTTGTCAGTTTGGCTCAAATAAACTCATTAAAATTCTCTACAGGTTTGGACATTTCTTATGTTGACATCATAATTTCTGGCCACTTGTAGCTATATGACTTTGTGTTCAAAATGAAAATATACTTTTGATCACTAAGTAATAAACATTCTTTGTAAAAATCAAAATGACACAAAAATATATGAACAAAAACGTCTTTTCTGTTATAGACTGAAATTTCATTACTCCCCCACCAACCTGACCTAAATTCGTATGTTGAAGTCCTATCTCCCAATGTGATGGTATTTGGAGAAGGGACCTTTGGGAGGGCATTAGATTTAGGTGAGGTCATGAAGGTGGGGCCCTCATGATGGGATCAGTGCCCTCATAAGAAGAGACATCAAAGAACTTGCTTTCTCTCTTTCTCCACCAGGTGAGGACACAGCAGGATGTCTGCAAGCCAGGAAGAGGGCCTTCGCCAGGACCCAAACATGCTGGCACCCTGATCTTGGACTTCCAGCCTCTAGAACTGTGAAAAAATAAATTTTTATTGTTTAAGACACCAAGTTGATATTTTAATACCTCCCAGTTGGTATTTTATTATGGATGCCCAAGCTGAGTAAGATACCTTTTAATCCTTTCCCATCCACAAATTCCATTAACCATTAAGGATGTGTCCTTCCAGAATTTGTGTATATGCCCACGTGCACGCATGTGCACACGAACACACACACAGGTTTGCACAAATGGGTTATATTACACATACTGTGTATCTGTGATCTGCATTTTATATTTTATAATATATCAGGGACATCTTTACATCTTAACACAAAGACATTCCTTTGAAAGGCACTCCATAATACATTTAACCAACTGGTGAACATTTAGGTTGCTTTAGATTATTGCTATTCTTAATATTTTAAACACTATTGCAACCTTTGTTTGAATATTTTTTAATCCATGTCCAATTACTTCTCTAAATTAAGATATATAAAAAGGCTAAAATATAATAAATAAAAGGCTATAGAGAAGAAAAATCACTTGAATCCCATTGAAATAAACCCCTCCTCCTCAATGTAACAACCAGGAGTTACAAGATAATCAAAATTAATCATTCTAGCGAGAATGGAAACTGAAACAGACTTTATGAAAATCAGTTTATCAGAATTCCCCTAAATCAACTATTGGTTGGTGGAGGGAACTAGTCAGATATCCAAGACCTCTAATTGCAGAAGAATCATCCACGGGAAATAGCTACTGAGACCATTCGCTTTCTTTCTAATTGAAAGCTCATCAAAGGCACCTTTTGAAAAGGTAGTATATTTTCTTTGCCTTACAAATTCCAAACAACAGGGATTATTCCAGTTTCCCCGCCAGGCACGAGCTCCCAGGGCAGATCAATATTCTGGCACTGTGGTTTACACAGGGGCAAGCTGTGAATCCAGTTAGGAGAAATAATCTAAGGCCTGGGCCTCCACTCCCCTGGTGCTTGACTGAGTTTCTGGGCCTGTGAAGGTTTCTAGGCAATGTTCAGGCTAACTAGTTATCCATGATATTAGCAACAAATACCACCTTCCAGACTTGTCCCATAAGTCACAACATCCTAGAGTGCAGTTAGCACTGGGAGGAAGCTGAGAGATCACTGCGTGCAGGTATCAGGTACTCCCTCTCTCCCTGACATTGCAGGCATTGGTAATCAGTTGTGACACTATTTCCCAATGGGGTACCTCAAAATCCTTCTCAATACAGGACTCTAGTCCTTCAATCAGAGTTGGCCCTACTCTGATTCCATCACTGAAGAAAGTGAGGCTGGAAGGCTGACGTGCCTAACTGATGGTCTCACAGCTGGCCAACATCAGAGCTGAGTTAGAATGCGGCTGTCCTTGATTTCCCCAACAGTGTGCCAACACCTACATCCTAATGCTAAGTAGGAAGGTTACTATGTTCAGTATTCCCCAGAGCTTCCAGATGATCAACAGGACAGGTAGGAGCAGAAATATCCAGATAAGAGCTCTGTTGTCTCAATGAGATAGAGCAGGCAATCCCTTTTACTGCCAAGATTAAGGGGTTATACGTCCTATATGTTCATCTAATATTTTGTCAGTCCTTTTGTTTCTGGGATCCAGTTCTAACTGAAGGTCAGCCATGTCCAACCCTTACCCAGGGTGCACTGTTTCCTGTTTGTATTTCTTCTTTTAACTCCCTATGCTAAAAGACTCATAAGTAACCTAAGGCCTAGTGAGGTAAAAATAGTTTCCCAGTGCCACCCAGGGCTAAGACAAGAAGTGATCTTCTGACACCTAGGTCAGCCTATCTAACTGGTTTACCATTTGTCCCTACTCTTCAACTGCTCTAGTTCTTTAAACTTGAAGAGGATGTACTCTGAATAGGAAAATTAGAGTTCCCCTGATTGCTGAGATAACAGCCATAACAGCCTTAGGTCAGGTGATATCAAATGGAGGTAAAATCGAATCTACAACCTAAGGATAGTTAGTCACAGCTGCCAATCAGTGATGCTAAATCAATTTGAAACCTAGCGACAATAATTTATATGATTAAGATATAACTTTAGAAATGTCTATGAGTCTGGCCTATGGAAAAAAACATTCCTTGGCTTCAAATTTTCTGAAATTAGACTCAAGTGGTTAGACTAAAAACGCGTTTGAGATAAATGAATCCAAACCAAGTTTTTCAAAACTGCATCAAAATATGAGGATTCAACCCATCTACAAGTATTATGCATGTGCCACCGGCAAGGAGCTGTGCTCAACTCTTATATCTGTTTCCTGAGGGGCAGAAGTGTGTGTGTGACAAGCTTCTTAAGCAAATGAGACATTTGTCTTTTTAAATATCCAATTTGCCTGTATGTTATATCGTAAAGATGAATCATGGACTGCGACAAACCCCTAAACTGAGGCCTTAATACTTCCTCAAAGCAACTTTCATCTTCCTTCTAAAGACACAGTAGTTGGAGCTGATGCTTACCATGGGCATGCAAGGTGCATTGCTCAGCCATGACTAATAATTTCCCAGAGGATTCTGTGGTGTAGCAAGCTCTGGAGGAAGTAGACGGCAATGAATCACAGTGCTCAGGAGTGGAAAATACAATGTGATTCACATTAACTGAGAGAAAAGATTGAGGGAGAAAAAAACAACTAAAAATTAAAACCACACACACAGGCCCTCACATATCAGTAAATATCACACTGAGCATGTCAGAGTAACTTCTGCTTTTTCAAAGTCGAAAGAAGAAAAAAAAGGCAAAGTTTTCAAAATAAAGTCTAATAACTCTATTGATGACAAAATTGAACTACTATAATGCATCATGTAGGTACATAAAAAGAAATGAATTCTTTTTAGTGAAGTTGGTATTTGTTATAAGAAAAAAGGAGCCAATATGTTATTTTTCACTCAATTTCAAATAATCCTTTAGCTATCTTCTTTAATTGTCGTTGCACACTACCAAACTTCAAAATGTTAACTCTGGCGTAAAGTACACCTTATCTTTATAGAGAAACATTCTTGCCTCATCATAAGCCTTCTTCTCTCAAGTAGCATCATTTTATTTCTCAATAATGAGTTATCTAGGAAAGCAAGGGAATGAAAGTTGGGCTCCTTAGAATTCAATCAACAAGCAAGTAAAAATTAAACTAGCAAACAAAAAAACGAGCCTCAAAGCTATTGGGATTAATCATTTTAAACAATGGAAATCACTGGAAATAATGAGTAGAAACACAGAACTTAGACTTAAAGTAAGAGCCAATTAATAATCCATGTGGACACACATTTTGAATTTGTGTTAAATATAAATTTGAATTGGTTAGTTACAAGAAAACATGACCAAATTTATAAAACATTAAATGAAGTTAATATTTGGATAGAATTTGGTTTATTCCAGCACTCGATTGGCCAAGTAGATTTTAAAATCAGTATAGACCAGAAATTGAATGACTTGACAGTGTGGGCCGGGGAAGTTTGGGGTGGATGTTGTGTGACCGCTCTAGTTGTTGTGAGCTGTTGTTATAATCAATGGTGATGTTAGGAAATAAAATGTCACCGTTTTTGGGAAGTGGCACTGATTCGTGAAAAGGCAGAGTTAGGTATGTGGAAGCACTGAGGAGGGGCAAGAGCAGAGAGAAGGAAGGTGGAGGTGGGCACTGTGATCACCACCCCACATACACATGCCACAGACATGTATGCATGGGTTCCAAGGCAAGTAGCCTGGACTGGACCTTAAAATGTTTTATTTTTGTCTGAGCTTTCCAATGTGGAGTCTTCTTGGGCCGAGGTAACCAAATGACTGAAATGTCCACTTCATGTTTTGTTGTGGGAACTCTTAGACACACATTTGTACTCCCATTTGCCAGTGATAACCAAACAAAACAAAACAATGTCAGAAACAGCACTTTGGTCTCAAATCTCTTGCAGTGAATGCTACCATTTTCTATTCTGAACTACTTAACAAAATGTACAGTTTACCATGACTTGGAGAGATTAGTCATCATTTCAAATTACCCATCAGGAAGGCATTTTATACATTTTTAAATAAGTTTTGTATAATTTATGTTATATTTCCAAATATCAAAATCCCTAAAATGTACAGAAACCAAACCTCAGGCAATAAAGACTTATTTTACAGTTGATTTTTGCTTTCAGTATTTTTGGTTACAAAATTATGAATGATAAAACTATGTGGACATTCAAATCTAATGTTTTTTTGGTAAATTTAGAATACTTTTTATTACAAAAGCAACAGAAGTTTGTTATAGAAATATTAGTAAATAAATAAAAATTTAAAAACTGTAGGTCTGTTTGTTAATCCTGTGTAGTACATCCTTCCAGAATTTTTATGAACCCATCTGTCTCTACCTCCTTAATGTGTTTTATTTTACTTTGCAAGACTTATTATAGCCTGACATATATTGTGTATTTATTTTCTTATTTATTTATTGTCTTTTTCTCCCACTGGGATGGAAGCCTCTTGGGGGAAAGTGCTTTTCCACTTTTGTTCATTACTAACGCCCCAGTCTCACACAGTGTCTGATGCATATTAGGAGTTCATAAAGGTTTAATGGATGAATGAATGAAAGAATGAATAGTTGGTACTCACTAAATATTTGAAAAACTGAAAGCCAGTAAGTACAAGCCAACCAAGTCAGGGAGATGGCAAGTAGACTGGAACTTCTTTCTTTTCCACCCCATTGTTCTTTAGTCCTCTGCGATTAGCTAAATTACTCCACTTTCTGTTTAAACTCAGTAAGTTTAGCTATAGGCATATATTTGGTTCACTTTCATGATGTTAAACATTGTAGAAGAAGTCATGGACTTGGTGGAAAGTCAGAGCTGACTCCAAAATGGGCTGACTGTGCCCCAATCAGGGTCAATGTGGAGTGGGCAAGAGGGGGCAAATCCACTGTGGAGCACATGTGTGCCCATGCTCATGCTGCAAGAGCGGTGACTGAACAGCTCTGCTGGTTCCTCTCCTCTCACGGTCTGACCCCGCACTGTCGGGGGACACAGAGCAACTGCCTGTCGCCCATACCCAAAGGGAAAAGGTTGACGAAGCTAAGTAACTTCTGTAGTAAAAGGAGGATAATATAAGCCCTTTTATGTTTTTCTTTCTCCAACATCTGGACATTTTTTTCATCACCAATTTCCCATTCACAGAGAAAAAGTGGTCAAGGAAGTATGTCTTGATTTAATAAAGACCCATTGTGTCATTACTAGACAATGACTCTTTCTGGCAAAAGATTTAAAATCTGATCTCGCCATTCCTTTTAATTATTTTAGTGAGAATGTCCACACTGTGAAACAATTCCTTAGTGTGCTGTTCTGATGGGGTGTCAGGGGAGTGATAGGGGCTAGACTTTTTAAAAACTTTCTTTGAAAATAATTTTGAACTTACAGAAAAAATTACAACAGTCCTTTACTAATCAATAAGAATAAGACAAGCAACCCAACACAAAAATGAGAAAAGATTTGAACAGACATTTCACCAAAGAAGATACATGAATGGCAAATAAGCACATGCAAAGATGCCGGACACCATTAGTCATTAGGAAATGCTAAACCCACAATAAGATGCCACTACACTTCTATCAGAATGACTAACATAAAAAAGACTGTAGGTGAGGATACAGAGAAATCAGATCACCCATATATTATTGATGAGAATACAGTAAAATGGTACAATCTCTTAGGAAAATGGTTTGGCAGTTTCTTAAAAGAACTAAACATATACTCACTGTATGACCCAGAAACTTCACTCATAAGTACCTACCCAAGAGAAATAAATATATGTCCACATAAAGACTTGTAGGTGGGTGTTCATAGCAGCATTATTCATAATAATAAAACTAAAAACAATTCAAATGTCTACCAACAGTAGAATGCATAAACAAAAGGGATATATCCATATAATAAAATTACTATTCCACAGTAAGAAAGGAATTAACTATTGACAAATGCTACAACATGGATGACTTGAATAATATTATGCTGAATGAAAGCAGTCAGATACAAAAGATCACATATTGTATGACTCCATTTACATAAAGTTGTGGAAAACTACAATTTACTACAACACTCATATTTGTACACTTAAAATGGGTGAATTTTATGAAATGTAAATTATTTCCTCAAAAAGCTGTTTTTATAAATGGGAGCATATTCTAGATATTGTTATGTAGTGTGCTTTCTTTCTACTCAAAATTATAACTTGAGAAGAGTTTGAGATCAGCATAGTAGCTCTTCCTCTTTTGTTAGTGTGTCATTGTAGGCTGTACCAAAATTTAAATAAATTAAATAGCCATGAAAAAAAAATTATTTCCTTTCCCCATTTAGTCCAAAGGCCTTGGAGATATTTAGCTTCTGCTGTGCTCAGATCTAAAAGATACAAATTTCCTCCTTCCATTCCTCAAAATTTCTGGAGCACCCTGTTAGCAGAAGCTAGTGGTGCCTCACTCATGTCCTCTCAGCACAACCATTGCCACACCTGTCAATGGTTTCCCACTGCAATTACCTATGGATCTCTTTCTGAAGACTGGGGTGGCAGGAGCATACTTGACTCACTCATGGATAGACCAGAAGACCAGGGAGTTACTGCCCCTTGGAATGGTCTTCATCAATGATGGATGGGAGTTGGCGGATAAATGCCCCAGCATCCTCACTCCCTGAGTGAAGCAACTCTGAAATAAGGTCAACACCATCTTCCAGAGCTCCCCAGCAGGATTGAGCCCCAGGTGCCCACAGTGGTAATCGGCTCATTAACACAATTGTTTTCCCTTCCCTGTCTCATTTCTCCACCTCCCTACCATTTTTCCTAGAATCATTTACCAAATAAATTACTTGCATCAAAATCCTTATCTCAGGTCTGCTTTGGGGGGATGTCAAAATAAACTGTGATCAAAAAGTGACACTTATTAATTGGCTCACACATCTGGTACTTTCTGCTCAATTCTTGTGCATTTATAAAGATGGCAACAAGCCACTAAGTCCACAGGCAATTAACAGTGCTAATAAGGCATATGATTTCACTAATGGGGGTAATTAGAATGCTCTACTGGGCCAAATATGGTGCCATCATTAAGATGCTAGCATCAAGGTCTGTATTCACTTGCTTGCTTGCTTGGCCAATGCATGGACACAGTAAAATATTAACTTACAAGTGTTTGAAAAGATGTTTAATTATTTGAGGCTTAGGTTTCTTCTACTGACCTTCTTTATAGGGCCAAGAACCCAACAGTCAAGCCATCCTTAGCATATGTTTTATGATTATAACTCACAAAAAGTGTAAGAACAAGTCTTTTCTATGCTAAATTGGAAAAGTCCTATAAATTTATGGCTTCAAATTCCAACCAACATAAAAGCTGTGCCTCTTCTCCTTCTAGTTAAATTGTATTCATGCCAGATGAGAGAGCCAAAGTACTGAGAGAAGCAAAAAATGACATTTTTACAGAATTCAAAGCCTTCTCCTAAAATGTAAGAAAATATACACATCAATGTAACTGACAATTTATTCATCCCACTTGCTGCTCTTCTTTCATGCTGATGAGCTTGAGCAACTGGTATGGGCGGATGCCAAGTCTAACCATTTTAGGCAGCTGCCAAGGTGGGAACAAGTTCTTGTTATGGAAGAAATAAGCTCAACAATTCCAGACACTTCATGAGTCCACGGTGAACGAAGCCATGGTATACAATAAGGCAACAATCCCAAGCTGAGGTCTGAGATAACAAAGAGGTTTTGGGAACATGAGAGTGTGCAGCTTTTGATAACTATGTCATTTCCCATTAATAAAAAATTAGAATATCATTAAAAAGTTGGAACTTTGCCCAAAGTGATAACTAAAACTGGCATTGATAAAGGCTTTTAAATTTCACATTATATTTACCCAATTTGGCAGAAAGCAGAGGAAGCATGGCAGAATTCCTTCATGATCCTAAACCAAGGCCAATAGTAGGAACTTCCCCATAAAAGGAAAATATACCTCTCTGCCTCTTGGCTTGGGTCTGGCCATGTGACGTGCTTTGGTCAACGCAATAACACAGAAGTGTCAGTTAAGAAGCTTCTCGGATTCCACCTGCACCCCTGTGCCTCTGTCATGGTCATGAGAAGAGCTTCCCTCGGGTAGCTACTGTCCACAATCCTGGACTTAGAATGTTGTCAGGAGACACAAGCCTGAACCTAGACCTCGCTGAGAAGTCAAGCCTCGCTGGACCTGTGTAGGAAGCAGAATCACCCAGCTGAGCCCAGCCTGGATCGGCCACACCCCCACGTACATTCTCCCGACCCAGATCAGACAAACTCTAGCCAACCTTTAGTTGTATAAACTAAATAAATGCTTATTATTAATTTTCCCACTGAGTTTGGGGTGTGTACCACAGTAAGAACTGATGCAGAGAATGAAGGAAGCCAAGAGGAATAATGCACAATTGGTTTTCCTGCTTTCCTTCCCTGGATAAATAGGCGTCTGGGACTCAATTGGGGGAAAAGGAGGTGACCATCCAGTCGGGGTTAAAAATTACCCACCCTGATTACCCAGGGGAAGGTGAGGACTTCTCAAAAAGAATTGCTTCTTACTGCTGGCTGATGAATTATACAATGGTGATGTCATCCCACTGCCTTTCCCTAACACAGTCCTCAGACCTCAGTCCAAACTGCAGCAGCAAGGAGGTGGGATTAAGCCCCATTTGCTATGATTACACCTGGTTGGGCAGCCGTTTCTGTCCAATCCACAGGCCATAGGACTGTGGTGGTGTTCAGAGCAGTGCACTGTGAATCAATCAGCCCAGCTTCAAACCCCGCCTTTGCCACTGCCCAACTGTGTGATCTAGGGCAAGTTACTTAGCCGCTGTGGACTCAGTTTCCTCATCAGTAAAGTGGGGATAATGATTCACCCTTATAGGGCTACTGTGATGAAATGAGACAACGAAGGCAGTGGTGACGTCAGGACTCCTTCCTGAAAATCCATGGGAATAAAACAACACAGAAGACAGACCATTTGACCTTTCCTCTCCCTCTTTGATGAGCTCCCAACTTTTCCAGCAAGCCAAACCCATCAGATAAACCACATGGAACCTGAAGATTCAGAGGCAGGAAGTAAGTGGAACTCACGCTATTCCAGGTTTGTCAAATGTGGTGGAAGTCTCTTTTTACTGATTTAGATGTGGAGGTGGCAGCTTTATGCTTAACCTCTGATCTGCCCATCACGCCCTCACCACCTGCCACCCCACTGACAATGGGTGAGAAAATAATAGCAAAAGAAAAAAAAAACTCTCTCTGACTAGCCTGCTGAGGATGAGAGACATGTAGAGCGGAGCAGAGCCATCCTGTTGAGGCCATACTCAACCAGTCAGCTACCAGTCAACCTGGCGGCTGATTGAAGACTCGCGAGTCAGCCCAGCTAATGGAACTATCTGAATTGCCCACCTGCGGAATCATGAACGAAATAAATGGCCATTATTTGACTAAGTTTCAGGGTGGTTTGTTAGGCCATAAAAGGAAACTATTGTAGTAGATTAGGCAATAAAAATACAATTAAAGAGTTAAACTTGCCTATTATTTTGCATGCATTTATTTATCCTTCTCAATTTAAAAAAACCCCTTCATATTCTGGTCCTGCTGCCATGTCCATTATTATTGGAGCCCTACACCTACCAAGTATAGGGTCAAGTTTTGGACATTCTGGACAATATAAAGGTAAGAGTTCTTCAGAGTTATCAAGTGGCTGCCATGACAGGCACACACATAGCTGAACACAAGGTGAAAGACACAAGTTCCACCAGTCCTATGGCAAAGGCTGCCCAGAATGAATGCAGAAGTTACATATATCACATTTCAACATTCATACCAAAATCAGAGCTCCAATTTACACATCTGAAAATACTTTCCACTTGGATAACAACTTAGTCAAAAAGTATCTCCGAGCCCTGCCAGTTCCTGTTATTGTTTAGTTTACTGTTGCATTTTATTGAAGTTATTTATTTACAAAAGTCAAACACAAAGATGTTTTATCTAACAGGAAAGACAGAGGACATAAAGAAGAAACCTCTGACCTCAAAAGACAAACCTTTAGCTCCAAGATAAGACTCATACCCGGAATTATGCACTTCCTTATCCTTATCATCATTCTCAAGAAAATTCACATATAATGGTCTTTGATAGTTATTTAATTTGCATTTAATCATTGTCTAATACAGGTTAGAGCCTGTGCTAGAAGAAAGGAGGGACAGGAGACACAGACCAAGCCCTGGTGGCCTCAAAGAGCTTGAAGTCAAACAAGAAACAGAAATACTGAGGATATAGAAGCATTCGATTGCACAAATGATTATTACTTTACATGATACAAAAAAAGTATCTTGTGTAACCTTAACAGAAACCATGGAATCTAAGCTCATGGAGAGAAGGCAGACAGCTTCCTGAGAGAGCTCTATGTTTAAGCCAGGACCAGCAGCATTGAGCTAGGGTTCAAATTAAGGAAACAGAGTCACAACAGACTATGTGAAGCTAGTTTTCCAAAGCTACTCTCTTGTCCTCTTACTCCAAAAGGGTTTGCTTTCTCTGAGAGCAGTTATGCCTGAGGGGCAGCAAAGGTCCCAGCTCCTGGTCCAGAAGGAGCGGGCAGTTCGGGCAGGGGTGGATCTCACAGGCTTGGCACCAGGGAGCCCAGGGCTCAAACCCTAGCCTGTTGTGTGACCTCAGGTGAATCACTTCATCTCACTCCATTTCCATTCTCTTACTTGTAAATAAGTGTAAAAATATCTACCTTAAGCTGTGTTGCAGTGGGTTTAAACGAAATCACTCAAAACAATGACAATGTTTATTTTACTCCTGAATCTGCTGTGGGGGCAGGGTTCATCAGGGACAGCTTGTCCCCACTCCACTCAGCATCAGTGGGAGCAGTTCCAAGGCTGAGGCTAGAGCCTTCCACAGTCTCGCTCACAAGTCAGCGGGGCATCAGGTGGGGCTCTCGGCGGGAACACCTCCACATAGCCTTTCTATGGGATCTGGGCTTCCTCATATCATGGGGGCTGGTCTCAAAGGCAAGCATCCCGAGAGAATGGGAGAGCCATGTGGACACCACGTCACCTTTGCTGATCCACTGTGAATTCACTCAGTGTCACTTCTGCCACATTCTCTCTGTCAAGGCAGTCACTGAGTCTCACCCAGATTCCACCAAGGGGAGGAAAAGTAAACTTCCTGGCTTGAGGGGGCGTGAGCAGGTTCTGAAAGAGCAGCATTACTGCTGTGGACATTTTGGAAAATAAACTCTGCCCAGTGACCTACACTGACATCCCTTTGATGCTAATTCCCTTTCAATGTGGAGATCTATGATACTATGGAAAAAAATAAATGAAAAGTAGGGATGGGAGGAAAGGTAAGTGGGAAATGTATGAGAAAGGAAGAAAAAAGAGGAAGACTTTTATATTGGGAAGGGGCTTCACCATCATGACTGTCCTCTCTCAGTAATCGACTAGGTTCCTTATGCCCCCTGGTGTCCCCATATCTAAGATGGGGGCAACAGAAGTGCCAACATCATGGTGTTTTTGTGAGAATTAAATGAATTAATCCACTATAAAGTGCTTAGAGCTGTGTCTGGCACACAGTTAGTACTCCATAAATGTGAGCAGTCGTATTTTGTGCTCTCGGGGCTCCTGAGCTGTCCTGAGCTTGGTTTGGCCCTGCAGTCAATGCATCATAAACTGCATCCCTCGGATACCTAGAAACAGGTAAGCACTTGTCAGAGAGAAGTCACATCCACACCAACACAACCAAGCTGAAGCACACAATAGCCCCATCCCACTGAACAACTTGGAAACGAAAAGCAGTCCGTGGGTTGCCAAGTACTGAGTTTTACAATCTTGTTGTTACATACCCTTTATGCCAGCACCTCTTCTTGTCCCCCACTTCAGTCCAGCCCCAGCTTTTCCAGCATCATAAAGGACTTGCACATTCTGTCTTCTCCAGTAGAAGTTCAGAAATCTGGATCCCTTGTGTCCATCTACAACAGTGGAATCAAATGTTTAGGGTTTCTTATGCATTTTTTTAAAACACTATGTACACCCACATGGGTACTTGCCTCCTCACCTGGCTCCAGGGGGAGGCACTGACAGATGGGAGAACAGTGAATAGCCCTGCCTTCCCGTTCTGATCCCTCATCGCCACCTCTGCTCCAGGTACATGAAGAGGGGACTTTCTTACCAGAATGTTCTCGAAATCCCTACGCCAATGCTCAGATCTCTAAAACTCCAAATAGTCTTCCACCGAAGACAATGGAACCAATCAGTAATTATGCTTTTTCCTATTAATTAAGTGACAATTTGTTCATTCTTTTACCCCTTGTATAAAATCAGCTCCTACAAATTTAGAGTCCTGCAATCTTCTAGTCTAGGATTTAGAGATGGGACTACCCTGAATATGAAATTCCCAAACTATCCCCTCATTTTTTTTTTCATATCGACACCCTAACCTTTTCAAAATTACCTAAGTACATGAATGCAGTCATCTTACTTGCAAATGAACAGAAAACAAAACACAAATATTAGATCAAAGCTCAAGACCCCTTTGACCATCCCATTACCTGTAGCCTGCATCCTCGGCAGAGGTGGACACTTATAATCTGGGATTATATCTTTCCAGATCTCTGCATACAAATATTCCATTTCTCTCTCTCTCTCTCTCTCTCTCTCTCTCTCTCTCTCTCTCTCTC
>NW_017731545.1:1391868-1416294 GCF_001890085.2 Hipposideros armiger | reverse complement strand
TAAATAAATAAATAAATAAATAAATAAATAAATAAATAAATAGAGATTAAAAAAGAAAACTCTTTCATTAATACTTCAGTCTGCACTCCTCTGCCAGGTTGTATGTTTGGACTCTTGACTTCCTCTCCTGGTACGCTCTTTAGCAGATGTCACACACATCCCATCCCTTCCTTGATTCCCTAAATTCAAATTTCAAGCCTGAAATATCCTCCTTGCTCCTCTCCACATACTTGAGAAGACTCGGCTCTCAAGCTTGGAGGCAACGTATTTGGTTTTGAATCCCAGCTGAGATTTTCAGACAAATTACTTAATTTTTATTTACTTCAGTTCCTTCTGTGTTAAGTGGGGTGACTATAATAGCACCTATCTCAAAGGCTTGTTCTAAGGATCAAGTAAAATAATCCATGGAAAGCACTGTCCCATTGCAGGGTACTTAATAAATGCTCAATAAATGTTAACTGCACCATCAGCAACATCAGTCATTGTCATCGTCATCCTCCTCACCTTTTTTGTTGCTAATAATTTAAATGTGATTTTCTTTCTTAGTTCAGATTTTCCTCTGAACTTCTACTTCACATGTAGATACGACTACTAAAAAATAATCCAAATAAGTGTCAAGCTTCATTTACATTACTTCACAGTGTCTTCTCATGTTTGCTAATAGAGGGATAAGAAGCTGGGTTAATGGACTGGCCCACTGTACTCTCGGTGAGCCACCAGTCACAGAGAGCTAAGGGAGCCCGCAGCAAAGGAAGGTTATCCTTTCAAGGGACAAAAATTCGAAGACTTCCTCCATTATACTGTTTATCTTACAATATTAAATAAGTTTGTACAAATAAAATAGCTGGGTATAAACACCCATTCTCACGATTTTATATAATTACACAACCAAGCCCAATTATAAATTATATAAGAAATAAAATGTGAACAATACAATTAGAAGTAACAAGATTAATTTAATGTAATCGATGATGTTGTGCTGAAACTAAGCTACTTCTTGAAAAATGAATATAGCGGAGTTGCATATTCTGTGAGGAAGAGGGCTAACGTAAGAGAATAACTCAAGAACTAGCCTAAAGGAACTCTGCTATATGGAGAGGCTCGCAACAGTGACAGGCACCCAGGAACAGACCCCCTGGGGAAATAGAGTGCAGCGTGCCACATCATGCAGACTCTGGGACATTCACTCACTGAGTGGAACGGCAGGTGGAATTACTCACAGAACTCACGTTATTCCAATCTCTCACTCTCCGAACTCTTCCTCCACATTTCTCTATTTGAAGTAGTGTGACGCTTTCATTCATTCTCCCCACTAGACAGCACTTGGCCTTCTTGGGGCAAAGACATTATCTATGTCCTCAGCCCTCCCTGCTCCTTCCTCTTACCCTGCAACAATTCCAATTTGTGGGATGACTTAGTTCCAAGGTAAATTAAATCAACACAAATCAAAGGGGGTCACTGAAATTATATGGCAGAAATTGGCTATAAGGCTCAACTCTTCAGGGACTCTCACCCCTGACTGCACATCTGAGAAGTTTTATATAAACCCCATGCCCAGATCACACCCTAAATCAATTACAGCAGAATTTCTGGGGTGGGAACTACACAACCCTATTTTCAAAGCACATTGGGTGATTCCAGTGTGCAGAGAAAGTTGGCAACCAGTGACTTAGGGATTAATGTCTTTCAAGCTCTTTTCATTTCTGCCCACAGTAATAAGTACATTTCGCACCATGGCCCACAGCCATACACACACATACAAAATAGAAACAAACATTTTATGAAACAATACTTAAGTCTTACTACCAGCTATACATTCTGATATTTTCTATTCCACTTACTTTTATTTAAAACAATGCTGGATGTACCAAACTTCACCCATTAATAAATCACCATTAGGGGGGTTATGACCCAAGTTTGAAAAACACTGCTTGAGATGACCTAGCATATAGTTACATGAATTATTGAATATTATCCTTGAAATAAAAAAAATACTTAAAAAATCCCAAAGAGGATATGTGCACCCCTGAAAGTCCATACTTCCAGATGCCCATTTTGGAAATCTTTATTGTATTCCAAATCTTTCATTTTACAAACCAGGAAAGGTCAAACTCATGTGTACATTCCCTCTTGTGTGCACATATGCCTGTGTATGTTATGCTTTGCCCGCTAACCATTATTTTATATCTGTATTATCATGCAGCATTTCATCTATTTAAAAAATCCTTACATGATTATGTTTTGGACCCCTCAACATAGATCTCTTAGATCTTAACTGTGTTGTTTCAGTGTGTTGCTCGGCAGGTGCTGGTCTTAATTTTTCCTTTGTCCATATACCATGGAGGTCACACAGTATGGCACATGTAGTAGGTATCTGCGCTAATGTTTGTTGACCAAGCTTAGCATTCTGGCATATATTTTCAACTTGTATCTAACAAAACAGTGCACTAGGGAACCTGATAAACACATCTGGCCTTATAGAGAAGGAGGTTTGCCATCACCAGTTACCATGCTTCTAATATCAGACTATAGTTTTAGGTATCCAGTGCTCTTAACACATGGGAATAGCCAATATCCAATTTTCACGAACATTGCTGCAATCGCATCCCTAAATGTTTAAGACAAAGTTTTTTGAGCACCATGGAAAACAAAACAAAACACTAAGCAAAATTCTATTAGTCAACTTCCAAAGGGATTTTGACTTTGAAAAATACAACTAGCCAAACCCAAACCAATCTAAAGAAGAGTTGATAAACTGAGCTTATAATTAACATATATGATACGTTATAAAATTTTACATACAGAAACTAAAACACCAGCACCATAAATAATGTGTCTTTGTATAAGAAAACTATAACTGTATATTACAAAGAGAAGCAGACTGACTGAGGCTTCCCCTTCGGTTGGGGTGAAGTAGCTGGATTGACTTGGGGAGCTGTCACAACCTTGCTGCGTTGGTCTCACAGCTTGTGGACATAAGAAACATTTCCTCAGCAAAGGGCGTCTGTTTTCAATTTGGTTATTAAATTTTAACATGGTCGTGTTCCTAAGAGAAATGCAAATTCATTTGAAACATATTGGTTCCTTAGCAAACTAAAATTTCTCTAGGGTATACTACAGTGTTTGTAGTCTTTACAATTTTAAGTTTTCTTTTAATTTCTCTTTGGAGGAAACTAATGTATGGGGAGTGTCTTGGTCACAGTTAATCATTAATTAAACAAGTACTGAATGAGCATCTATTAGATGCAATGCACTGTGAGAAATACTGAGTCACTATTCTCATGGGAAGCTCTTAAGCCCATAAAATAAAACCCTCAAAGTAAAAAGCAGGTTGAAGAGAACAGGCTGCCAAACAATGTTACCAATGTTAGTAAGTGTTAAAAGAAAACATTGTTCCACAATCCTAGTAAATTGGAAATTGTAGCGTTACAAGGAGTAAAATAGGTTTCCTTGTTGCAAGATTTCTAGAGTCTCTGTGTGAATATGATCTAGAAGGATTAAAGTATGTTCCATTACCTCCCCAAATTCTTTGACCAAAGTGCTTTTGTTAGTGACTATCTCAGGAACAGGCCAGCTTTGAAAGATACCTGGAGTATTTTTTCTCCTTTTTCCTTTCGTTTTTTCTCCCCTTTAAATTGATTGTATTGGAGAAAGGCATTGCCATCTATCTCTCTAAAGAAGAGGAGAGAGAGAGAGAGTTACTATTATCAGAGTGAGACGGTCTATGGCTAGAATGTCCAACTGAGCAGCCACTAGCCCTGTGTGACTCCTGATCACTTGAAATGTGGGAGTCCGAAGTAAGATGTGTTGTAAGTAGAAAGAACACACCATGTTTTGAAGACTTAGTACAAAAAGTACAAAATACCTCATTAACAATTTTTGACATTAATCACATGTTGAAATGTTTTGATATATTGGATATAATAAAATCTATTATTGAAACTAATATTACCTATTTGTTTTAACCTTTTTATTGCAACTATTAGAAAATTTAAAATAGTACGTGTGGCTCACATTATATTTCTATTGGACAGCACTGCTCTATGGAATAGCCCTCAAAGCCTTTCTGGTCACTAACACCACATGGATATCCTCTACTCCTTGGCTGGGGTACTGGCTATATTCTGAAAACACACACACACACACACACACACACACACACACACACACACACACACACCCAGCTGCTAAGCCTAAAACAACTTATCCTCTGCTGCCACCTCTTGCTATAATCCTGCCTATCCTTTAAGATCCATCTCAAACTATAACAGGCAATTGCTGACATGTAAGAATTGGTTACAGGACAGGCACTACGCTAAATGCTTTTCATGCAACTCCCTTAAGCCATCACAGCAGCCTTATGAAGTGGGTGCTGTTTGAGCCTCGTTTTATAGCAGGAAGAGGTGAGGTGAGCTGCTTAGCTCTGTTAACGAGTTGCTCCGCGGCAGAGCCTAGGTTCATCTTGGTGCATCAGTCACCACCGACCCCGCCTTTAACTCTCACGCGGCTCTTGCACCACCGCCCAAGTCTGCTCTCAGCCCCCAGCTGCATGTGTCCCTCGCTCCTTTGAGCCTCCACTACACTTAGCTAATACAGCTTTACACAGCGTGTATTAGTGCATTGCATTACCACCACTTAGATTCTGTCTGACCCACAAGATTCTCTCTGGAGACCATGATGAATTCTGCTCCTTTCAATTTTCATGGAAAACCAGTCAGTGTTTGATGAATATAAAGCAACTTACATACTTGAACCTCCTCCAATCACTACCTTTTACAGATGTAGATTTTTGCTGTTGAAGTTGGAATTGGGGAAATTGGTGTAGACCATGGTGGCACTTAAAATTCAATGCAAAGGAGAGTGGCTGGAACCTCATTTCCCTTCTGACAACCGACCAAGGGCAGTTCCTCCATCTACAAAGAAAAACTTCTCTTTCGTTCACTTCATACTGTCCAGTTGACCCTGTCCACTGCTCTTGCCTTGTCACTAGAGGGGATCCTGCCCCCTACCTACCACAATCATAGAAAACTGCCTGCAAAGAACTGGATGGGGAGGCAGGCAAGGAACTATGGAAGGCATTAAGGCAGAAACTATGGGTAGTTCCAAACAGGAACATTTCTGGTAAATTTAGAAGGCTCTTCATCCCTTGTCTATTAGTTGAATGAAATGGGCACAGTAAAAGCAGAATAAATATTCCCAGTCATTCCATGTGCTGACTTTGCATGAGAATAGTAACAGTTCTTTTAGAAAATATTCCCTGTTAACAGTTCTAGGAACACTTATTTTGAGAAATAACTTTTTTGGTAATAGAAATTATAGTGCCTATAGAAAAAGAACTTAAATTTCATATTTTGGTTCCCTTTCCCTTATACCTTTGTGCAACAAAGATTTTGATTCCTTTAGATTACTTTAATGGAGCTCTGGGTTCACTTTCCTCAACCAATGATACTAATTTTTCCCTCGGAAGCCATGTGGTCATGGCTTTATGACATTCTTCTCACATCTGAGAAATGTAATATTATCTGAGCAGAGGGGCATACCTCCTCTCCTGGTGGATCACCTTCTACTCTGGTATTTTGCTTTCAAAGGACAAGCTAAGAATTTTCTTGACCTTCAACAATCTAAATCTTAGCACTGTATCTCCAAATTAGATTCTTTGACCTTTGCTTAAATATGTAAGACTAAATGAGGTTCACAAGATTGTTTTTGAGACATTTTTCTCTAATGTCATTTTTCTATTTTGGAAATCTCATCTTATCTTCAGAAATGACCAATATTTCTAGGAATACAGATACACACACAGTAATTTTTCAACATTTCTATTTTGCCAGTTACAGAAAGGGGCAAGTCATCCATTTGTTTATTCATTTTAACAAATATTTGCTGGATTGTATTCAAGGTTTAAGCTGGACACTGTAGGGATACACACACGGTCTTGTTTTCAAATGTGAAAACATTACAATCCTCATTGGCCCTGGAGGAACTGGGGATTAGATTGGAAAGGTAAGCCAGGTAAGGGTGTGGATTAAGGGGAGGCCTTTCATTGTACAATGTCAACCCATGAGAGCAAATGAAATGTATGGGTGGGTGCTGCAGGTATAGGGACCACTTAGGGCAGATAATGAAGACCTCAACTAGGAAACTTATAGGCTTGAACTAGTAAAGAAGGTGCCCGACACAAGAACTGCTATGGAAGGAGACTGCACTTGACTGTGCTACAAATGAGGAGGCAAGAAATATGGCCACAGAGAGGATGAGTTAGTCAGGAGAAGGAACTGTTGTGGGTAGATGGATGATTAATACATTTTTGGACAAGTTGAGTCTAACCTGAAAAATCCAATACTGGTTGATAAATTAACAGGAATAAAGAGATAATTCTGTATCAGGACAAAAAGTCCCCTCCCCCAAAATCCACATACACATATAGAGAATGAAGAAAGGGTGCTGATTAATAAGGCTATAGGTCAAGTTGCTTGTGTGGGAAGCATGCAACCTGATTTGCTGGCCTTAGGCAGACTAGAAAAGTTGCTGGTATGAGTGGGTGAATGATTGTTTCATTTTTGGATAAGGTGAGTCTGACGTTCCAGGGGAAATCCAGATTGAGAAATCTCACAGGCAGTTGAAGCACTCACAGGGATAAATTGGTAAGTATATATCCAGAAAACAACATCTACAATGAGGGAGGTGAAGGTCTATAGAAGCCAAATCATCTTGAACTCTTCTTATAATTCTGGGTGTCACACTTTGATAGGAACTTGATAAAACTGGAGTTTGTTAAAAAGTGGACAGAAATTAAATATGTTACCACGGTTTGGGAGAAATATTTGAAGGTATCTTGATTGCTTAACTTGGGGGGGGGCATGGAAGGCTCCCCCTGTTACGTAAAAGAGGAATTAGACTTGCTCGTAACATAAAAGAGAGAAAGGCAAATTGCAAGTCAAGGTACTCTCTGGCTAGTACTTTGGGATGGAGCAATTTCCTCATCATCAAAGAAATGAAAGTACAGAGTGGGCAACAACCCTGGAGGATGCTATGGAGGGGACTCAAGCATACAATAGGTTCCTAGATAATAATTAGATGTCCCTGTCAGCCCAATGACCCTATGGGAGGAGGCAGATGCAAGAGTCACCTACAGAGAACAGACAGGTGAGGCCACAAGTCAGTGAGATGCCCAAAATACAGATTGTAATGAGAGAAAATAAGTGAACTGCAAAAAGAATCTTGTACAAAATGAGAGAAAAGAAGCCATTAGGGATAAAGAAGTCATAAAGGAATAAGAAGAAAATTAAAAGATTGCCACAAAACAAAAGACAAGGAAGGGGAAATCTTACTGAGATATAGCTTATATTCAGTAAAGTGCACAAATCTTAAGGGTATAACTCGATTTTTTTTACACCATTCCAGGAGGTTCGTTTATGCCTTCTCCTATTCAGTACCCCCAAGGGATAATCACTGTTTTGACTTGTGTCATACATATAGGATTTGCCTGTTTTTGAACTTCATAGAAATAGAACCATGCAATATGAACTACTTGGTGTCTGATTTCTTTAAGACAATATTATATATGTGAGACTCATTCATGCTGTCATGTGTGTCAATAACTCATTCTTTTCCATCATTATGTAGATAATGGAAGTTTTCAGTCTGGGACTATTACAAATAAAGCTGTTATAAACAGTGTTGTACTGTGGACATAAGCACTCATTTCTACTGGGTATACTTCACAGTATAATCTCTGTGTCATAGGATAAGTGCATATTCAGCTTTAGTAAATACAAACATTTTTCCAAAAATCTTGTACCAATTTATAGTCCCTCCAGCAATGTAAGAGAGTTCCAATTGCTCCATTAATACTTTGTGTTGTCAGTCATATTAATTTTAACCATTCTGGTGGATGTGTAATGATATATTACTGTGGTGTTAACATGCATGTCTCTGGTGAGAACATCACTTGGTTACGATGAGACCAACTCTGGTTGAACATCATTTTTTTATGTATTTCTTGAATATTTTTATATCCTCCTTTATAGTATCTGTCAAGTGTTTTGCCCATTCTTAAATTGGGTTGTGAGATATACATATATATATATATATATATATATATATATATACACATATATATATATATTCACACATATCACACACACACACACACACACACACACACACACACTTGGATGTCAGTCATTGGTTGGATGCATGTATTGCATACCTTTTCAAAGTTTGTGGCTTGCTTTTTACTCTAAGGGCATCTTTTGATGAACAAAAGCTCTTGATTTTAATGAAGTTTAATTTATGAATCTTTTTCTTTTATTATCAGTTATTTTCAAAAATCTTTGCCTAGTCCGAGGTCATGAAGATATTCTATTTTCTTCTAGAACTGATAATTTTAGTTTTAACTTTTAAGTCTATAATCCATCTGGAAATAATTTTTGTGTATGGCATAGGGTTCAAGCTTTGTTTTACTTATAAATATACTACTGACCTAACTGTGGAAAAACTCATCTGTGGCAAAGACTCTCCTCTTCCCACTTAATTGCAGTGTAGCCTTTCTTATAAGTCAAGTGACTGCATACAAGGCCTGACAAATAAGTTTGCGAACTTGTTCCAATGATGTTGCTAACCTTTTCTGATATCAGAGGAATTATTCATTATGAATTTGTACCAGCTGAACAAATAGTTAACCAAGTTTACTATTTGGAAGTGCTGAAAAGGTTGCGTGAAAAAGTTAGACGACCTGAACTTTTCGCCAACAATTCATGGCTCTTGCATCATGACAATGCACCAGCTCACACGGCACTGTCTGTGAGCGAGTTTTTAGTCAGTAAACAAATAACTGCATTGGAACACCCTCCCTACTCACCTGATCCGGCACCCAATAACTTCCTTCTTTACCTGAAGATATAGGAAATATTGAAAGGAAGACATTTTGATGACATTCAGGACATCAAGGGTAATACAATGACAGCTATGATGGCCATTCCAGAAAAAGAGTTCCAAAATTGCTTTGAAGGGTGGACTAGGTGCTGGCATCGGTGCATAGCTTCCCAGGGAAATACTGTGTAGTGATATTCAGCAATGGGGTATGTAGCACTTTTTCTAGAATGAGTTCGCGAACTTAATTGTCAGACCTCATGCCTGTAGGTTTGTCTCTGGACTCTCATTTCTGTTCCATTGATCTATTAGTCTATCCTCACTTCAATGCCACAATCTCAATAGATTAGCTTTATGACAAGTCTGGAAACTGGTGATGGAAAACCCACAGATTTGTTGTTATTCTTAAACATCACCTAGGATATTATAATTACTTTTCATTTCCATCTAAATTTTATAATCAACTTGTCAATGAAAAAGCCTCACTGGGGTTCTAATTAGAATTTCAATGAGTCTATAGGTTATTTAGGGAAGAACTGACATCTTTTAAAACACTGAGCATTCCAATCTGTGTCCATGGTACATTCTTCTATATATATCTAGGTCTTCATTAATTTCTCTCATGTTTTGTACTTTTCAATGTGCTGTTCTTTCACAGCTATTGTTTTATTTTTTCCTAGGTATTTGAACTTTTTAAGTGGCACTGTAAACCACATTTTTATTTAATTTTTAAATTGTTGCCAATATAAAGATCTCTGAATGAGTTCAAATTATTTTCTAATTTTAATCACTTTTATTTCTTTTTTCTTGCCTTATGCCTTGGAAAACAGCCAGTACAATGTGGGATAGAAGCGATAGGGTGACAAGTGATATATAAGATGGGCGTGATATGGGTGGGTAATAGGGCATCCTTGTCTTGTTCCTTACCCCAGAGTGAAAGCACTCAATATTTCACTATTAAATATGGCTTGTATTTAATATTTATCAGATTAAGGCAGTTATCTTTTAATCCTGGTTTGCTGAGAGCAAACTAGGTATTTTTAATTTAAATATTAAATTCTACAACGAAACCTTAAAAACTTATTTGGAAATCTCAGCATGGGAACATACACTGCTAATTGAAGAACTGTCTCCCTCTGTTTGGGGGAAGAACATCACCTTGGATAGACTAAGCAGGTCTGGAATTGTCTTGTCTACTGCATGGGGCAGTAACATGGTAGTGAGTAAACCATACACTTGAGTCAAGCAATTTAGTAATCTCTGGACAGTTCTTCGTTCCTGCATTTTATTCTCCATTTACTAGATCTGGGTCTCTGGATCTGGAGCTTAAAATCCTGAGAGCACTGAGCACTCATTATATGCTTAACATTATATTAAGCCATTCATATGTATTATTCACTCAATGCTTGTGACAACCCTTATAACAACAGATGAGGCAACTAAGGCACAGTGAGATGAAATTACTCATTCACCCATGGTCACACCACCAGTACGTTGGAGAGCCAGGATCCAAACCCAGGCAGTCTGACTGCCATTAGCAATGAAATCTCACTCCAACCCTCTGCTTGAGGTCACTTCTCTTTAACACGGCCTAGAACACTAAACATGTTTGCTCACCATGTAGCCAATGTAGGAGCTACACAACCTTGGGCTTCATCAGAAAGCCTTGAGAATAGCAGCCATGTTCCTAGTTCCTGCATTTTTAAAGTTTTATGTTGTTCAAGGACAAAGTAAACATTTCTCTCCAGCATTCTGTCCTATCACTTACTTTTGCCAAAAGCAATTGACATTCAGAGCTCTGCAACTATAAAAAGAAACTACCTGAAAATAATTCTTTTCCAGTGGGAAGGTTATAAGCTAAATCTAGAAAGACACAATTCTTCTCAAGTGACATGTTCTGGTCTATCAACTTTCTCTTTAAAAATTATCCAAAACAAAACTACGACTAAAGGTATTAGGCATAGTTGTTACTCATTCTCTGGAAATAGTCCATATTCCTTATTCCTTGAGGCTTTGCTCATTCTAGTTATCTATTGCTACGTAACAAATCACCACAAACATAGTGGAAGAGCTTGGCTGGGTAGCTCTGACTGAGAGTCTTGAATGTAGCTGCAGCCAGATGATAACTGCAGCTGGAACAAAAGGGGCAGTGGGTGGGGGAGGCCAGCTGGAGACTGGCAGGGCATCTTTCTCTTACTTCCTATGTTTCAGACCATGATGTAGCCTCTTCCCACAGGCTAGTCTGGGCTTACTCACAGCATGGTGGCCTTGGAACAGTATCACTGCTTATATGGCATCTCAGAGCTCCAGCAAGCATGTTCCAGAGAGCTAAGTGGAAATTACATTACCTCTTCCAACTTATCGTCAGAAGCAATTCAGTATTATACAGACAAAATTCTATTGTTACAAGTGACACAAACGTATCCAGATAAAAGAGGAAGAGATTAGACTTCGTCTCTTGATGGGGAGCTTACTAAGAGAACACCTGGGATGGGCGATGATGTAGCCACCTTCAGAAAAATACAATGTGGCCCACAATCTAAAGTTAGCCACGAACTACAGACGGCACATTTGAGGAAGCCATTGCCACTCTCATCGTTCTGATATGTAAATCAAGGCAAAGCATTTCTGTGTTTAAGTATGCAGCTTTAAAGATAAATATAAAACACAGCAATTACTTTGTGAACTATAAAATATGGCATGATTTATTGCGGTCATTCATTGCAATTTGGAAACATCTCTGAAAAGTTTATCTATGAAAATTTGAATATTTCCAAAAGAGATGAAGCTGTCTACTTAACAAATACCACTTGACTTGCCCTAAAAAAGTATTTCCTAGAGTCACATTTAATAGAGAAGTTGGAAAGTAAAAACTATCACCAAGGTTAGCCTGACAAAATGTTTCCCATTATAATAGGCAGTAGTTATGATCAAGGAGGGCTTGCCTTGGGCTGGAGCTCAGAAAAGAAAGAACTGTGGATGAGAAAGGGCAACACACAAAGGTGCCAGGTCAGTCGCTGTCCACTGAGAGGACGGTCCCATGGACAACATTATCATATGCAAACTGAATATCCTAATTTCTTCTTTTGAGTCCAGCCAACTCTCATTTCACATCTTCCTGGGTTTATCCATTTTAGTTCTAACTTTTGATTCAAGGTTTTATATACAGTATATAAATGAAAATACCTCAGGGTAATTAATTACCGTTGGAACACTGTATTGTCGTTTTCTTCTGCTTCTGTGTGTGTGCATTTAGAGGGGTCAGAACACTCATCCCTTGAAATGTTTTGATTCTCACACTCTATTTTCTTCTCATTGCAGCTTCGCTTGCATGTTATCTGTCGCTTTCTGCTCCTTTTATAATAAATTTTGTTTTCTGGAGCAGCAATGAGGGCTTGGGAGGCTAACTAGGTTTCTTGATTTAATCGCGCCCTCTACTGTCGATATGGTGAAGTGCAGTTTCTTTATTGTATAGTGCCTCTTCTTGGACAGGGGAGGGAACTTGTCTTCTGATTTTGTGATTCCTTTATCTTTGCGGGACTCTTAATTTTATCCCTCCCTCTGTTCTTCCTCCACATCGCCCAGTCTCCAAGGGGCAACAGCCTTCCAGGGTTCCCATTCTGCCTTGAAGACTCGTCTTTTCCAAGGCTGTTGCCCCAGGTCCTCAACTCATTTTAAGCATCTCCACTCAGGAAAGGACTTGTTTTTCCAGGGGTGATGTCTAGGCTGGTCCCCTCGGACTCCCGGGACTCCTATCCTTTTCTGCACTTGTTCTCTGTGGCCTCAGCTCAGCACTCCCAACACAGGTGGGCTCCGGAGCCAGCCCAGCTGGACCTGGGTGTTTATTACAATCCTTACAAGTAACGTGAAGTTTGTGGAATTGTCTCTTAGTAATACTGTAGGCATGTGTCCACGATGTTTTCAATTTCCTCTACTTTTGATTTGGGTACCTTTTTTTGGAAGTTATGAGAAGAGACTTTAATCTAAGCAGCCACCATTATTCTATTGCAACTCAGAGCTCCATACATTTAGATAATAATACCATTTACTGCAACATTTTACCCAAACCTATTTACTCTTCACAATACAGACGGGAAGGTCTCAGTGCAGCAGTGTATAGAACTTTAAACAAGGAAATATTTGTAATAACTAACATGCATTCTTACACACACAAAATCAATTGTTTAAAATTCTGACAACTTAAAGCATACCCGAAGTAAATTCTTAAATATCATCAGCCATCACTAAAACAGCCAAACCTGCCTGGACTATCAGCAAAAGGCAGAGCACTTGACAGTATCTGCCACCCAAAATGAAATCACAGGTAAAGAATTTATTGGAAATGCTGCATCTGATTCAAGTGGTCCCAGGACAACAGCCTCTGCCTAAATTCAGGTAATCTGCTGGGTTGGAGCTCTCCTGGCCTGGGGGCCTGCCCTGCTCAGACTCACCCAGCTTTTGAACATTTCTCTGACTGCAGGAGCAGGCTCTTCGAAGGAACCCAACAGACCTGAAGTGCTGCAAATTAATCCCCAGGACCGCTGGTAGCTGGCATAGGAATACCTGGCCCCCCAACTCCCAACCCCTCAGGCAGGATGACTTAGCATGTACACTGAGGCAGAATTAAGCTCTAATCCTAACAGAGGTAACTTAATTGATAACACACACTGGATCAGGTGCCTCCCTCCCCTGACTCCCCTCCAGTGTTTCCTGGGATCATATACCCCATGCCCCCAAATGAATTACTTACACTTGAATCTTTGCTCAGGGCCTGCTTCTCGGGCAACCCAGACTGAGACAGCCCTCCTCCAGCCTCCCAGAGCCTCCAACAGGAAAGCAGCCTCAAAATGAGTCACCAATCTGAACAGGGCAAAGAGGAGAGGGGTCCAGGACTTAATGCCCGCTGGCCCAAGGAGGCTCGTGATTTGGTCCAATGGGTGTGTGAGGAGCACAGCCTGCGGTTTTTGCTGTTCCCAGGACCACTGGTGTGGCCATGGCCAAGAATGCAGAGGGGCAGTTGTGAGGAGGACTTCTGCATTCCACGACAAAGGCCTGTGTACATCGTAACTTCCCTGTAAATACTTGCGGAATGAATGAATGAGAAGGAATTCAGTTTGAGAAAACCACATTAATATAAACTCTGTTAGACACGAAGGGCTTTTCCAGTTAACACTCTACTATAATAGAAATATTTGTTGTTTATGATGTGATAGAGAAATAAGACCACCAGAATGAAATGGAGCTGAATTCTTTAAAATTTCTCCCACCTTGGAACCTCTAGAAAAGCAAACACTGACCCCAGCAGCCTCGGCTGTGAATTCCTAGGTGAAGTTGCATATTGAAGGAGCAGTCAGAGATGGAGAGTTGGAAATGGTTTATATCACCAGTCCCTCACTTTGCCACAAAGCTCTCTGGCATTCCAGGTCCCCGTTATCAGCAGGAGTGGCCATCCAGCATCCAGGCATGTAGTGGGTCCTACCAAATACTCACAGAGTGGCCATGAAATAAATGCTTCTATGCACCAAGTAGGGACTACCTTAATGATTAAGAAAAGGACAATCAACCTCAGTTGACTTTAGAACCCAATTAGAGGCCATGCAAAGCTCACGACTACTGTGAGCAAAAGAGGCACTTAGAATGCAGGAGAAAAGGTGAACACTTATAGACAGAATCACTGCTTTTTTTGAGTTCCTAGAGAAATCAATTAATCAAATCAAGTTATTTTTAAAGTTTGCTATTTTACAATAATCAACATTTTTAAATACACATTTTGTACCAGGCATTAGGTTAGAATAGGCATCTCCACTTGTGTCCTTCCCTCAAGGAGTTTAGTGAGAAAGGCGAATCTTGTGTGGTCAGTCCATTGAATATTTTATCAATAATTCTCCTGTAAATATCTACTCTGGTGCAGGCCTATGGGTTCTGGCCACATGCAGAGCCCAGAGAAGAAATGGCTAACCATTTAGTCATTAAAATCTCAAAGAAGGAAATAGGTTTGTATAGGGCTTTATTTCAAATATATTCTAAATTGCCCCATCTAAACCATGCTACCTTAGTAACCAGCCTACCAGGAGACATGTAACTTTTCTTTGATGATTTGGGTCATCAATAACCTTCAGTGCATATGTTTTGGGCTTTGCATCCTTAGCTGTAAGTAACATTATAGTGTAAGCACAGGTTAAGGAAGATTGGCCAAGATGTGTACCTGGAAACACCTTTCCTGGAAAAAAACAAAACAGCATATCATCTTCCTCTGTAGCCATTTACCTGTCATAAAAGCATGATGAGGGGGTATGCAGACATAAGATTTCCAGGATGATGCAATGCTGCGGCTTCTCTAAACAGATCCCCCCAGCCTGGAACACAAATTTTCCCAACCTCCAGAAAGTCGCCTATTCAAAGTCATGATCAGTGTTCTCTCTTCTGGTAATAATATATTAGGTGATTTCTACATCACTACTTATAACATGCAGCCCCTGTAGCAGTGGCCACAGCTGCTCACCAAGCATCCACACACACCTTTTATTTCTGACATTCTTGCATTTGAGGGAGCCTATGTGATTGGGGTTTAGCCAGCTAAATATGGGTTGAAAGTGATGTATGCCAACCTCAAACATGACATTTGAAACTATCCCATGCGTCTCCACACCCCTCTCCCCTTCTGTAATGACCTTGTGTGTTCCAGATGACATGCTATAAGATGGAAACAGCCTGGGTCCCTGAGTCACCATGTGGAGAGGAGCCGTCCAATCCACAGCGGCTAGACATCCACCTTTATGTATTAAACTCCTGAAAGTTTGGGGATTATTTGCTAGCCTCTCCTAAAAAATGCAACCATCTGGCCAGGCTGTAGCAGTTCTTCCACCTCTATTCCTAGGAGGTCCGCCGTAAAATGAACAAAGGCTCTAGTCTCCATTCAGGACCTACATCATTGTCCTTGCTGCACATGAAAATCACAAGAACAAATGTTGAGTGCATACCACATGCCAATCAAATTTAAGTATTACACATGCAAACTGTCTTAATACTCTCCTTTGTGGCAAGTGCTGTTCTTATCCCCATTTTACATATGAAGAAACTGAGGCTCAGAGAGGTTAATTCGCCCAGATATCCACAGCTAGTAAGAAGAGGTGCCATAGTTCTTAGTCATCACACTGTACTGCCTCTCCATCCAGCCTTTGGTTCCAGCACCAGCCATTTCCTGGAGCACTGCACACTTTGACCAACACTGCATTGAGTCATGGTGGTCTCAAGGTGATACCCAATTCACACTGGGTTTGCTCTGCTTCAAGAGACTTAGTACACCCAGAGTCCAGAGGATGGCAGGGCATGTAATGTCTCAGCAGAGAATGAAACACTGTCTCCCCTTGTGACTGTATTTTTTTTTTAAGATTTTTTTATTGGGGAATTGGGGTAGCAGAACAGACAAGTTCCTGTTGTTTTGTTCTTCAGTCTAGTTGTGGAGGATGTTGCTTCACTGGCCCAAGTTGGCACCATCATTGTGCTCTTCCCCGGTGGGGCAATCAGTTGCCGGCTTCTGGACGCCTGCTCACTGCGGCTGCTGGCAGCTCACGCTGGCTGCTGGCTACACATGGTAGCCCATGGCAACCCGCTGCAGCAGGGGCTGCAGCCTACGCCATCACCGGCGACTCACGGTAGCCCAGCTCCAGGTTGAGCTGTTGTTCAGCATCTTAGCTGTAGAGGGCAGTGTCTCTGGCCCTCATATGTGGGATCCGAACCGGGGCCCTCTGGCGTCCCAAGCCAGCTCTTAACCAACGCGCCACTCGGCCGGCCCAGTGACTGTATTTTTAGGGAGGCATTGCTTCTTTAAAACCCATACATTCATGACCATTATGGAAAACTGTCTCCGCAAATAGCCCTAGGTCATGGCTGCTTCCATGCCACTTTAATGCTTTTCTTTTAACAGAAGTCTAGGCATATGCAGGCTTAAAATTATACAGATGCCTGCATAATGGATGACATTTCTGAAGAAATATCTTCTCCAGTAACAAACAGTTCAGGCTCTGATACACATTACATTCTGGCTCAAGAATTCAATCAATGAATTTGGTGATCTGTATTATTGTCTTTGTATTTTTCTGAATTGTTCAAATTGTGTAAGAGTGGATATTACCTTTATAATCAGAAGTAAAAGCTATTAACGAGGTGCTAGCAGGAAGGAAAATGACTCACCTATTGCAGAAGCTATAACACTATTTCTTTAGGGCAAGCACTCTGACTTCCAGAATTGGGCTGACTTTGCCATCTTTGGGCAGACTTAACATTTGGTGTATTCTTTCCCTAGAGGCACAAAATACACTGGTACCAATAAAAAACAAATCAATCACATTCACTTGAGCTCTTAAGCAGTAGGCTGTGATGCTTTTGAAAGTGTGGTGTGACTGGATTGTCTCACCAGCAAAGGTCTTATTTTAGAAAATCTCTAAGTGTTTGAGTATGTAAAAATACTCGTGTTTCTAACATTTGGATCTGGGGACATTTATTTGAGGCACTCGGCTTGGCTACAGTTGCATGGCCAAGATGAATCTGTTTTTCATCCTGAGAGAAAACATGAGTCCTGGAATTTGGAGTCACATTCCTTATGCAAATCTCAGCTTCCACATCTAATCCTGGGATCCTGAGCAAATTAATTATACCCATCTGCGGTTCAGCTCTACAGACCCAGGCACTATGGACAGTAACACCTTACCCTCAGGAGGCGCATGGCATCTGTGGCAAGCCCAGCCCAGGGCCTGGCCCAAAGAAGCTGCCCTCTGAACTGCCCACTGGCATCCCTCTTTCCTTCCCACACTGGCCAGCAGATAGGCTGTGCTCAGAAGCGAGTCTGAAAAAACAAACTGGAAGTTTCCTTAAACACTGCTCCTCAGCATCTGTTTTTGCTGATCGCATTCTTTTTTCACATCCATCACAACCTTTCTACTTATTGGCCTGATGATTCAACAATATAATGAGAACCCTTAGTTCTGTGACTGTTGCATGGCAGCACTCAAAAAATATTAATATTTCCATTATTATGATTATTTTTATCTGGGCTTTGAATGCCAGGTCTCACTTGGACACACAGGATGCAGCATGTTATGAAGAATTGACTGGATTGAAGTGAGAATTAAGCCAGAAATCAGGTACCCTCCAACCCTCATTGCAATGCCCTTCTGAGCTGACACTGCTTCTCTGGACTCAGAATTGCAAAGATTATCACCAAGCAGCCTCCTTTCCTGACTTTGCTGTGATCCAAGATGGCTGATCCTCTGAATCAGCCACGTGGCCCTATTTTCCCTCTTAAGTTACTTTCAATTGTCTTATGGGTGTCTCTACCTTCTGCCTTTGTAGTGTTCCCCAATCCAAACTCTATTCTGTGTCAAGATCCATATTCTCCACTGCTGGTCTTTGGCTGTGAGGACAGAAGAAGGGGGAGCCCTGGAATCACAGAAAAGTTGGGAGACCTGGGACACAATCCCAGGCCCTAACGAGGCAACTCCTGTGGCTTGTCTGGGCCTCAGTGTCCTTCTTTGCACCCTAAGGGGTACTCTGAGGTCCCAGAAGTTCCCCACCTCTCTGAATAGATGCCTTTCCTCCAAATGTCCCCAGCCCAAACACTGCATTGCTTGGTGTGACCCAAGCACTGACAGCTGGGGCTGGGTAATTCCTTAGCCCCTGGTCCCGAAGGGGTGCAGGGTTCTTCCCTCCCAGCATCTTCTCTAAGAAGCAGAGATGTGGCTTCCAGCCTCTGTGTGGGATGTGTCACAGAAAGTCTGCACTGGGCGTTACAATCTGCCACTCCAGGTTCCAAATCTGGGCTCTGGTACCACTTATTAATTTTCTGACTTGTGGCAAGTTCACTTAACTTCTCAGAACTTTTGTTTATCCATCTGTAAAATGGGGATCAAGGAAGTTACTCACAAAACTGCGTTGGGACCCTAAATAAAGTAGATAAAGTTCCCAGCACAGTGGGGATTATTTTTTTTATCACAAGATTTTTATTTTATTCTCATCAAAAGAGTGCTATTCAACTTTTTTTATAAATTATATATCACTCTTGGGCATACACATAAAAAAAACTATACGCAAAATTAATCGCTTAAGGTCTCTAAAACATCTTCATAGTCAAGAGTCCAACACTTCTGGATCACTTTTCTACTGAGGGGTTTATGGCCAGGTTTTTTCCATATAACATCATCCTCTGTGACATCAAGAGCATAAAGTGCATAGATGTTGGGCTTGTCTTCTTAAGTTTTTACTTATTTAATTTGAAAAATTAGAAAATTATCAGTTTGAAATCAGAGCAACTAACACACCTGGGGGCAATAACCACCCCCAAAATACAAATGGCTTAAAAAATTCAGTTATAAAAGTACAAATATGATTTACAAAATCACAGATCTCAGAAAAATAAACAAAAACATTACATGTCTTTCCTTTGAGATAAGACTGTTTTCTCCCCAGAAAGAAAAAAAAGCAACCAACGATTTGAGATTAAAATCAAACATAACTATCATTCACGCCAGCAGCACAATGCTAGCACACAGCTGACAGCCCTAACATGTTAAGTGTGCAAGTTATAAGAACTTGGGTACATAGTTTATCTTTCTAGCATTCAGTTTCTCCTGCTGTAAAATTAGCTGGTAGGATTCAATGATTTTTCAAGTCTAATTGTTGTCTACAGTTCTCTATGTAAATGCTCATGCAACTTGAATTCACTATCGTACTTGAACACTGAATACCACACCTTTTTTAATAACACCTGGCAGTGAAGCGTGTTCATGTAGACAGTTTATAAATTTATAAATTCCCAGGGGCAATATCCTTTGCATTTCTAAAGTTATCTCTACTATATCAGGAGACTATTTGTCTTTCCCAAACAAATGCAAATATATTCAGGTAGACTCCAAACAGAGACATGATTTTTTTTTTCCATTGAAAATATATAGCTTCTGTAGCATTATTTGCCTTTCTAGAAATTTTATTAAATTTGGATGAAAATCACACCCGTGAGAAAAATTGTAGTTAGTGTTGATTGTAACCATAGGTTCCAAGCCTCCCAACATTTAATTACATTGTTCGTTTCTAAAAGAGTGAAATTTGACTTTAAAAATGCAAAGCAAAAACCCAGGGGTGCCACAAAGCAAGGCTTCACTCCACCTGAGCACTGCATTTTGTTTGTTTTTTCACAGTACTTTTGAATTCATGTGGAATGAAAACTGCTCCAGAGAAATAAAAGGTTTCATGTGAATAGGAAATCCCATTTTTTAAAAAAGAAGGTCAACTCTCAGCTGGAAACTTATATAATAAGTTAGGGGAAAACACTGGCAAATGTTTCTAAAGAAGGCCCCAGTTTACTTGAGAGTTTAGTTTTAAATGGTCATTTCCTGGAATCTCGAGGCTATGTGGGGGTCAGATCTAATCAACAATTTATAAAAGCCTGTTTAATCCCTGTGGTCCAGTTTTATGGTAACTGGAGTGTGGAATTTTAAATTCCTTGTGTTGAGGGGAAAATGTGTGAAGAATGTAGACCAAGATTCCAAAACACCATTTTCCCTGTTAAGTGATTCTGAGGCTGCCTACCCTGGATCTCCACGGTGTGGGACACCTGCTCCCTTCTTCAGCCCTTGGGACAAAGACCCCAGTGGGACAGGTGAGCGAGCAGGGGGCCATATAGGCAGAGGGGACAGGTTGAGTGGGGAGAGGGTCCCCCAGGCTTAGAGGGGAAGGAGTCATGTATATCAGGCCACCAGTGGCCAGTGGAAGCCCTTCTCCTGGGGGCACATTTCCCTCACACGCTTATCCCCCATATCCATGTAGCTCCCCTAGTGCAGCCCCAGGTGCATCAGCTTCCTTCTCTCTCTGCCCGCCCCTCCTCCCCCACCCCATTTCCACAAAAAACACAGCCTCTGCATTTAAAAAACAGACAAGCAAACAAAAAACCCCAAATGCTATGCCATTAATGATAGAAAAAAGAGGATAAAAAACGTTCCCTATTGTCATTTAAGACCAGGAAAAAGACAAGGATATCCACTTTCACCACTTGTATTCGACATAGTATGGAAGTCCTAGCCAGAGCAATTAGCCAAGGAAAAGAAATAAAAGGTATCGAAGGTGGAAAGAAGTAAACTTACCTCTGTTCACTAATGACATGACCTTATATGTTATGTAACCCTAAAAATTCTACCAACAAACTTAGTACTAATAAAAGAATTCAGCAAAGCTGCAGGATACAAAATCAACACACAATAATCAGTTGCATTTCTACACTTAAAATGAACAATATGAAAAGGTAATTAAGAAAATAATTCAATTTACAATTGCATTTAAAAAAAAAGAAAAAAAAAGGAAGAAAGAAAATACTCAGGAATAAACTTACCCACGGAGTCAAAAGCCTTGTACAATGAAAACTAGAAAACATTGCTGAAAGAATTTAAAGACACAAATAACTGGAAAGACATCCAGCATTCATTGATTGGAAGACTTAATATTGTTAAGATGTCAACACTACCCAAAGTGATCTACAGATTTAATGCAATCCCTTTCAAAATACCAATGGCATTTTTATTTCCAGAAATAAGAAAATCAATCCTAATTCATATGGAATCTCTTGGGTCCCAGAGTAGCCAAAACGACCTAAAAAAAAAAAAAAGCTGGAAAACTCACACTTCTTAATTTCAAAACTTACTACAAAGCCACAGTAATCAAAACACTGTGGCACTGGCATAAAACAGACATAAATGGAATAGAATGGAAAGATAGAAAGACCAGAAATAAACCCATGCATATATGTACATATGGTGAAATGATTTTCAACAAAGGTGCCAAAACCATTCAATGAGGAAAGGAGAGTCTTTTCAACAAATGGTGATAGGAAAACTGATTGCCCACATGCAAAAGAACGAAGTTGGTCCCTTACCTTACACCATATAGAAAAACTAACAAAATGGATCAAAGCGTAAAAGCTAAAGCTTTATAACTCTTAGAATACAGGAGAAAAGCTTCAAGATATTGGATACAGCAATGATTTCTTGGATATGACACCAAAAGCACAGGCAACAAAAGAAAAAAATAGACTACATTAAAATTAAAAACGGTACTTCAAAGGACACAAGCAATTGAGCAAAAAGGCAACACAGAGAATGAGAGAAACTATTTACAAGTCATATATCTGATAAGAGATTAATATCCAGAATATATAGAGAACCTCTACAACTCAAGAACAAAATTAACAAACAAACAACTGGAATAAAAAAATGGGCGAGGGGTGGCCAGTTGGCACAGGTGGTTGGAGCACAGGGGCATGGCACCGGGGTTCCCGGTTCGATTCCTGCATGGGCCAAGGAGCTGCGCCCTCCACAGTTGGACTGAAGTGGCTGCTTGACTTGGAGCTGGTGGGTCCTGGAGGAACACACTGTTCCCCAATAAAATTTTTTTTAAATGGGCAAAAGACTTAAATAAACAGATCTCTAAAGAATATAAAAATGACCAACAAGCTAATGAAAAGATGCTCAGCATAACTAATCATTAGGGAAAGGCAAATCAAAACCACAATGAGATACTATGTCACACTCAGTAGAAAGGCAGCAATGCACACACTTTACCACCAACGCTATGTCCACACCCATTAGTATGACCACTATAAAAAAAAAATGACAAGTGTTAGGATGTGGAGAAACTGGAACCCTTGTGAACTGTTGGTGGGAATGTACAGCTGCTGTGGAAAACAGTATGGCGGTTTTTCAAAAAATTAAAAATAGGATTACCAGATGATCTAACAATTCTGCTTCTGGGTTTATACCCCAAAGAATTGAAACCAGGTCTTTTCAGCCCCAAGGTGCATCTCCACCAGACTCAGAAACCCTGTGTTAGAGGGAGCCAGATGTGAATGCCTTAAGTCCCAACTTCCAAGGGGGCTCTGTTTGCAGGGAACATTTGCAGCTAAGTGAAATGAACCAGCAGCCAACCCTTGAGCTGCAATGTTTTCAGACTTTGGATGCTATATTTAGAAATATAAAATTCTGCACTTATTACCGTCCTGCTCCATGAGTTAACCCTAGGACATCTTCATACCCTTTCCTTAGGGTAATTTTATCCTCCCCTGGCTTTATATATATTAGAAATGGCTACCTATGTATTTGCAGCCAAAACCTCTCTTTTAAGCTCCAGATCCAGGAGCTGGCCTCCTTGACACCTCTGCTGGGTTCTCATAGGCATTTCAAACTTAACAAATACAAAATGGAACTCTTTATTGTCACGCCTTCGTTTCCTCTCAGATTTACCATCTCCTTTAGTGGCACCTCCATTAACCTGAGTGGTCATGCGAGAAGCTCAAGGCCATCCTGGATGACTGTCTTCAAACCCATCACATCAAATCCATCAATGAGCTCTGCTGAGTCATTCTCTAAAATTTGCCTCTAATTTTCCCTAGAGTCCAGAGCCACTTTCTGAAGGATCACAGTCATCTCCCATCTGATCTCCTTAAGGTCACTCCTGCTCCACTGAAATCCTTTCTGTAACCAGCAGTCAGGGTGATCTTTTAGATAAAATCCTATTATATCATCTTTCTCATAAGACATGACGATGGCTTGGATGGGGACAATAGCCATGAAGACTCTAGAAAATACAGAAGTGGGTACCCCATCTGTTCAATGCCTGACACATAGTAGGTACTCAATAGAGCTTTTAATGCATTCAAGGGTTTCACTCCCTTTTGCTCTTTTTCTAGAATAGGAATGATTTTCAATAGGCACTTTCAATTCCTTCACGTGCCACAGTGGCAGAAGACAAGGAGCAGTCATCGCTTTTCCTGACTAAACATTCCTCTTCCATCTTCTGCGAGCTCTGGCTCTTGATCTCCCCCACCCCTTCTCTAGTTGCAGAAATATCTCTTTTATCACATGCTGCTCCAAGGAAAATACAATGTGCCCAGTCTACATTCCTAACTGACTTTGGAAACATAAATCACAGTTGGTTCCGATGAGTGCTTTGTGTTACTCCATCCCATCCTCTTAAACAATCCCAAGGGTCTCCTTCCTGCTTCAGTGAACTGTGCTTGGCTGCTGGGGGCAGGATGGAGAACTGATACTAGAGTCAGTTTTTGATGCATTATGTAATCTGAGTACAGGAACGTGAGGTCTGCCTTTACCAATTTTCTGTGATGAAAAAAGAGGGAAGCCTGCAAAGACCTCCAAATTCTGCCCGTGCTTGAAAGCTGCCATTCTCCGGGACAGAATCCAACCGTTAGAATGAATGAATGTACAAGGAAGTCACAGAGACTGGTGCTGGTCACAGGGAAAGCAAGGGCCTCACCCTAGGTTTTATCTAACGGTAAATTTATTCCTTTATTATATGTATGTCATGCATTATGATAATTCTATGATATTACAGAGTATGTTTTTTATTTTATTTTTATTTTTACACTCCATGATGTTTTTTTTGTTTGTTTGTTTGTTTGTTTTAGCTGAGCCATCCTGCTACCTGTTGGCAGCTCAGCGGCTGCTCAGCTCGGGCTGGACTTGAACCGCTGTTGCTCAGAGCTCAAACTCTTGA
>NW_017731545.1:1278704-1391463 GCF_001890085.2 Hipposideros armiger | reverse complement strand
GAACCGGGGCCCTCTGGCATCCCAAGCCAGTTCTTAACCAACGCGCCACTCGGCCGGCCCTCCATGATGTTATTTTTAATAGCAACTGCCATCAGAATTGTATTACTTGGAATTTTGAAGTTCTATTACTTATCTCTCAAATATAGTCATTTGGTCTCTGGCACAGCCTAAGCCAGCAGGAAGGAGAAACTGTGGTTCATTAAGCTCTGACCTCTCAGGGACCCTGGCAAGATCGCTGAAACCAGTCCTGGTGGTTTAATGGACGCCACATTGCCAAGCCAATGGTCAAAAACACCCCCTTCGCTTGTCTGTTTCTTTAAGCCTTCCGCTCCCATTCTGGTTTTCCCCCACTCCTGAGAGACTGCTAAGGACCCCCTGCCCTGGCAGAACAAGGCAGGAGAAAGGAGGAAATTCCTATTAGGCACTCTGACATGAAATAACGATTTCCTACTGAGAATGCCCAACTGTTTTCTGACTGTGTGCACACTGGTCACAATTCCTAGACATTTGATCAGTCTCTCATGTTACTTTACACCCTGTTATGGGTTGAATTATGTCCCCCCCAAAAGACTGGTTGGAGTCCTAATCCCCGGTACCATAAAGAATGTGCCCTTGTTTGGAAATAGGGTCTATGTAGATTTATTTTATTTTTATTTTTTTTAAAGATTTTACTGGGTAATTGGGGAAGGGAACATTGTGTGCATGCACTCTAACCAACTGAGTCATCCAGCACCTCGCGAGACGGTTGCAGCTCAATGGCCCATGTGGGAATTGAACCTGCGACCGTGTTGCTCAGAGCTCGCGCTCTAACCAACTGCGCCACCTGGCCAGCCCGGGTCTATGAAGATTTAGTCAAGTTCAGATAAAGTCGTTAGATGGTCTCTAATCCAATACAATGAGTGTCCTCATAAAAGGAGGACATTTGGACACAGACATGCATGGAGGGAAGATGATGTGAAGATATACAGGGAGAATGCCATGTCAGGATGCAGGCAGAGCCTGAAAGGATGTGTCTACAAGCCTGGTGCTTGTAGGATCGCCTGGTGCTGCCAGAGAATAGGAGACAGGCATTGAACAGTCCCTTCCTTACCGCCTTCAGAGGGAGCATGGCCCTGCCCATACCTCTAATTCAGGCTTGAGTCCAAGTGCGGAGCCTGACAACCTGGAAGAATGGAGCACCGTTTGCTGAGAATGGGGGAAATGATGAGAGGAGGAGAGGAGCAGGGCTGTGGAGGAAGGACAAGGAATTTATTTTGGACACGTTTGGTTTGAGGATTCCTACAAGACCAAGTGGAGATACCAAAAAGGCCACTGGATCTATCTCCAACAGCGTCTGTAGTTCAGGTAAGGTCCCTGATTTGCGGACCATCCGCACACAGGTGGTATTTAAAGCAGGGAGACAGGATGAGACCACCTAACATAAGTATCAGCAGGGAGGAGAAGAGACCTAAGGATTAAGCCCCAAGGCCCTCAGAGGTTTCGACGTTTCAGGATCAAGGAAATGAGTGGGAGCTAGCAAAGGAGGCTGAGAAGGAGTCCCCAGTGAAGTAGGAGGAATAAGAGAAGGCGTGGTCTCGGAAGCCAAATATTTGTAAGAAGGGAGGGCAGGGACCTGTATCAGATGCTGCTTGAAGATGGAAAGATATGGGCACCAAAAACTGACCACGGGATTTGGCAACATGGAGGTCATGATGACCTTGACAAGATCAATTCAGGATGTAACATCTTGATGGGAGCGGAAAGAATGAAAGGAGGGGAACTGGAGACGGGGAGCACAGACACCCCTGTGAAGAGCTCTGTTGTAAGGCAAAGTTGAGAAGAAGTAGGAGCTGGAGGTAGGTAGGGGTCAGGGGAGTTTCTCTAAAGATGGGCGATAATTATATCTGGATGGAAATGACCCAGTAGAGGGGGAAAACTGGTTTTCTGGGACAAAGAAGGAACAACTGCTGGAGTAATGTCCTCAAGTATGTGAGAGAAGTCAGGACACACTGCACAAGTGGAGACCCCATAGAAGAGCACAAGTGTTTCATCCACTGTGGAAGGGGAGGCATAGCATGTGGGTACAGGTGCACGTCTGCACCTGTCTTTAAGGTGGTTTTAAGGCGGGAGTGATGGAAGCTCTGATTAATTCTAGTTTCTCAGTGAAATAAGAAGTAAGGTCCTCAACTGAGAGTGAAGAGGGTGGGAGGACGGGGGAGGTTTGAGAAGGAAGGAATTAGAGTGAAATAATAACCCAGGGCATCTTTTTTTCAAAACCCATTAGTAGGTTGTAAAATCAGTTTCAAAGGTTGCCATCAGCACATTTTAAGTAACTGAAATAGGATAGGATCAGAGGTAAGAGAAAAGGAAATATCAGAGTAATAAGCGTTAGTTCCTAAAACTTTATTTCACTCCTATATATATGAATGTAATAATAATAAATGGCTGTCAAAGACTGATATGAAGAGGAGAGTGGATGGACTAATAAAATGAAGTAGAACCCTTTGAGATGAACGGCCATGAACCCTTAAAGTGCCCATGGTTTTCCAGGCATGTCCATCTGCCTGGTGAAGCACAGACTAGAGGACATGTGGTCTAGCCAGGGTTGACTTTAGTCAGGGGAGTTCCCTGAAAGAGACCAGCAAGAGAATTAAGGTTTATGCAAAGAAAGGGTTATAATCCCAGACCATGGAATCTGAGGTGAGAAGGAGACAGGTGAGGATGTGACTTGAAAGAGGGACAGTGACCAGGTGGCAGGGTCAACGGATTATAGAGCATGGAGGTGGCTAAGCCAAAGCAACTCAACAAGAAAAACAAAATTTCACAGTTCCTTCTCAAGACTGAGGGCAAGGCGAATTGTGTTCACTCACCAAAGTTCATTCACAGAAATTTTCTGTGAAATGGTTTATTGGAAAAGTGCTTTATCAGTCAGAGGGCTTTCTCTTTGCTTCTGTGCTGGGCTTTTCATGGTATATAAAAAGGTTTGAAGTCAATAGGTGATATATGTTCGTCAACTTTCCCAGAACTAACCAAAAAGTGTTTTCCTCAAAAGCAGTTTTGTTAAATTAAAAAATGCTTAATCATGTAGTTGTACAGTGCCTTCTGTTCAGTCAACCTTCAACAACTATTTTGCTATGTTTATTGATTTTTATCTTTGTTTCTAGAATGATATTTATTTTATCAAAGCATCATAATCCTTGAGAACTATGAAATCTTGGTTCTTATGCCATGTTCATTTTCTGTCTATTGAAGAATTAAGTACAGCTTTCCCTCAAGCCATCCATACTTTTACTACATCATCTTCCATGGGATGCACAGAGAATCCCTCAGAATATTGAAGACCAAATAAGACCAAGAAGTTTAAATAGACTCATGGTGAAATAGTAGCTAAAATGTTACCCTTTCCTCTTGTGCTGTTCATTTTCTTTTATCGTTATTGTTGATAATTTTTTCTCTTGTAATTATTCTTTTAATGGTTTCTTGATTCTTAAACTAAATGAAAAATACCTTAGAAAAAACTTAAAGAGATTAATTTCCACGGTATATCAAGAGTTCAATTTAAACCATGTTTAAGATAACATGGTCCTGACATGTTATTCTGGCTTCTCTGTGTCAGCCATTATTCCAGGTACAGTATGCTCTGAACAGCAGATGCACAGGATTCTTACTGGTAGTATATCACTGGCAGGATCTTCATGTTAAATTGCAACCCCCTGGTAACAATGAGCTTCATCTGAAGCGTCCTGTGATTGGTAGTTCGAAACAATCACATTTTCCACCATGTTATGCTTCCACTGGCAGGGCCTATGCAACCTACCAGAAACAGGGAGGGAGCATGCCGACAACTATGGCACAGAAAGGATGGAGGTGGGAGGTGCACACACACTCAGGGGCTTACATACATTTAGGAATGAAGACTTCACAAACCACTGGCCTGGACAATGAGGATGTATATTGCCGTTTCCTAACATGATTAAGAAATTCTCCTTCAGATCTTAATGTTCGCTGGTCTCCGAGACCTAGGGTCTTCAATGTCATCCACTTCACACCTCCTCAGTTACTCTTCAAGGAACTGGGAACTAACAATAATAAACAAAGAGCTAACTATTTCTAAGGAGGATATTTACATATTTAAACACATCCTGTGATTATAGTGAATATTCTGTAAAGTCTGAGGGCATAAAAATCTGCAGCAGAATTGTGGGAAATAAACATGGCCAGGAAGCATCAAAGATGGTTTCTGGTGGGCCAGGGTGACCACCAATGGGGACAATAAGCCATGCATGTTATGGCTCATGGCAGAGGGTCAGTAAGAAACTCCTGTTCCTCACACCATCACATGAGGTCACAGAAATAAAGGACAAATTCTTCCTAATTGTGTGACCTGCTGGCTTCTGTAACATTGAGAATCAGTGTCCCAGACCTGGCAGATACCTGGTAACTCCTCAGATCCCTTTACCATTTTCACATGCATTTTCACTCCAGCACCCTGTCTCTCTGTGGAAGGACAGCTTTCAAGCTCATAGGACCTGCTTAGTCTGCATGAGGTGAGAGCAGGATGTGCTTGGGGCAGTCCTCCATCAAAGAAAGACTAACTCAGGGGTATAACTACTCCAGTAAACTGGCCTCTGATCTGCGCACTCTGGTGGGTCCTGCACTGTCTCCAGAACTTTCCTGTGAAGACCTCCCTTATATAATGTAATAAACATAGGAGGCTAAGAGTCTACTTAAATAAAAAATAGGGTACAATCCCCTGCAGGGCCTGAGCATTCCTGGGACAGGGCTGTGCTACCCAGAGCAGTGGATGATGGGTTTCCCTCCCAGACCTTCCTCACCTCTCCACACTGATTCTTTAGCATATGACACGGTCTTAAACTGTCCTCCACTTGTCCCAGACATACAACTCTTGCCTTCCTCGTTGAGCTGAAAGATCTCAAAGGGTCTGGACCACATCTTCCTCTCTCTCCACACTGTGCAGAACCCAAGCCGGGAACCACATGTTCTGAGTGAAGCTGATAGAGCAGGTAGGAAGGTGGACATGAGGTGGAGGAGGAGGAACTAGGAGGCCCCCACAGGTAACTCAGTGGTGTCGTCAGCATCCTGTTACAAGCCCCCTGACGCGAGTAGCCAGGACAAAGGCTTGGGCTAATGCAAACACACTAGATAGAAAGGTGCAGAATGAGGAGAAAAACAGGAAAAGGGGAGGAAAAGAAGGATAACCCAGTCTACAGGATATAAGGCCGGGGTCCCAGAGACGTCGGGCTGCTACCCACCCTCAGGTCAGCCCACTCCATGCTCAGAGTGTACTGGCTTTGCGAATAAACGTTGCTGTCTGCTGCCTGGTTACCTCTGTCTCTTGACTGAATTCTTCCTTTCAAGAAGACAAGAATTGAGGAAAATCGTCCTTCCGGGTGACAAAGCCATAGTGAACAACACGTTCTTTCCTCAAATGCACCAGGTTCTTCCTGATTCTCCTTCTTTGCACTTGACACGCCTACCTGAAATCCACTTGTTGCTAGCTATCACCAACTAATGCCTCCCTCTGACAGATTCTGCCAGAATCCTTTTCTGACACCCAGGTCAGGATAAAGTGTCCCCTCTATATGAGACCACATCACCCTTAAATAGGAGGCGGTCACTATGCCCTCTCCTGGCACTCCCTCTTTGAAATGACTACACCTCCAGTAGGTAGCAGAGTCCTGTGAAGACAGAGTTTAAGAGAAGGGGATCACCCAAGCCAACAGTACAATGTAGGAGGTTAGTTGTATTGTTTAGATCATATGCATAGCCTAAGGTCACCCTGTACTGTTTAGGGAACGACATTACCTTAAAATATTAGGCATAATTGGGATAAGAGCAAAATTGTATGTAATACCGAGTACGAGTTAAGTATGTGTTAAGACAGGAATCCCAGAATACAGAGAAAATGGGGAGTGAGGGGACCTGGACGGATGGCCAGGAGAGGGCTAGAGAACTGCTGAGTCTCACTGCCACTGCATACATCAGATCTCACCCTACAAAGGGATAAGAAGCTTTGAAGAAACCACCCTAAATGGAGCACCTCCATGAACCTGGAGGGGAGCCTTCCTGCCTGCTCACTCATCCCTACTCATTCACTCCCTCCCTCCATCCCTTCCTCTGCTGCTTTGCTCAGGAGCCATGAAAACTCAGGGGCTGGGGGCACCTTCCTTCACGCAAGAGTGCAGCTAAGAGCCAGAGCAGCCCGTGTGGCACCCGCCCCACAATACCTGTGCTTGTTTAATAAAGAGATGGGGGTAAATATCTTTTTAAAAAAACTCAAGCCTCTGTCTTTGTTCTCCTTCAGATCCCTAAATTGCCAAGAGGAAAAACAATTGCAAAGGAAACTAATAAACTTTAACTAGGGGTTTTCAAGTTCAAACTCTGCATAAGACTGTCTCCTGAGTCAAGTAGTAACCACACTGTCAGGTCCTCACCAGCATTTGTCAGTATCCCCTGCTAGGCCGGAGGGCCCTTCCGGCCAGGAATTATACAGGGGCACCTAACAGATCACAAAGGAACCCTGGAGTCCCTGGGAGTCAGCCAGGATCCCACACTCTCCCAGCAGCACTGAAACCAGAAGCCACCCCTTCTCTTTAGAACCAGCCAAGTTAGTGCCTGCTTTCCCCAGGCATCCTGCTGACAGGTGAGTAAGTGTGGTCTGAATATGCACAACCAACACCTGCAGGCTTCCATTCAATTTGTAGTTTACTAGAAAAAGAATATCAAAAACTATCAGGTCTTCCCAAATCAGTGTCTAGGCTTAATATAATTCCAAACAAATCCCATGGAATAAAATTTCACTGGAAGAATTAATGGTGAATATTGCCAAGAAAATTTGGAGGGGAAAAAAAAAGACAGGTGAAGGGACAGAAAGTGGAGTACGGCCTGCCTGCCCTGCTGAATCCTGCATGTATTATAGAACAGAGCTGGAGAGAGGGGTTTATTCACCAAATAATGCTGGGCCTGGGGGTAAGCTAGTGGGGGGGTGGGGAGGAAGAATTAAATCGCATTCTTACTTCATAAACCACCTATCAAATGACTCCAAATGAATTTGAACAGTAATCAGTAAAACTGAAACTATAAAAACTAGGAGGAAATATAAATGGCTGGTGGTTTGAGGATGCAAGAAAGGCTTTCTGAGCACAGGAGCCAAGGGCCGGCTGAGTGGCTCAGTTGGCTAAGAGCTCGCTCAAGAGTTTGAGCTCTGAGCAACAGCGGTTCGAGTCCAGCCCGAGCTGAGCAGCCGCTGAGCTGCCAAGAGGTAGCAGGATGGCTCAGCTAAAAAAAAAAAGAAAAAAGAAAATGAGCACAGGAGCCTTAAAAAAATCCCAAAGGAAAAGTACAAACATTTGACTACACAAAACATTAAAGTTTTTGTATGACAAAAAGTCATGAACATTCAGCACTCAAGAAAAGGCTGGATAGTGAAATTAGGAAAGTTATTTAGATGCCACTTCACATGTTGAAGTCAGACAAACCCCAGACTGGTTTTAGGAAGCACGGCTTCAGGTTTTCAGGGCCGGGGAGCTTGACTGATTTCTGGGAACTCAAAGGTTCATGTGCAATCCTACCTGTGAAGAGACCCCTAGCTTACCATACAGGAGAGGCATCTGCCTGAATTTATTTTTAAAAAATATTCATGCAATCAAACCAGAGTTAAATGCAATGGGGCATTACCTATTTGGAAAAAAAAAATTAATCTTGATTTCTTCAATTAAAAAAACGTGCTTTAGTAAGCAAATGAAGTTCATCTAGCTAACTATTGAAACTAGCTAAATATTTGGATTTTTGTATTTTATATTCCTGACCAAACACATAAAATCATATACATGAAAACCAAAACTTACTAGGTTAACCTATTCAATTAAAATAGACTTAACTCGGGCCGGCCCAGTGGTGCGATGGTTAAGAGCTGGCTTGGGATGCCAGAGGGCCCCGGTTCGGATCACATATATGAGGGCCAGTGACACTGCCCTCTACAGCTAAGATGCTGAACAACAGCTCGACCTGGAGGTGGGCTGCCGTGAGTGGTCGGCTGCAGCCCCTGTGGCAGTGGGTTGCCATGGGCTACCGTGTGTAGCCAGCAGCCAGCGTGAGCGGCCATCCAGAAGCCGGCGACTGATCTGCCTCGCCCAGGAAGAGCACAATGATGGTGCCAACTTGGGCCGGTGAAGCAACAGTCCTCCACAACTAGACTGAAGAACAAAAAACGACAGCAGCTTGTCTGTTCCCCTTCCCCTAATTCCCCAGCGCTGTTCCCATCCCCCAATTCCCCAATTAAAAAAAAAATAGACTTAACTTGTTAAAAATTGTAAAGTACAAGTGTTTCCACCAAGTCTGATTTTAAAAATGCTCAACTTTTCAGAATTTCAGGGGAGAGGGGCATTACATGTTAATACCTTCATCATCTACTATCATGTGACCACATGTGATCAAATAAAAAGTATATGTAAGCTCACAGCAGTAATTAGAACACCATCTCCTGAATTTGTTTCTTATTTGGACACTATGAAGCTCAGCCACATCATTTAAATCAATCTTACAGATGGTTTCAAAATATAAATCAGCATACTTTGATAACTTTTCCTATAACTTTTGTGGGTATTCGAAGTTACTGATGGGAATCCTTGCCACAGAAGTTCCTTGAGCAGAATAAAGATGGGATGCCCGTAGCCTCATGCCCCACATCCCTCAAAAATCCAACTTTATTTTCTGAGAGTCTTTTACAAAATGACTGTTTAGACTTTCATAAAACCTTTAGCGAGTTTAAAAAGTTCCTACTACAACAATACTCTGTAATTTAATCATGCATTCATTCAACATTCGATAATGCTGTTGAGTAGGTTAGTAGCTGTATTAACTTGTGGGGTTCCAGTTACAGTCTCAGCTGACATTCCACACTTCTCAGGGATGATATTAAAAATACTTCACAACCTGGGATAGCCTGGGCCCTGACCAATCGTGGCAGATGCTGGCCATAAACTAGCAGGCTGAAAGCTCTGGAGGGTCCGGCTCATCAGTGCAGGCTCGTCCTCCCTGCCCCTGGATGTGGGCTTGCAGGTTTGACCCCTTTCTGCTCTGCCTGTGGTCTCTCCCTGGGTAAGTTCATTAACTTCCCAGCTTCGGTGTCCACAGAGCCCTAATGACTCCCTGTGTCTCCAGCTACTTATTGAAAATTTCTATCTGGGTAACATACAGGACTTTAAAAAATCACACTCGGTATTTCCTCCCCACTCTCTTCCTTGGCCACATATGCAGGATCACACATATGTATAACACACACACACACACACACACACACACACACTTCAGAATACCCACCACACCCCATATGAGAGGTCCATTTTCCTCAAAACATTCCTTTTGAGACCCTACCCTGTTCAATACAGATCTCAGGGGCTACTTACTTCTCACGCTTTGCAAAAATCTATGAAACAAATCTTGACATAAATTTGCTCAGCTCTGGCAATCTAGAAATATCTGCAGGTGGATAGTAAATTCACCCAGCCACGCCTCTCTGATCATGGTATCACTTCCCAAGGCTCCTCTGTTAGTCCACAACTCTTCTTTGAATCCCTGAAATAGGAACTTAGGCTTTCCCCATTCATCTCTTCTCTTAAATTCAAGAAAGTCTGAATAGCCAGGGTTACAGATCTATGAAAAGTACCTAATAGTAGGTTGAAGGCAAAGTCTTTTTTAAAAGTACCTGATTTCCAACAATGAGTGTATAAGAAGTGGGCGCTGCCCTCAGCAACTCTGTTCTGGTCAGAGGCACCCAGTGACTGTTGCTATAATACCATTTCATGAGCACACATTGACACCATCCACATGGCCAGCTCCCAAGGAGAGAGCAAGTGAGACAAGTGAAAACTCAGGGTGTATTTTCCCACTCAGTGGAGGTGATCAACCAAAATGTGCTGTCAGTACAAGAACCCCTAAGTTGCCGTTCCACATACACAACTGCATTTGTGGAGGCATTCTCTGGGAGGGTTCAGCAAGATCTGTCAGCTTCTGGGCAGCGTGAAGACAGCACTCTCTAGGGCCTGTATGCCTTGTTTACCCAACTCCTGGGCTCCCTCAGATCTGTTTAAACTCTGGAGAACTGCATCATGTTCATCAGGCGCACAGAAGCTGGCAGACCAAAAATTTACATTTACAAGGAGGGATTACTGTGCCTTTTTAATGTTCAGAATATACAGTTTTACTATTCTGAGTGCCAGTGTTCCTCAGAAACTGCCTAGATGTCAGAAGGTAAACTAAAAACTACAATAGTAGGGTGAACTAAACATTTCCCTTGGAACACTGAATCTAGAAGATGCTTCATAAGGGTGTTCTGTGGCCAAACGAAGTTGGCAAACATTCCATATTATGGCATCATCCTAAAAAGTCCCAATACACTTTGTAATGAAAAAGGCACTGAAAAGTCCTGCAGAGGAAAACTTGTTTAACATTAGCATTACTCTAATATATTTTGCCACTGTAACTCTTTAGAAATTCTTTAGCAAAGTTGCATCCTAAAGCACAACTGGGTAAATTCTCCTCTAGACATACACTGCATGTGGTGTGCCTCTGAGCACAGCCACCTCTAGAAAGTCAGCTGTACAACGCAATGATTACTGGACCTGGAGCCATGGTTCTGGCTTTGGTGCTTTGACCTCTGTCTTCTCACCTACCAAATGCAATTAATAGTATTGTTGTGAGAAACAATTGAGATATTATCTGTAAAAGCATTTATGAAGTGCCACAAGAATATGATTCTCTGCTAAGGCTATATATACTTCTTGCTGCGTAACTTCTCAAAATGCATTTACAAAGGGATCCTTTTGTTCATTTTTTCAATATCCATTCCTTGAGTGCTAATCAGTATGAGCTATGACCTAGCTTTTGACCTTAGGAAGTTCACAGATAGCGGGCAAGCGGGGTCCACTGCATACTGTTCATAAATAATACTCACACAGAATTCTGGGGTGCTAAAGGGAGTGCCTTACCAAGGAAAGGAGGAGGGAGGTCAGGGAAACTTTCCCAGCCGAAACTATTAGGAATCTTGAAGGATTATTAGGAGGGTTGGATGTGCAAGGGGAATGTAACATAATGCCAAAATGATATAACGTGGGGAGTATGTGAAGAATGGACCCAATTAAGATTGACCTACCAGTATTGCATGCCTTTTTACAGAGGAGAAATGAATTATCTGAGTCCTCCAAGCACAGGAAGAGGATTTAGCTCGGTAAGGAGGTTGCTTCTGGAGAGTGGAACTCCTCTTTAGAGTGGGGTACTGACCCTTGAATTTGGATAAGGGGAGGGGGGACCTTAGGTGGGGATAAAGGGGCAGCTGGGAAGTTATCTCTAAACAAGCACATACCATTGCCCTAGATCAGGGGTGGGCAAACTGCGGCTCGCGAGCCACATGTGGCTCTTTGGGTGCCTTCTGTCTCAAAAGTTTGCCTACCCCTGCCCTAGAAGAAGTCAAGCTCCTGCCATGGGCCCCTGCCTGGGGGCAAGTGTGGGCTATTTCAGGTCGCCTTCTCTGTTTAGATAATCTGTCTGCAGGAGAATGTCACCAGACATGGAGGTCCTGGTAGCAGGTTGAGTCTTCTCTCATGTCTCCAAACCCCAAAGCTACTGTCAACCACCAACCTTCTTCACCAGTCCCAAATGCAAGGGCCCTCCTTGTCCAGGCCCCTCCCAATTCCCAGTCTCCAAGTATCTTCTATGGAGGTGCCAGATCACTGAGAATTCACCAGTATAACAGAGACATATTGGAACCTGAGGCAAAAAGAAAAATGTGTACCTCTATGTACATTTATCAAAACATTCTCCCATATTTGAACTGGGTAAAACGCTAATAAAAGCTTTACTGTCCAAAAACATGACTATATATAAAGCTGGCATTGCCTAATCTGTTGCATGTCATTGTCAACCCTCATAAACCCCAAGTGGGGACTAATCATACTCAGAGCACTTGGAAATGACTGTCCCAATCGCACAGGATGCAGGGTCATATCATAACAACAACTCATCTTTATTTAAAATGTTGGTATTTTGTTCATCATGGAGTTTTTATATTAAATTTTATTTTTTAAAATACTGCATTGAAATACTATTTATCTTAACTTCTGAGAACCGTCAAGTGTTTATTTTTCTTCCAATATTTACAAAGCCCTGTTGGTTGAAGAGTGCTCTGTGGTTTCCCCATTGATGACTGCATGTTCCTAAGAAACCCCAGTGTGCCTAAAACCCTCAGGCCTGCAAGAAAGTGGTTTCACTGCGTGCAGGGTCAGTGTGTGTGTGTCCTCCTCCGCTGAAGTCGGAAAGCCCCAAGGATTTGAGAGCTCTAAGAGAGGAGCCTCTTAGGGCCCAGGGGGCCAGTCTCGTCCTGAATTTCTTGGCAACATATTACAGACTTCAAAGCTGAATTCTGCAAACCCTGCTGTCCAAGGGGCGTCGAGGGGCGCCCTGTGACGGGTGGGTGGACGCTGCACTGGTGGAAGTCGAGGCCAAGGGTGGAGGCCTCAAAGTGGGAAAGTGGCCCCATCCCTTCCCAGCAGGAACCCTGGGCTCCACCTCTGCCTGCTGCGCCGCCATCAATCACCGCGACAGCCCAGTGTCTCCCCTCACCGATCCTCCTGCCCGGCCTTCTTCCCGGAGGAGGAAATCACCGGCCTCAGCGTCTACCGGGTGCACGCGCTGGGCGCACGGACCAGTTCTGCGCTGGGCACCCGAGCTGTGAAATGCACCCCCCGCCCCGCCCGCTCGGCTCTGACCCGCGCGCAGTTGACACCTCGCAGACGTCTCCTCAGGTAAAACTCCACAAGGGTCCCTACCTCGAGCGCGCACGCACACACCCCCGCACCTCAAGGCACCGCGCCGGCACCCCCCGGCTGCCCCTCACCCCACCCTCGCAGAGGTCAGCTGAGGATACCCCATGACCCTAACTGGACCAGCGGCCGCCTCGCAGCGCCGGAATGTCACCCTGACCCTGTCTCAGCGTCCCCACTCCCTGGCGCCCCCACCCTCATCGATCCCTACGACTCCCAAGGACGCTCGCTAGTCCGCTCCTCCAAGTCTACACCAGAGCGGGAGGAGAACGTGAGGAACAGCACCCCGCACCTTGAATCCCGCAGAGCCCCCGCCCGCGCCCTGGAGTCTTCCAGGGCGGTGGGTGCCGACACGGGGGTGGGGTCTCCGCTGCCGCCGCCCCTTACCTCGTGCAGGCCCTCCCCGCAGGTCCCCGAGGCGGGGGCGACCGGTGGCTTAGCGGACGAGCGCGGGGCTGGGTTTCCCCTCCGGGGAGGAGCTGGAGGAGGAGGAGGAGGAGGAGGAGGAGGAGAAAGGAAGAGGGCAGGGGCGGAGGGGGTGGGAAGGGAAGGGCTTTGTGTCGGCCTTCGGCCCTCCCTCGACTCCAGCGCTAGCCATCCCCCACCCCCAGCACTCCAAGGAGGGTGATCTGAGGGGGCGAGGAAGGCGCCTGCGCGACCCGGGTCCCGCCACCCCCTCCCCTGGTACCGCCCACCCGTCGCCCCTTGGGATGTGCTGCCTCTGCGCTTACCCGGGGACCTGGAACCCAGGATACGACGCGGGGGAGCCGGGACCAGAAAGTTTATCTAACCCGGAGCAAACTTGGTCGGACCGGCTCCCAACCCGCCTTGGCGCCGCCGCTGGGCTCTTCTGCACTCCCGGGGGAGGACTGGAGTTTTGTTCTCGGAGATTCGTCCGGGTCTCCTTTCTTGCCACTCAGCGCAGGGCAGCACAGACGCGCGCGCCCTGGTCCTGGGATGAGCCCGCTGCCCAACCGCAGACCCCGGGCTCGGCGCCGGCTTTCAGCCGCGATCGGAGTTCCGCGCAGGCTGGGCCCTTGTCCCGGCTCGGACCCGCACTGGGAGCCCTGGCGGCCGCCGCGTCCTGGCTGTGGGGTGTTTTGCTTCGTCCTCTCTGCGAAGGGGGCCGCCCAGCCCCTCCCGGGCCTGGGGGGAGTGAGAGTAGCGGGGAGGCGGGATGTGGTTTGGCTCTGCCCTGGGAGACGTTTATTACCCCGAGGGAAGGCGACTGGGACGGCCAGGGAAACTGGGAGCTGCGTCCGGCTCCCTGCCAAGCACCGAGTCAGGCCGGTCCCTGGTGAGCTGCCTGCCCAATTCTCCCATTTCCTTTGGGGGGAGACTAACGTCTTCCAGTTACCGAAGTAGCTGGTGTCGCAAAAAGAGCCTCAAGGACATATGTTGATGACTGGATTAAGAAACTTTGGTACGTTTACACAATGGAGTATTACTCAGCTATAAAAAAGAAGGAAATAGTACCCTTGCAACAATATGGATGGAACTAGAGAACATTATGCTAAGTGAAATAAGTCAGTCAGAGAAAGACAAATATCATATGATCTCACTTATACGTGGATTCTAAGGAACTGAATGGATGGGAGAAGTGGATGGAGATAGTCTCAGAGACACAGAGGAAGAACTGAGGGGTGTTAGCTGGGAGGGGGTGGGGATGAAGGAGAAGGGGAAGGGATGAGACAATACAAATTGGTAATTGCAATATGGCCTCAGGGATAGAAAAAGACAGTCTGAGGAATATAATCAATAATGTTGTAAATATTTCTTAGGGGGCCAGATGGACTCATGTCCTGTTGGGGAGACCACTTCATAGTCGGTATAGAGGCCTGACCACCGCACTGTATTTCTGAAGCTGATGTTGAATAATAGTGTATGTCAACTATAATTATATATACATATAGTCTCGGGACATGGAGTAGAGAGTGGGAATGGAATCAATGGAATTGTAATAGATAAGCATGATATCGGGGGTGGGAGGGCGATATATGGGGGGAGGGGGGTTGTTACTTTGCGAGGGTGAAAAGGGTAACTATTGCATTGTTCTGTACACCTGAAACTAACAATAAAAAAATTTTTAAAAAAGAGCCTCAAGGACACCTGTTTTAAATGCAAATAAAGGAAATGGAGAAAACACTTATTTTTGTTCTTTTTCTGCTTTATACCAATAGCAGGGGGGAAAAAACAAAAACAACAACCTTGTATTTCATTGATGTTAGCTATTGTAAATCTGCCTTGTAAAATACCACGATTTATTTGTCATTTATAATAAGCTCAGCTGGCAGGAAAACAACCTACTGCACTTATGCTTCTGTTACACACCCATTCAGTAAATAATTGAGCACCTGCTATGTACCGGGCACTGCGCTAATGGGTTACTCTGGAGAAGAGAAAGATCTCCCTGCCCAGTGTGCGGCTGACTTTCTGGAGGGGTTGGAGGCAGAGAAAGGAGACAGAGGGGGAACTATGAACATCAGTAAGTTAATTATCTGGGATGTTAGGTCAATGATAGGACACGAAAGGAAAAGCAGAACGAGGAAGCAGAGGAGTGCTAGTGTCCCAGGAAACATGTAGAATTAAACAGATGGTGTGGTCAGAGTTGACTGCTGACGTGGTATTTGCGCAACGTGGAAGCTCCTGAGGGTTTGGGTGCAGGTGATCTGATCTATGTTGCAGAAAGGTCAGTCTGATGCCTGTGGAGAGCCTACTGAGGGGCAAAGGTGGAAATAAGGAGGGCTATTGAAATAATCCAGGCTGGACATGAAGGCGGTGCATAGCTGTGATGGTGAAGAGAAGTAGTTGGATGCTTACGTATAGTCATGTAGCAAATAACAAGGATACGTCCTGATATTAGGTGATGTCGTGGTTGAGCGAACCTCATAGACTGCACTTACACAAACCTGGATAGTCTAGCCTACTGCATACCTAGGCTGCACTGTATGTAGCCTATTGCTCCTAGGCTATAAGCCTGTACAGCATGTTACTGTGCTGAATACTCTAGGCAATCGTAACACAACGGTATTTGTGTATCTAAACATATTGGGTCATCGGGAAAGTCATAACACATTTTTGCATTGAAAAACATAGAAAAATATGTCATAACTTTCCCAACAACCCAATAGAAAGGGTACAGTAAAAATGTGGTATAAAAGATTTAAATAGTTTACCTGTATAGGGCACTTACCATGAATGGAGCTTGCAGGACTGGAAGTTGCTCTGGGTCAGTCAGTGAGTTAGTGGTGAGTGAATGTGAAGGCCTACCGCATTATTGTACACTACTGTAGACTTAGGTACACTAAATTTATTTTAAAATATTTTTCTTTCTTCAATAATAAATTAACCTTAGCTTACTGTAACTTTTTTACTTTATAAACTTTTTAATTTTTCAACTTTTTGACTCTTGTAATAACAGCTTAAAATACAAGTGCATTGTATAGATGTACAAAAATATTTCTTTATATCTTTATTCTGTAAGCTTTTTTCTAATTTTAAAATGTTTATCTTTCTACTTAAACTTTTTTGTTAAAAACTAAGACGCAAACACGCACATTAGCCTAGGCCTCCACGGGTTAGGAGCATCAGTATCACCATCTTCCACTTGCACTTCTTGTCCCGCTGGAAGGTCTTCAGGGGCAGTAACACTCATGGAGCTGTCATCTCCTACCCTATGATAACAATGGCTCCTTCTGGAATACTTCCCAAAGGGCCTGCCTGAGGCTCTTCTCAGGGGTTGTCACTCTTTTCAGAAATATGTCCATGGTGGTTTGCTTGGTTTGTTTCTTTTTTCATCATAGATTTGCTTGTAAGCAGATAATGCACCATGACCATTCCTCTCTATTAATGAAAACGTTCTGGTGTTGGGGTCTGTGTTTCCAAACATTTTGAGGAGCTTGTTGAGGTCTGCAGTGCTTCTGCTAAACCCTTCATTGTGAATTTTCTTGGCGGTTCTTTTTCTTCTGCAGTGTCCTTTTCTTTTGCCTCTCTCTTCTTCAGCTATGCGTTCCTGTTCCAGTTCCAGCAACTCATCTGTCAAAACCTCAGGAACCACCTCTAGAAGCTCCTCACTGTCATCCTAACCACACCCAGGTTAAAGATATTTGCCATCTCACCCACAGCCTTGTTGATTTTTGCAACCTTTGTGCTATGACATTAGGATGGCTATGACATCACTAGGCAACAGGAATTTTTCAGCTCCATTACAATCTTGTGGGACCTCCGACATAAACATTGTTATATGACTCATGACTGTATAGTGAAGGTAGAACTGACAGGAATTCCTAAGAGGTTAATATGGGAGCTAAAGGGAGAGATGCACAGAGGCAGACCTGGCCTCACCTCCTTCCCCCTTCTATCTTTTCTTCAGCCCCAGAATGATTCTGTTTTATAGACAGCACCCCAGGTAAATACTGAAGATGTATGGCCGCTGCTTCTTTCTTCCTGTTCTTTCCCCTTTCTCACTTTCCACTCACCCTCTTAAAGACTTCCTTCATCTTGTGGACATTGTCCCATAAGCTCAACCTGTTCCAGAACTTGGGGCCCATTGGTCCCCTACTCCCCCAGGAAAACATATTTTACTGTAGAGATGGATTTGGGCATAATTCATTCAAAACTATTTATTGAGTTGCTATTATGTGTCAAGCATTATTGTAGGCAGTGGGGCTGCAGCAATGAACCAAACAGACAAAACCTACACTCTCATGGAACTCACATTCTAAAGGGGAGAGAGAGGCAATAAGCCAGACAAACGAGGGAAATAAGTGGCATGGTTGATGTTATGTGCTGTGGAGAAAAATCCGGGAAGAGAAAGAGCAGATACTGTGGAAGCCACAATTTAAAACAGGTGGTCAGAGAAAACTCCAGGGGAAAAAAACACAAAAATAACAATCCTTGAACCCTCTCATGGACTTACCTCACTTTTGGCAGGTTTGACATCCCAACCCCAGGGTTCCCAGAGACTGAAGTGGCCACTCCATTCAGCTGCAAAGATCACAAGTGCTCTGGGGGCACTTCTGTCAGCTGAGGACCAGCTAGCCAAGAAATGTCATTTCTAATGAAGTTATTTCCCCTCTAAAGTAAACCCAGCAGCACTGGCTCCAGAAGCATTGCCCAGATCTGGCAACTCAGCAATTTCTCTCCTCTGTTGAGCAGGGCAAATATAAGTGAGTGTCCTGTGCACATAAAATGACTTGAAAAGAGCTGTTTTGTACTCCAGAGCTGTAGAATAATCATAATAATAATTATGTCGATTCTTTATTGGTCTGCAGTTGTGCCGTGACATTACCTTGCTCAATCTCCATAGCCACCTGGGAGACAGGTAGAGAATATCAGTGGATAGTTAACTAATTCTTAGTGTTAGGACTTACCTAGTAGTTAAATGGTGGTTGGAAATGCCCATCTTAAATGTAATGACCTAATATTGTGATTTATTCTTTGACCTTGTTATTTAGGACATTTTAAAATTTCCAAAATGTTGAGGTTTGTTGTCATTACATAGTTTGCAGGTTTATTGCATTGTGGTCAAAGAATTGTAGCTTGTATAATTTCTGCTTTTTAAAATTAATTGGGCTTTCTTTATGACCTAGTGTATGATCCATTTTGAAAAAAAGTTCTGTATTTATTAGAAAAGGTATATTAAACACCCATATAATTAGTATATGGTAGTTCAAAACTGTTTATTAGTGAACTTCAACACCAATTAATTAAATGTTAATTCATCTTTTATATTTATTCTAATTCTCTGTGTTATTTATTGATACTGTTTTACTTGCCAGTCTCCTAATTTATACCCTACTTTATCCCCTACCACCCTGCCTGAATAAAATGGACGTAGGGTAGATCTGTTAACATCTTCCATTGCAATTGGAGTTCTGACATTTTTCTTTGGATTTCTAACCATCTGGGTTCTAGCATTTTCATGCTGTGTTACCCAGTACGTAAACATTTATGTGTACTATAGTTTCACCGTGGATTGCATAGTTATCAGTATGATAAATCTCTTTTGCCCCATTCAATGCGTTTGCCTTGATTTACTCTGTGACTAAAATTCATATCATGACCCTTGCTTTCTTTGTGTTTGCATTCATAAATTTTTGTCTACCCTCTATTTTATACCTTTCTGTATCATTTTATTTTAGAGGAGTCCTTTTGAAGAAACAGCATAATTGAATTTTATTTTTAAACATGATTGGTAAATTTCACTTAATTTCTGCCATCTTGTTTTATGCTTTTGGGGTTTTATAAAACCCTGCCATCTCCTAAGTCCTGTGCTTTTTGGTTAAACCAACTGTACTTTATCTCTTTATATATTCTCCAGTCATTCGAAAAGTATATTTCTTATTTTAACCATAGTGGTTCATGTATTCCTTTATTCAATACATAACACTTGATTGATTATCTGTTGGGTGTCAGGCATTGTTCTAGGCACTGTGGATATTATGATAAAACAAAACCTTTCTCTCCTCCAGGTACTTGCCATCTAATGGGAAAACAGACAACAAACACACAAACACATAAATATGAAGATATATAGGGCATGAGGCATGTCAGAAAAATATGAGAGTGGCTGGAGGGCCTACATTACTTGAGTGATTGGAGAAGACCTCCCTGAGGAGATGACATCTAAGCTGAGACAATAATAAGAAGGACCCAGCCAGGCAGATTTCTGGAGAAGAATACCGTAGTCTAGACAGGAGGAACAACCAGAGCCAAGGCCGTAAGGTGGGCTTCCAGGAGCAGGAAGAACGGCACCAGTACTAATACTAGGGGCTTGAAGACAGCTAGGGAGGGTTGTAGCAGAAAAATGGCCCAAGCTGATTTCTATTTTAAAAAAACCACAAAGGAGGCTGTGGGGAGAATAGGTTGTAAGGAGGAGACAGTAGTAAATGGAAGGAAACAAGCGAGGTAGCTTTGCAGTCACCAGACGAGGGATGGTGGAGGACATGGAGATGATGGATTTACTAAGGGCTAGAGACAGAGCGGGTAGATGGAGTCAAGGCGTACTATTGATGGTTTTTGGAACATGCCACCCCAAAATATACCTGTTAGGCATATTGACTAATTTGAGCTACAAGCCCTTGCTAAATAGGTGTAAGAAGGGCATCCTGACCTCCCTTCTTCCTGAAAGCAGGAGATAAACCTCCCATGTGAAAGCTGCCCTTCCTATACCATGAGGAAAAGAACGTTGTTATTAATAGAGATGGGGAATTGAGGCCAAGAAGAATCTGTACAAACACACCTTGTGAAAATAATCTTCATCTTCCTTTGCCTCCCCATATAGCTACTTTTCCACAATTAGTACTCTTTGTTCAACCTAGTATATAAGCACTTAGGCCTAGATGCTTTTGGGTCTTCATTTTCCTGTGAAGGCTTCTATGTACATGTAAAAATAAAATTTGCATGGTTTTCTCCTGTTGATTTTTCTTATGTTGACTTAATTCTAAGGCCCAGTGAGAGACTCTAAGGGGACAGGAAAAATGTACCTCCTCTACACTATGAAGGGGGGACCCGCTGGATATGCTTTCTTACATGTACCTCTTGTTTTACATGTGGATACAATTTAGATTACACTTTAGTTGAATTTAGCCATTGATAATTCTCAGTGTACTCCAATCTGCTTTTCTTTGTCCACAGTGAGGCACCCTTTGTACCCTTTTCATCTGTAGGTGGTTATCTTTTTTTTTTTTAGCTGAGCCATCCTGCCACCTGTTGGCAGCTCAGTGGCTCAAACTGCTGTTGCTCAGAGCTCAAACTCTTGAGCGAGCTCTTAACCAACTGAGCCACTTGGCCGGCCCAGCTTTTATCTTTTTTTATTCTAGGGAACTTAAGTACATAATTGCAAGTCTTTCTTTCTCTCCATTGGCTCTGCACATTTACATCTGTCTTCTGTGCCTTTTCACTTCTCCATCTTCTAGGCCTAGTGTTCTCAGCTGCCTTCTTGGAGAGGTCCTGGAGCACACTTCCCACTCATTTGTTCTTTGGCTGTATCTATCTGTTCTTTATTCTATCAATTTCTATATTAAAATATTCTTTTTCATATCTACTATCTCCACTTGTTTCCTTTTTGTGTGATTTCTGATTCTTGTTTCATATGGCTACTTTCTTCCCCTACCTTTTTAATATTTTTGTCGTCCTTATTTGAGATTTGTGGTGTGGCCATTCCAGTAATTCTGCTTCAGGAGGTGCCCTTTTGCATTTGCTGCCCTTTTGTGGCAGTTGTATACCTCAGGCATATAGGGCTTTGGCCTGAGAGCTCAGAATACTCTGAGGATGCTGGCTATTCTATGGTATATGTGTTAGGGAAGGGTCAAAGGTTATCTCTCATCTATGTTGCTTCTCATGAGTTTAAGGACATGTTTTCTATTGCCACATCACAAATGACCACAAACGTAGCGACTTAAAACAGCACACATTTATCATCTCACAGTTTCCATGGGTCAAGCATCCGGGTACAGCTTAGCTGGGTTCCCTGCCTTGAGGTCTCACAAAGCTGCAGTCCAGGTGTTAGCTGGGGCTGTGGCCTCAGCCGAGACCTCTGGACACTTATTCTGGTTCCCTTCTAAGCTCCTGTGGTTGTTGGCAGAATTCACTTCTTTACAGCTGTGTGACTAAGGCTCTTGGCTCTGTGGAAATAAATTAAGACCAACCAAATGAAAATAAGCAATAGCCATTGATTCAGAGCTTGCTAGAGCAAGGGAGTTGGCCACCATCACTTGCATTTGACAGAGACTCAAAGGCAGGCAGAGGGGTGGGAAAGCTTAACAGGGGAAAGGGGGAGGCTTCGGTTCATGTGTGCCCTGATTGGAGGCTGTTGGCCCAGAGGAGCTGGAGGCGGCCTAGCTAGCAGCTAGCATTCTATGTGACTGGTTAGGAGAATAGATTTGGCTTTCTCCGGTTGGTCCCAAGTTGGAAAGAGGGAGCAAATCAAGAAGCTGTCAGTTATTAATCAAGTTCTGGTCATTTTGGACCAATTATTACAGGTGTTATTGTTTGGCTCCCTGGACCAGTTGCTATAGATAGTGGTCTGAATTCCTACAAGTCTGACTTATAAATAGCACTGGCTTCCTGGGCTGGTCACTGCAGGCTGTGGGTCAGAGTCCTGTTTCTATATTCTGTCTGGCCATTATTTGTTTGTATATTCCATCTTTTAGCTCCTAGAGACTGCCTGCAGCTGTTTGGCACATGGCCCACTCCACAGGCCGCTCACAACATGGTGGTCTGCTTCTTCAGGGCCAGGAAAGAGCGTCTCTCACTCTAATGCATTCTAGTAAGATGGAAGTTTTACATGTGTCATTATGTATTCATGGGGGTGACATCCATACCTTTGCCATATTCTACTGGCTAGAAGCAATAGAATATTGCCCAAACTAGAGAGGCGATTATAAGGCACAACTCCAGGGGCAGAGATCATGGGGCATTTTGCCTCCCACAGTACAGGAGAGAATGAGCCATGAGCAATGCCCCAAACTCCAGAGACCACTGCCGATCACTCCCACTTGGCCCTGGGGTCTGGAGGAAAAAATGCCCAAGGGCCATCGGTCCCTGGGAGCCTCTTTTTAATAATGACTCCTCACCACAGCAGACTTTTGCGCTTCCCTAATATTCTCTAACACTTGCATCCAGGCTGTTGTGGCTGATTTCTGTGGGTAAGGGGCTTCTACTACTTCCTTTATATGCAGGGTCTTCCAGCTTCTGGCATGGGGTCTTTCATGTATTCCTCTTTCCCTGTTAGTGCTCTGTTATGCACTAGGGCAGTAGGTCTTAACCTTGGCTGCATGTTACAATCACCTGGAGAGTTTTATGAAATCTTGGTGCCCAAGTCACACCCCAGACCTATTAAATTGAGCCTCTAGGGTGGGACGCAGGCATAAGCAGCTTTTATAGCTACCAGGTGATTCTAATGTGTAGCCAGGGTTCTAAAAGTGTCAGTATCCGAAGCTGCAGCCTTTAAATCGGATCTTAGTTTTGCTGCATGCCAGAATCATCTGGAAACTTACAAAACAAACAAAACTTTGATGCCTGGGTCCGAGCTCCAGAGATTCTAATTAATTGGCCTGGAGGGTGGCCTGAGCATCAGGACTTTTAAAAGTTCCCCAGGTGATGCCAACATGCAGCCCAGGCTGAGAACCACTGATTCCACATCTAGGTAGCAAGGTGCTCACAGGAAATGGGGCTCGCGCCTTCTTTCTTCTCAGTAAGGAAAAGGGCAGGTGCCCCGTTTACATGATTGGGGCCAAGTGATTGATAGAAAGTGTGGCTAGAACATAAGGAAGGCTCTGTGTTGCTTTTACTCTGAAAGTTGAAATAATCAAGAATATTAATTCAAGGATAGATCAGATTCCCTACTTTTAGAAAAGTTTTCCAAGCTAGCAGTTAAAATTTCCCTTTGCTACTATATTTTGCATGTGTTTTGATTTTATAAGCAGCATTAAGAGAATGTTCTTCATATCCTCCATCTGGTAAGTCAGTTTGAGTTTATAAAGCAGTTCCCAAATGTACTGTGAGATCGATTTAGGTTGAGGCTGCCAAAGGCGCATGGAGCATGGAGAAGTTGAGACATTAAGCAGGAGCCTGAAGGATAAGCTCAGCTAGGCTGGGAGAAGAGAGAGGGAATGGCAGGGCCAACAGTGCGGAGGTGGACTGCGCAAGGTGTGGACAACTGACAGCATAACTCAAAAGATACAGGAGAGGAGAGGTTGTAAAGAGGACAAGCGTTTTCTGACTACCTCCATGATAAAACTTTTTCCTTCGTCATCTTTATCCGATACACATTCACTTTCACATGTGCATTCTGCTCTGTAATCATAATGCGGTGTTTTAGGCCTTGTTTACAGGTTGATTCTGAAGGTTGAACACCAAGAAACCACATTAGCATCATTATAACCAGAGTTCACGGTACAACCTTGTAATCGGCTAAGATTAATTTTCCTTCTCTATGAATCCAATGTCACTAGTCCTGTGACATTTAAAGGAAAATGTCTCTAGAATCAAGGTCAGATCAATTCTCTTCTTGCCCCCAGTTCCATCACTCAAAAACATGATCATGCTACATTTCAGCTTGTTTCATATTTGAACCTTTATTTTCGTAAGCAGTTCCTTCTCTTCTAAGGTTTCTAATTGCCTGTCCCTCTCTCTCTTCCTTCCTCCCTCCTGATCACCCTCCCTCTCTCCCTTCCTTCCTTCCTTCCTTCCTTCCTTCCTTCCTTCCTTCCTTCCTCCCTCCCTCCCTCCCTCCCTTCTTTCCTTCCTTCCTTCCTTCCTTCCTCCCCTCGTTCCTTCTTTTTAAAATTTTTCTTGTTTATGTTGTCAACAGAGGACATTTACCATCAAAGATCTTCAGAAATACCCAGCCTTTCAATTACACTAACTGCTACGGGAACCCGCTTTCTCCCTGAAAACATGCTTCCAGAGACTTCTGCGTTTCCACTCCAATCTCAATTGCTTATTTGCTGTATCTGCTGGGCACTATACTCCCAAGACTCTTTTTCTCTGTGCTTCTGGGATAGAGCCATTGTTTTGTAGATCTAACATCTTCTTCTTTTGTATTTTCTCTCATTTTACCTCAGAAAGGGGTCTGGAAGGCTAACTTTCAGAGTCTGTGTATATCAGAAAACATACTGATTGCCCTCATGCTTGACTGATATTATGACTAACAGTGACACCTTAGGTTCAATACTTTCCCTATTAATTTGAAGGCATTTCTCCATTGTGCTTTATCATCTGGTATTATTGAAAAGAGGTCTAGTTGATGTTAGTCTGTATCTCCTTCTTCTTGTAATTGATCCGATTTCTTTTCCTCTGGAAAGCTTTCTTTATCCTCCAAGCTGTAAAATTCACAGGAATATGTCTGGGGCTGGATCTTTAATTCATTGCTTTCTTTTGTCCATCAGTATCTTCTTATCTGCTTTTGTCTTCAATTTGAGCCTGTGGTGGGCTCAAATTTCTGATGAGCATTATACAGATCTCTTTGCTATGGATTTAACTCCTCTTATACCCCTTTACTTTCATTGTAAGGGGATGTGGGGAGGGGAGGGGGTACATGTACATGATTAGTCTACCATTTGGGACTCTATTTATACAGAAATATTATTGGATTATTAAATGAATTGGGGGCCCCTGAGACAGGACTTGGAGATCCTTTATTTACATCATGGGGAAACTGTGGCTCTCATAGTGTTTGCTCACTGATGGCCCAAAGAGGTAACATCAGGTGGCCATGTGTTCTGTTTTTAGCAAACTATGACATCACTTTTCCAATGAGTGGAAATGATTGAGAATGTTCCAATATCTTCTGGATTATTTCCACTAGGCCCATGTGTATTCAGAGTATTAAGTGAACAATGGAAATAATAAAGGCGCCTTATTCTATGATTCTAAGTATTTGATACTTCTGGAATGTACCTGATGCCAGTCAGTGGATACTTATTACAGTTCTTATATTCCAGTGCACTTTGTGGTTGACACATGAGATGCAGCCTAAATTTCAAGATGATGTTACTTATCTTTGTATGAAAGAATGAAAAATCAACATATGATGGTTTTGACCAGGAGGAATTATAAATTCCCTATTACATAGGATGAAGATCTGAGAGTAGAAGGGACTCTGCATCTCCTCTCCAGTGAAGTTTCAGACTCTGCATTTCTCTTTCACTTGACACTATGTGAGATCTGAAGAAATATCTATGAGGAGATTGAGGCACATGAACCCTAAGACAGCTTCATGAATTATCAAACACCTCTTCAGGGTGGCAGCAGAGATCTGCATGGACCAATGAAGAAAAGCAGAAAAAGAGAGGGTGCCTCAGCAGATGCTAGAGTGAATATATAATGCTAACCCTGGGTCAGATGCCTCCCAGGATCTACTTACAAGGTTGTGGATTGGGGCAGTGATGAGAGAGACTGGAGTTGACTAATACTTAGTTTCTTCCACTGATCTTTTATAAAGGCAGGTCCACCATGCTTGTGTCTTGGGAATCTTATCTGCTGGGCTCTTCTTTTGCTGGTCTCCAAAAACATGGCTCATGTAACAACTGATTCTGAGGATGATGGTGCTCTCAACTAGAAGACCCATGGGTGGACATTTAGTGCATAGCAGAATGAGAAGTGGCCATTGTACCCTCATGCACTGTGTCCCTATTGGCCTTCCAGATGCTCTGTGTACCTACTGGCCTTCTGGATGTCCAAAGTTTGCGACTGTGATTATCCCATACATCTTGAGGATGTCTACTGCTATCCCACGCTGGCCTCAGCCTCAGCCTCTGCCCCTTCCAAAGAAGCTTTGGCTGCTTGTTTCTGTTGGAGTTAATGCTACATAGGGAGAGCCCACCCCCACTCTTTTGCCCTCCTTCTGGCTTGGGCCCTCAGGCCCCCACCTAAGAGCAAACAAGAACAGAAGTTGCAGAAGTCTGGGTCTCTCTTATGTGCCCCAAACTTCCAGTGTCCCCCTTATCCCCCATCTAAACCTCATCCCACAAACCCATTGCCAAGACCCACCTCTAGCAGAACTGCAGAGGGACCTAGTCCCATCATGGAGGCTTCAGGGTGGGGGTGGGGGTTGTGTACAGGTGCTGTGCAGTGGCTTTGTGGCTCTGGCATCTCCAGGTGTTGCCTGGAATGGATCCCCCATAGAAACACTGTTTCAGAGGTGGCAAACTTAGAGTGTCCTGTTTGTCCTGTTTTTTTTTGTTTGTTTGTTTTTTGTTTTAATTAATTTATTATTATTATTTTTTAAGATTTTATTGGGGAATCAGGGAAGGGGAACAGACAAGTTGCTGTCCTTTTGTTCTTCAGACTAGTTGTGGAGGACATCACTTCACTGGCCCATGTTGGTGTTGTGATCATTGCGCTCTTCCCTGGTGAGGCAGATTGATTGCCGGCCATTGGACAGCCACTCACTGCAGCTCGTGGCAGCTCTTGCTGGCTGCCAGCCGCTCACATTGACTGCCGGCCACTCATGGTAGCTTACAGCAGCCCACTGCAGCAGGGGCTGCAGCCCATGCCAACGCCGGTGATTCATGACAGCCCAGCTCCAAGTGGAGCTGTTGTTCATCATCTTAGCTGTAGAGGGCGCAGCGTCACTGGCCCTTATGTGGGAATCAAACCCGGGCCCTGCTGCTCAGAGCTGGTGTCCCAAGCCAACTCTTAACCAACGTGCCACTTGGCCGGCCCTGTCCTGTTTTTTACCAATGCCCCACCTGGAAAGGGACACAGAGAGCTAAACAGTGTGTACAAATTTTCCATGTTTACCAGTAGTTACAACTCTCTCCTGTAAATAGTTAAGGTCCAATCAAAGAGATCAGGTATGTTGACAAACTTGGTATATTTCATTGTAGGTAATTGAATTATCATTGAATTAGTTTCCTAGGGTGGCCATAACATGTGGTGGCTTAAAACAACAGACATTTATTCTCTCACAGTTCTGAAGGCCAGAAGTCCAAAATCAGTCACAGTCGGTTCCTTCTTGGGGACTCAAAGAGAATCTGTTCCATGCCTCTCTCTTAGCTTCTTGGTGCTATTGGCAGTTGATGGTGTTCCTTGGCTTGTGGCAGCCGAACTCCAATCTCTGCCTCCGTGTTCATATGGCATTCTCCTTTTGTGTCGGTATCCAAATTTCCCTCCTCTTATGACACCAGTTGTTGGATTAGAGCCCACTCAAATCCAGCATGATCTCATCTTAATTTGATTATATATGCCAAAACTTTATTTCAAAATAAGGTTAAATTCACAGGTAGCAGGGAATAGGGCTTGAACATATTTTTATTTTTTTGTGGGGGAGACACAATTCAATCCACAATTATCAAAGTAAATTAAAACAATTAGAAAAGTAAAATGTGACAAACCTTGTTGTTGTTCTTTGAATGGCAGTTATGAAATTTTCCTAGGTTTACCAAGAGCCATGACTTTTTCAAATATATAAAAACTGGTTTATAAATACTTAGATTACTAAAAAGTGGAATAATAAATGCTCTCACCTCTCTTAAACTCTTAATTAATGCATGCAAGTGGGAAAAGAGTGACAAACACAAGTCGTCCTCTACTATAAATGGCAGTACAAATATGGAGAAACCATATTCACACAACTATGAAAAAAATCAATTTATCTCTTTTTAAAACAATAACCAAAGTTTGTCTCTTGCTTCATCTTATTTTAAGGTGATAAATCTCGTTAAGGAAAAAATAATATTTGTGAATGAACTTCTAACTTAATAATTCTTTAACTTTTTTTCATTTTTTACTGTAGAATTTCTCCCAAATAGAAATTAACACTGTAGCACACAAGTATTTCAATTGTACACGGTTTCACACATGTATTATGTTTAGAGTTAGAAGCATCACAGAACTCTAATTCAACTGAAAAATGAAACAAAAATTTTAATTCAACCCAGCAAAACATTCCTGCTTCATTCTGACCTGTCTGGAGCACATACTCAGCTCACTTGTCCCTGTTATGATGTCTTGCAGCTTTGAATGAAATGTGGGTACTCTGGAGCAGGAAAAAAAGGCATGTTTGCAGGTGAAAGGAATCCAGCTACTTGCATTAAGTTCCATTAAATTAATATCTTATACCATATTTGAGGAAACTTCAAAAGAAGACATTTCAAGAAGGGGAAAGGCAATGCTTTTAATAAAAATTCCAGGAAACTAGAGGATTTCAGGCCTGCTTAGCTGAGTACTTGTGAATATGCATATATAATGAATGATTTCGACTGAAACTAATAGGAGCTTCACATAATTTGAAATAAGGCTAAGAGAGGACTAGGGTTAAGGTTAGCTTGTCATTTCATTGTTATACTTTGATGTTATTCAACAGGCCCACTCAAGGATTATTGAGTGATCTAGGGGAATGTACCTCTGTTTAACTCACTATTATTAGTTAAGGGCTCAGAATGTTAACTTGTGGGTCTTGTCTAAGGCCGGCAAATAGTTTCCATCAGGTAAGAAAGATGATTACAGGTTGTGGTTAGCTTGTCCTACAGTTTGTTAAGCAGTCTTATACCTAGCTCTCTTCTTTTCTCAGTCCATATATACGCCTATGAGTTTCTTCCATAGTGTAGAGAGGATGGTCTTCTTGCTCTGACCTAGGCCATGAGTCTGCTCTTTGATCCTTCACGTGCTCTTTGAACCACGTTTTCCATCTTACTGGTCCCCATGTTAGTGAGTTAATGAATCCGAAACCTGTATTTATTGCCTTATTTTATTTTTGCATGAGAGTCATTTGAAAAACTTTCTAAATATATACTTTGACATACTTTTGGCCTTTTTATCTGTATCCTTGTTTGGGTAGTAGAATATAAGAAGTTATTTGTCCAAGTGCCAATAGTGCGTTTTCTTATGTCAGGTCCTTCTTGGTTCTGGGAGGAGGCCATGGAATAAAGCCCCTCACTGTTTTTCCTATATGTGGGTAGAATCACATAAAATGCCAGAATAAAATACTTCATTCATTTTCATCTTGTGCTTACTTACAAATTAAATTCTGTAATGATTGCTTTAAATAGCTTTTGTATAGGAATGGGAGGAGATGAGATCAATGTTAATATCAAATAATTGAATTCGATTTCTAGGGTACCTGGAATGGCCTGAACAGCTGTGAAAGAGGCTTTTAAAACCAATTCCCAAAGCAAACCACTGTTTTGTTTTGTTTTACATTTGGATTGGGGACACTAAAAGGGGAAAGGAGTACTGGGACAGAGGTCCTTAAGAAAGGAAAAGTCAGCCCTACAGAAAGTTCAGGGCTGTTGGTGCTAAGTGTCCAGAATTTGGCATGCAGAGAGCTGTGATTAAGTTACTTTCATGAGCCTCAGAAGAACCGATTTTCATTTTTGCTCACACCAAGATGACTACACTGAGATGATTACACAGTACCACCAACACAACAGATGACTCTTGCTGCTCCCCTGGGAGAAGAAATTATCCTGTGGACCCATCATCTGCTACTCCAATTCCTGGCTGTGCCTTCTTCTGGCTTCTAACCTTACCGCCATCTAGCGGGGTCCCAATTATCATTTCAAATTTTGCAGCCTAAATGTCCTCCCAGTGGGACCTGTCCCCACACTTATCACAAAAATTGCTGTTATATAAACCCTTCTCCTCCTTTTTCTATTTTCTTCCCCCTTTTGCTAAATGCAGTGATTTTCTTGTTGGAGGATTTTGCTTATTTTTCATAGCCCCAAAGGAGAAGTCTCTCATCTTGCAAGTGAGGCAAAATCTGTAGGGACCTTCAAGGAAAAAAGTAGAATCAGTTTCCACTGCAGTGTGGAAAGGATGTCTCCTGTTTAGTTTATCAGTAATATGTAGGCATTTCCAATATTAGTAAGATATCTGACAGCATATCTGATGTGAGACTGCTTCTAAAGAGGAGTGAATTTGAAAATTAGGTGAGATATACCCTGAGTTAGATCTTGGCTTTTCATTTGAATTCTCTGTAGTTACTCCCTTACCCTCAACCAAGAGAGCTTATTGGAAATAAAATATGACTCAATTGTCCTCCAAACTCATCAACTCATCCCGTTTCAAATGTGTTGTTCCCCATAATCTGTGCCTGTCCCCATTTGCAACTCCTGTAACATACACTGAGATCTGTGACAATAGAGAGTGACCTCTTAGAAAAGGGTGTCTATGCAAATGGCTGTGTGTCCTCTGGAGAGCAGAGCAGATATCTACTTGCAGAGCTTTTCAAACTTGAATATTTGAACAAATCACCTGGGAACCTTGTTAAAATGCAGGTTCTGATACAGGAAATCGGGGTGGGGCCTGAGATCCTGCATGCCTAACCAGCCCCAGCTCATACTGCTGCTGCTAGTCTGGGGAGCACTCTGTGAGCACAGCTGCTCTAAGGCATACCTCCTGTTTCAGGGCAGTTGGCCTCATGACCTAGGTCAAAGCAGGAAGAGCATCCTCTCTACACTATGGAAGAAACTCTATGATCTTTGTTGGCAAGGTTAACTCCTTATTGTTCTTTTCCCAATACTACAGCCACCAATCACATGTAGCTCTTTAAATGTACCTTTAAATTAAAGTTCAACAAGATTAAAATTTTATTCCTAGCTGCTTGAGCCACCTTTCAATTGCACAACAGCCACTAAAGGCTGCTGTATGGGATGGCACAGATTTAGGACATGTCATTGTTGCAGAAAGTTCTAACTGGCAGTGATGTTCTATAGGAATTCCAAACCTCTCTCTTTCTAGTCAAAGCCACTAGTTCGAGGCCCACCCACACATTTGAGCAGCAAAGACCTACAGGACACACAGCATTCTTTTTGGGATCTGTGCAATGAAATATCCCAAATGGTATGATTATATTTTCGTGAGCCATGGATACAGTTTAGAGACACCCAGGCGGCCTGAAACAGATAATCAGATCATCCAAATCAGAATTATTGGGGGGTGCAACAGCATTTGAGACTGGACATCATTGCTTTCCAGAGTGCTGAGTCACAACCAGTAACGCTCAGGAGAAACTGATACGTGACATTGATTTCCCTGATGGGGTACAGAGGAAAATTTACCACTCATCCTAAAATACTGTCTTTTTCCAGAATTCAACTGTATAAATTATGAAACTTTCCCTGTAGCCAGAAGGGCACAATTCCTTTCTGAAACAAATACTAAAGCAGAGTTTAAAATTTGGAATTGTATTGGATTCCTTTTGTGAGTAATACAAACAATTCTGTTACTATGTTCATCCAAGGCACATTCAGAACCAATGCTTCCTATTAATTGATTTGCCTCATTTATAACAGAATTGTCTCATTTATAAGTGATTTGCCTCATTTATAACAGATGAGTGAATTTCTTGGTATGAATCTCATATCTTCAGACTTCTTGTTTTTCTTCCTAAGACTGGTCATTAGTTAACATTTAGGCAACAGATTAAATTCTGCCTAGAAGTGTAAAGATGCTGCCTCCATCACTGAAGGGTCTTAGAAATAGAAAGAAATACCTTGCATCCAATTGTAACATGATACAATGGGTCTCACATTAGCAATGCTACCTGCATGTTTTTGTTTTTTGTTTTGTTTTGTTTTGTTTTAGCTGAGCCGTCCTGCTATCTGTTGGCAGCTCAGTGGCAGCTCAACTCGGGCCGGGAATTGAACCACTATTGCTCATAGCTCAAACTCTTGAGTGAGCTCTTAACCAACTGAGCCACTGAGCCTGCCCTCCTGCACATTTCTTATTGGAGATATCACCTCCGGAAGAGAGTTGTGATGTGGCTTCTTAGTGCATGCAAAGATTTAGGGAATGACGTAGGACATCTCATTGCCTTTGGGCTGACCATCCCTACCTGGCATAGACAAAGTATAAAATGTTTTATTTCTGGAAAGGAAGACTTCCCTTCCTGTGTGTCTTCTCACCCCCTGCTGGATTATGCATACCTAATATCTAATCCCACTTGCTGACTCTAAACAACACTTTTAGTGAGTATAAAAATGGGGCTTTTACCATGTCATTTTGGAGTACATTGTGTTCCCTGAGGATCTTCTGGATAAGCCAAGAGCCTAAGTCAGTTAGAGGCTATCCATAGGCACAAACCATGCCCATGCCTGTCTCTCACCTGAGGGTCGCAGTCACTGTTTACACAGAAGCTGATGGGGCCACCACCAGTCAATGGAAGTTTCAAGCCCCAGGCAGAATGCAAAGCTAGGGGTGTTCTGCTTCTGATTCTTAGGCAAGATCACGATGCGGGCACGTGTGATTGTTTGAAGCACTTGGGCCATAATGCCCAACTCAGGTGCAAGCCTTTTCTTTCTTTTCTGAGCCATGACATCTTTGTCAGATGGATTTGCACCAAAATAACATTTTTAGATTAGAAGTTTGCTATACATGGCTGTCATGTGAAAATATGAGGTGCTCATGTGCAGAAAATTTCTCCTGTATTCATTGTTACTTTCTCTTACTGTAGTTTAGAACAAAATCTTTTTCACCTTCAATGAAATTGGCTCCCATATCAACCAAGCTAATAGTCCATGCAGAATCTTGGCTTTCCAGCATCTTCATCTTAAACCATTTACTTTGATCTGGTTTGATTTTAATTTAAAAGTTGTTTTGACTGGGAGCAATTTTAAGAGTTGTTTTTGACATGCAGGAGGATATAGAATGTAGATTATGAAGAGTTGACGGTGTTTCTTTTCCTACTTTTAGACAGTTATGCATCTCAGTGGAAGCAGAGAGAAAAAAATAATTTTGAAAGAAATAGTATATTTCTGTGTATATGTATTTTCCATAAGCTATAAACCAAAGATACTGGTGGAGGCTGGTATAGGAAAAACGTGGCTTTATGGGCAAAGAATATTGTTTACATCAGTGGTTCTCAAAGTGGGTCCCAGCCCCAGCAGTGGTAGCATCCAGGAGTTGGTGAAAAATGCAAATTCTGGCTTTATCCTTAAACCTACTAAGCCAGAAACTCAGGGATGGGGCCTAGATATTTGTACTTTAGTACTTCTCCAGGTGATTCTGATGCACGCTTAAATTTGGGAAACACTGATTTAGACAATGAGTAAATCCAAGTAAATGCATTTAAAAAAATATGACAGTGAATATAATATTTAACTTTTAAGCAACTGGAGGAAACAATTCCACCTGATATGACAAGAAATTTTTAGATATTCTGGAACTAGTATTTCAGAGACCTGTAACCAGTAGACAAAATAAATTATCCTAAAAAAAAGCAGTGGGCATTTGGTTCAAACCCATTGGAGGTGAGGGTAATGGTGACTGACCAGAGCACAGGCTTAGTATCTAGTGTTTGAAGAACAAATCATCTTCTTCAATCATGTGAGGGAGATGAAACATCTGACTTATGTATCATAAAGAAAGATATGAAACCAAGAGGATATATATATTTTTTGGCAAGAAATTAAAAACATTAGTTTTATGGTAAAAGTATTTTTTGCACATGAGAGCATCTCTTTTTTAATAATGATCTGTAGGCATGACTCAGAAGTATCCAAAAAACAACTGCAAGGATTCTGAGATTCCTCGTCACGTTTCATTCCAGGTTTTATTAATATATTCAATTTTCTGGACTCAGGTAATGCATTAATTATCCCAACAAATCAAAAGATGTGACATCACTGAATTCAGCTTTTGATAAACAGGATAAGTTGGGAGTTATGTAAAGAAAAAATGTTATTCATGTATATATGCATGCATTTATGTAAATGAATACAATTTATGCTTTAAATGGCATATATTTTGAAACTGTAATCTTAAGTCTTCCCTCCCCTCTGACCTTTTGCAAAAACAAAGACCAAAAACAAAATGAGCATTAACTATGATTATTCTATTTAAAATCTCTACAGCTTGGTAAGGGTGTTTACTAAATTGAGGTTCAGTAAAAACTTCTTAAGTTAATGGGACTACTGGGTATATTTTATTAAGGAAATAAATGTCCTATAAGCCATCTGAAAGACTTTAGTGGAGTCTTATTACTCTACCCTGTGTTTTGAAACTAAGCATAAAGTTCCATGTGAAATCAATTCTGGGGCATGGTATAATTTATCTTGTGCACATTGCTAATCTCTGCTTGTCCATAGCCTGTTCCTGACTTTTTCTGGTTCTCTACAGACACCCACACCTTTGGGTGATGATGCAATGGACACAAGGATTTTTATTTATCAGAGACAAGTTGGCTGAATTCACCCCATTCCTGCAGATGTATCAGAATAGACAGCTGGATATTTGGGAAAATTTTGAAGATCTATTGGACTGTTTTCATACAGAGTTTTGGTTTCAGATAGATGATGTGAGTGTGTTGAGCAGCCATTGCAGAAAGTAACAAAATAAATGAGACTCATTAATCAGTATGAGACTACTTGAAATTCAACATGGAAATGGCTCATCTACTTCAAAATAGTTGATCAAAATGGTTCAGAATATTTGGATAATTATCTGTTAATGGGATAATTATCCTATTTTGCAAAGGTGAAAATAAATCTCAGAAACAGCAACATCCCACTTATATTTTTTCCCAAGAATCTGAATATTTTCATGAACAAAGTTTCATGTGAAGTTCTAAGGCTACATTTAATAACATTTATTGCAAGTTGATGTTATTCCTATTTTATATGCCACAATTGAAAACTGAGCTTTACAATATTATCTCCCCCTCCCTCCTTTTAAAAAAATTTTTTTTTTATTTTTTACATTGAGGCTTTTCTCTGAAGCCTGGGTACTTGAAATGAGTTCAGATGTGCTGTTTGGGACATACAGAGTCTCAAATCCCTAGCATATAAATTTATGACTGTAAACAATGAGTTCCAAAGCAACGGACGTAGGAACACATAATAAACAGCCTTCCAGGTCTTTTTGTAGGTAAATACTAAATATGTACCTATAAAAGTGCTCTCCCTATAAAGGTTGGTCAGCATTTTCCTTGGGGAAGGGGAAAAAGCCATCTGGAAAGTTCCCCTTGTCCTGGCTTCTCTGTGTACCCGAGGCCACCAGAAGGGCATGTGTGTGGACAGTGACCTTTGGCAGGCCTGGGCCAAGTTGAGAAGACACTTCCCAGAAAAGGAGGACATTCCTGTGATGACTCCTTGTGGGGTCACCTAGGATGTGTCCAGGAGGAGGTGCAAGCTCCAGTGTGAACTTCCCTTGTTTAGGGCCACAGAGATGGCCCTCTTGTGCATGAGGTCACAGCCTAGGAGTTCGCTGAAACCAGCACATCCCAGGAAATTGCTGAGAGGGTTTCTCTGGTGATGCTGCTAGGTTTGGGATATTAAAAAATAGTTCTTCCCTCAAACCCATCCCAACCCCTCCTGAGTGGAAGAGGTGAAAACAGCAACAACAGCAGGTCTGCATTGCTGGACGGCCAGCTCACTTATAACCACATTCTCAGTTGACAATTCAAGACATGAGCACGCATGGCTGAGATCTGAGCAGAAGCAGGCCAAAAGGTTTCAGATAGAAAATCTTTGCAGTTCCTAGGTTGGCAGTCATCGTGCATGAAAAACGGGAACTCTACCTCATCCAAGAATTACCTCTCTGAGAAAATGGAACTATGGTTTTTAAAAATTCACAGCAAATGTGTTTAAAAAAAATCAGGGGCCGGCTGAGTGGCGCGTTGGTTAAGAGCTGGCATGGGACGCCAGCTCTGAGCAGAAGGGCCCCAGTTCGGGTCCCACATGAGGGCCAGTGACACTGCCCTCTGCAGCTAAGATGGTGAACGGCAGCTCGACCTGGAGCTGGGCTGCCGTGAGTCGCCGACGTTGGCGTAGGCTGCAGTGGAGCTGCAGTGGGCTGCCATAAGCTACCATGAGTGGCTGGCAGCCAGCATGAGCAGCCGGCAGCCGGTGTGAGCTGCCAAGAGCCGCTGTGAGTGGCCGTCCAGAAGCTGGCGACGAATCTGCCTCACCTGGGAAGAGTGCAATGATCACAATACCAACATGGGCCAGTGAAGCGACGTCCTCCACAACTAGACTGAAGAACAAAAGGACAGNGAAGAGTGCAATGATCACAATACCAACATGGGCCAGTGAAGTAACGTCCTCCACAACTAGACTGAAGAACAAAAGGACAGCAACTTGTCTGTTCCCCTTCCCCGATTCCCCAACGCTGTTCCCCTCCCCCAATTCCTCAATGAAAAATCTTAAAAAAAAAAAATCAAATGTCTTCAGATCAAATGTCTTTGCTTAAGTCTCAGAGTAAAATTAATTAAGATGAGTATAACAAAATATTATGTAAAAGGATCTTATGCTTTGTAAGCACCAATTCGCATAATGAAAATTCCCTGTCAGATGTCCATATTTATAAAACGTATAAATATAGTAAGTAGTAAGACATTTTTAGATGTAAACACTAAAAGCAAAGCTAAGTACCTAGTATTTTTCCACCACCTGGGAATACATTTTTAAATATAGTTAAATAAAAGTTGATGCTGTTAATTAGTAGCTATTTTTCTTCTATTTCCTATAAATAATGTTGAGTTTCAGGTGGAAACCTGACTTGCTCAGTAATTTTGGTCCACTTTTAGATCTGGGTAATTATTTCTCGAGAGTCAAGCAGGAGAAGAATGTAGCTTATTGTGACTATGTGTTATTGTCTTTTCTAAGGAATTGGATTTGGGGAAGTCTTAATTTTCACAACTGAAAACTAGTAAAATCAGACAGGATGGTGACCTTGAGCACTGCTGAAGGTCATCGTCAGTACTGGCATATTCTTCCTCTCATGTCCAGCTGAAAGAAAGAATCCTAACATAATGTTACATGTATTCTACAGGACAATATGTCCAAAGTCCCTTCAAGATTTAGAGGGGGACCCATGATTTGCGACTTCATACTTGCAATCCACCCAACATTTACCAGCTTTCCAGATGAGTCGACCCAGAAACAGAAGGCAAACACCTGGCCCACGGCAGACTGCGACCTTTTCCCCTTCCATGCATACTCCTTAGTGTTAAGCAGGCAACACTCCACAATCCAAGGAGAAAGTAATGCGTGCTGCTCCAGGGAGGATACAGAACAGAGAAGTTTATTTTACACTATCTGTCCAAGAAAACAATCGCCATAAACCAGTGCAAAATGTGCAACAGAATCAGTAAGTGTATCTTAGCTCTGAGAGCCCAAATTGGTGATTACCTCTCCTGGTCCTCCATCAGGCAGGTGCCTCACTGGCTGATGCTGGCCTCGTTTCACACCCTCAACAGAAATATTCAACCAATTTGTATCAGGTTATTTTTATAATTCATACCAGAATGTGTACAAGGGGCAGGGAAAACCATACCGAACGAATTATAAGTGATCAGTGCTTAAAGTAAATACAAGGGGAGCACGGGCAAGAATCCACAGTTTCAATAAATACAAGTGTAACAAGCATGGTGGGTCTCAACTGGTGGAATTAGTCTGCATAATAATTCAGCATCATACAAAATCTAGCAGGGCTGTTGAGCAGTGATTGGCAACAACGTTCACAATAATTTATGCCCTTGATCAAGTCTGCAATTTAACACATTCTGTGGTTTCAAAGGTGTCAGTTCCGTTTTCTCCTTCTCTTGCTTATCCCTCCAAGAGGGAATGGGTGGAGCTGGGACAGCTTGGTCTCTGCGACCTGGAGGAAGGCCCAAGAGCCAGCTGTCAGGGTCCAGTGTACACAATACCGAGTGGCAAATTGGGACTTTATTGACGATGTCTGTGCAAAGTGCGCTTCTTTCCATTTTCCAAGAAACCAGTGTCTGTAACTCCTGCATGAAAAGCAGTGGCGGCCTCTGGGTCACTCCCTGTCACCCCAAGTGTCAAGCAATGAGAGCACATCTCAGGGACTCACAGGTTGGGAAACTTCTGCCGCTGACTGCGGCCACCTCATGGATAGATGTTTAACCAGGGCCCCTCGTCAAAGGCTTCAGGAAGGCTAGAACTATTGCTTGAGAAACTAGAAAGAACCTAGTGAGAAAGTGAAGGTCACAATGGACGTGTAGGAAGCTGTCTTCTTCCTCAGAAAACCTTACACACCCTAGGTAAAGCCTATAGGACTGTGGTGGGGGGCATCCTTAGGTATAAAATGCCATGCATCTGTACCTGGTGGTAAGCACTAGATCCATGTATGCTCCAATGTGCCTGGGATTTGATCCCAAGACACGGCAAGGACAACCTGTGGATCATCGACTAACCAGAGCCCAGTGAAAGAAGTTGCAAGAGAAGCTCTCGATCTCCAGAAGAAAAGGAGTAAAAAGGGGAACACCCAAAGTGAAACAACTCCCCAAACCCAGAAACCTAGGAATCACCTCAAAACATAACAAAATCGCAAACACTCCTTATATCATCAATGTACCCTCTCTTTGCTATCTCTTCGACAGTCTCAGGTCATAAATTAGATGAGTCTTCCATCCAATAACTTAAAAAAGGAGGAGGGATTATAATAAGTTTTGCCTGGCTTGGGCCAGTTAGCAGCCAGTTTTTCTAGAATCTCAGTCACTGTTCCAAATGGAGCTTGAAAATTCACGCGGATGTTCAAAGTCTTCATAAGGAGGAGGCAGGAAGGGGGCAGCAAGAAGGGCTGGGTGGCAGGTAGGACCCAAGGAGGAGGAGGAGCGAGGGAAGGGGCAGGGAGGGCCTGGGCCACCGAGGCAGGAGCGGAGGCCTGTGAACAGCGTGGGAGAGACAGACAGGACGCCCGGCCTTGGGGTCCCGAGTGACTCGAAGTGTGGCCGGGTCTTGTATTGCACAGAGAAGAAGGAACTGAGCCTGGGCAGGCTGCCCAGTAGATCAGTGCTCCCCACACATGGGCAAGTTCACGAAGGTGAACACATTGAACTCTGTCATGATGGAGAAGCACAGGAACACGCCGTATAGGAAAAGGCACCCGCACCCGAGCTTCTTGTCCAGCTGCCACTTGTTCAGGTGAACGCCAAACACCTGAAACACACAGAGGGGGTTAGAGGGCAGCAGCCAGAGGGGCCTGGGACAGGGCACTCATTCTCGCTGGGCCCAGGAAGTCCATCTCCCACATTGCAGAAAGTTTAAGAACACCAAAATCAAGAAGAATGGAAGTGAGAACCTGCAGGTTGTGGAAAAATAAAAAGGATAACGAAGGGAGTAGCAAACAGTCACAGTGGCCCCCGCTCTTCCCCCGACTCCAACCCCGCACTGCTCTGTGCTGGCACCTGTGCTGACTCTTGCCCCTCTTGCCCCAAGCAGATCCTGGCTTTCCCTGAGGATGCCGTCCCCACAGCTCCCCCAGGTGGTGACTACATCTCTACCTCTTCCTGTGCCTGGAGGCCAGAAAGCTGTTCCCGGCGTTCCACACTGCTACTTCCATACCCTTTTCCTTCTCTTCTCCCCCAAAGCACTAAAGTCTCCTGACTGTCACACTCTACCCGGGCTGCAGTCAATTCTGGGCACTCCTGGCATTCCTCAGAGCCTTAAGTCCCCTCTCACTGCCACTCCTGTTGTTGGCACTCCTGAAATCACTTCTTAGTGATTTTTCTATCCACCAAGAGCATCTTCCCAATACCAGTTCTCTTATGTCCATATCCTCTGTCCTATCTCAGTTTCTCACTCCATGCCATATCCTAGATCTGCGCTAGAATGCCACATGCTGCCACCCCAATTTAAATGTATTGGGTCTTCGGAAAATTCATGACACATATTGGCAACACATGGCCTAGTTCATTTTTGAAAGTACTAGAGTCATTCACATCTATGTTATTGCTATGTCATTGGACAGTTGACAGTTCTAGCTTCATTCTAAAAAAAATTGAGGGATTTGGTTGAGTTTTGCAGATTTTACAACAAGTTGAAGATGGAAGACCAAACTATGCATTTTTGCCATATTTTACTGTTTTACTTCCATAAAGGGAAGAACGCGGGTCAAGCTTGTGAAAAGTTGCATACAGTTTATGGGTGACAATGCTCTATAAGAAAGTCAGTGCCAACCATGGTTCATGAAATTCCGTGCTGGTGATTTTGATCTCAACGACGCTCCTTGGTCAGGGAGGCCCACCGAGGTTGATGATGACAAAATAAAGGCATTGATCGAGTCAAACCCACGTTACATGACACGAGAGATTGCAGAAACGTTGGACATCCATCATTCAAGCGTTCACGACCACCTGAAGAAGCTGGAATACGTAAGCAAGCTCGATATTTGGGTTCTGCATGAACTCCAAGAAGTTCATTTGACGGCGTATGTAAACATCTGCAATATGCTCATTAAACGTGAGGAAAATGATCCTTTCTTGAAGCGACCGATAACTGGTGATGAGAAGTGGATTGTTTACAACAATGTGGTGTGCAAACAGTCTTGGTCTCTACGTGATGATTCATCTCAAACGACATCGAAAACAGACATTCATCAGAGGAAAGTTATTCTCTCAGTGTGGTGGGATTTTAAAGGTGTCATGTTTTTCGAGCTCCTACCAAGGAACCAAACAATCAATTCGAATATGTACTGTTGGTAATTGGACAGTTGAACGAATCGCTCATCCAGAAACATCCAGAGGTTGTACGCGAGACCGCACACAAGGCTGATCACCCGTCAAAAATAATTGGAACTTGGATGGGAGTGTTACCACACCCACCATTCTTGCCTGAGCTTGCGCCGTCAGACTTCCACTTGTTTCACTCTCTTCAAAACTCCTTGCGTGGTATAATGTTCAGTTCAGATGAGGCTGTAAATCAGCACCTTGTTCAGTTTTTCGCAAATAAAGACAGGTCCTTCTATGAATGAGGAATTATGAAGCTCACTGAAAGATGGTGAAAGGTTATCGAACAAAACGGGCAATATATCGATTGATCTTTGTTCTTTATATAAATAAATGACCTTTGAAAAACATAGACAAAATATGTCATGACTTTTCTGAAGACCCAATAAATCAAATAAAATAAAAAAACTCAGTTCCTCAGTTGCAGTAGCCACATTTCAAGTGCTCAATATCCACATGTGACCAGTGGCTACTGTCCAGAGGCCATTTTTGCCATTGTGGAAAGTTCTATTGGCCAGCACTGCAGCTTAGATCTTGCTATTACTAGTAACAGAAACAGCTCTGTTATCTCTGTCAAACATCCCACTTTCTACCCAAAATCTCCTGTCTTTCCCGCTTGCTTCATCTGGTACCTCAATTCCCAGAACTCTGCAGATCCTACAACCCAGAATCCACTGGAACCAACACTGTTTCACTGCATTTCACCCACCCTGCACCCCATTCCCTCCTGACCCCGCTTAAGTTCTGCCAGCCATTGCTACAGTCACTCCTGGCATCCATCTCCATTTCTTGTCCCCTTTCTAGCCTTGTCATCTTTGCCGGCTAAGCCACAGCCCTTAGGTTCAAGCCAAGCGTCCATCTACTCCACCCTGCTTCCACCCAGCTGACCCAGGCTGGAGGAAAATGCCCAGCCAGGCTGATGTGTCTCACTTTAAATTCAAGACCACAAACCTTAAGGGGGCCATTAACATTTTATGGCAATCATCCAACATTTTTTACTCCACCATCTCTCCCCTTCCCAAATGGCTATTTCATGCCTCTCCTCTCTCCTCAAACCCCCAACATTCCCTTCTCTACCCTCACCCTCAGCTCGTCACCTCGTTCCCATTTCATAGAGCTCCCACTGCCACGTCTACCTGCCACCTTCCCTCCTGTGAGTGAGGACCCACCAGCCACAGCCCACTCCTCCATGTGGGCATGAGATCCCACCTCTTTGTACTGCTTAAGGACATGGTTCCAGAAATTGCCCTCTTTCATCTTCACCTCCACCCCCCGGATTATTCCAATTGGCATACATAATGCTGCTCTCTCTCATCTTAAAAAACAGCTGTATTTTTTGTGGATTTCCATTTCTCTCCATTGTTTACAGCAAGATAACTTGAAAGAGTTTTGAATACCAGCTGCCTCCAATTTCTCCCCTCCAACCTATGTTAACTTATTCTACTCAACCTTCTGCCCCGTGACTCTGCAAACCACCCTTGTCAAGAGCACAGGTGACTCTGCACTTCTAACCCTAATAGCCAACCTCAGGATTCCTCTTCCTTGACAGAGCAGATAACTCCACTTTGAAGTGCCTTCTCCACGTGGCTTCCGGTTGCCACATTCTTCTGGTTTTCCTCTCACCTCTCCAGCTGCTCTTTCTCTGTTTCTTTTGGGGTTTTATCTTCATCATCCTGACTCAAATCTTGGGCCTCTTTTCTCTTCTGTCTATGCCCACTCCCTTGGTGAGTGCATCCAACTGCATGGCTTTAAATACCATCTACATTCTGGTGTCTCCGGCTTGGATATTTCTCCTGAACTCAGACTCATCTTCCCAGTGACTATCTTGACCTCTTCCCTTGGGTGTCAAATAGGCACTGCACACTTAAGATGTTTGAAATTGCTCTTCTTCCCCAACCTAATTCTGTTCAACCTTTCAATAATCCCATTCTGACAGCCCAGATAGTGGTTAGGCCAATCTCCTATGGATCATAAAACCATAGCACAGCATAAGTAGAAGCACTGTAGCTATAAGCATGCACTTTGATGTGATACTGCTTGCTCCTTCATTCATGTGGAGTCAACTTCCCTATAGGCCTCAGTTATCATCTGTATAATGGGGCTGATGTTCGTGACTACCTCATGGGGGTGTGGTGAGCTCCAAATGGAAAAATATATGCAAACCATTAAGAATAATGTGTAGCTATTACAAGTATCATAACCCTAAGTCATACCAGGCCCAAAGAACCTCTAAGACACAAAAGAATAAATTATATAGATTTTCACTTTTGTATAAGGCCATATTTCTTTGGTAAAACCGTGACATTTGACTCCCATCCTGATCCAATAAATTACCTCTTCTGTTTCCTGCCTGTCCTTCTGAATTCCCGTTCTCTAGCATATACAGAGGGTGCCAAAAATGTATACAAATTTTAAGAAAGGAAAAAACTGTATTAAAATTGTAATACTCAATATATACCAATAACAAAAGATGAATACAAGTTACATGCATACATTTTTTTGACACCCCCAGTATATGTTAACATGCTAGGTGTAATTCAATTATTATTTCCATGAAAATTTCAGGAAAAAACATAGTGTGTCTCAATGTTTATTAATATAAAATTCAACAGTATAGTTGTACATTAGTGGATACTTCATGTGGGTCAGTCCATGCATTGGTGCAAATTTGTTTGCCATATGTGTAAGTTGAGTTGGGATATTTACGTTATACAAAGGGATGTAATGGCCAAGACAAGTGGAATGGCATAGAAGTGCACTGTCAATAAAATATATTCTTAGTCACTGAGCATTGGTCAAATCCATGGATTTATGGAGCTGTTTAGTAAACTGGAACAATCAATTAATTAGAAACTAGCCTTCTGTGGGTACTCTTGCAGAAGAAGTGTGATCTCCACTTTGTTTTTGATAAAATGATTTGTATTTGACCTAAGACAGGGCCATGCTTCTGGGAGAAGGCTGTCTCCTTTCAGAAAGAGAGAAGGCTTTCTAGTGGGTTGCTAGGATCCACTTCTAGAAGAAACAGTTATGAAGGCAATGGAACATCTGGAGGCCGATTGTCCTGATCCACCAGGAGGCCAAGCCCATCTGGTGTCCAAACAAGCTCCGTAGCCAAAGAAGCCCAAGGGAGTGTGGGGGAGGGAGAACATGGGATCTCAAGAGTAAGGAAAGAGCTACAAACCTACCGTGACAAAGACAGAGGCCAGGAGCAGGCCCACGGAGTAGATCAGTCCCCTGCTGTTCAGCCGAATCTGTAAGAAAGGATGAAACAGAGTTAGGCTTCCAAAAAGGCATCCACTTAGTGCAGGGCACTCAAGCATCTACGAGCAGGAGTGAGTCCAAATTTCTGGAATGTAAAACAAAAGGCAGTCTCGGCAGCCATGCTCTGCAGCTTGCAGTAGGAACATGAATTTTCCTAAAATACCCAGAGTACATCCTGGTCTAGTCCACTCAGCCTAACCCATCCTTCCTTCCAGCAGTGATGCCCATGGGACTGCCCCATGACCACTTAAATTCTCCATGTGTGTTGCTAGATTCTTGTTGCCCACAACTCTTCCCTGTAGACCTCATCTCAAGGGAGTTCAATAAATTTAATAACATGGGTGATGGGTGCAATATTTTGAAAAATATTACTAAAGTTTTTATCTCTTTTGCATTAAAATGTCTGTGACCTTCCCCGCAAGTTGATACGAAGAGGTGGGTGAGGGTTGCTATCGTGAGCAAAGAGGAAAGAGTTATTCTGTTTCTGGTATTTGTAAAAGGATTTTCCTTGCTTTATTTTTCACAGTAATACAATGGGCTAACAGCCAAGCTTTGAAGAGAAACAATTTTTGGAATTCTTATAGAACAGTGCTGTCCTGTAGAACTTTTGGCAATGATAGAAATGTCCTACATCTGTGATGTCCCATACAGCAGCCATTTGGAACATGGGGCTGTTGAGCATTTGAAAGGGGCTGGTTCATATGAGAAACAAAATTTTTATTGTTATCTTTAATTAATTTAAATTTACATTTAAAGAGCCACATGTGATTAGTGGCTACAGTATCCAGCAGAGCAGGTAGAGAATAGTAACGGGCCCACCTGGTCGACAAAAATTTTAGAGTTTCTTCCACAGTGCAGAGAGGAAGTCCCTTCTGCTAGGTCATGAGGCTAGCTGCCCTGAGATAGGAGGTATGCCTTAGAGCAGCTGTGCTCAGAGTGCCCCTCACCCCTCCAGACCAGCAGCAGCAGCATGACCTGGGGGTTGGTTATAAATACAGGATCTCAGGCCCCACCCTGTATCAGAAACTATAGGGGTGGGGCCCATCAATCTGTGTTTTAACAAACCCTCCAGGGGTTTAAGAACCACTTACTTAGAGAAAGTATTAAGGCTAACTCCACTTCTGATCTCCAAGGGTTCTGGAGATGGGACTTTGACATTCATTTTTCACCAGTTCTCTTAGAAACTCTTACATGCATCCAGGTTTGGGGACCATGCGTCCCCCACCCCATGTACACTGTCCTGCTGTGAGTCAAAGGCTCACCTGTGTTCACAGAAAGAAAAGTGAGGCAGGTTGATCATATCTATTAGAGAATGGAGTGGTGATTATTAGGAGTAGTTTGGGGACTTTCTGACAAAGTTCAAGGTACCTCTTGCGGCGCTTTCACCAGTTCATCCCCGAGGTGTGTGCATGAGAACAAGGGGGTGTCTCCATAGGTGGGTGCTCGGTTCATCTTTTGATGACAGTACACCATATGTCCCAAACAGCCAACCCTTCTGTGTGGGCCTGGGAGCATAACACATCTCTCTAAGCAATGTCCACAGAGGGAATGGACAATTCTCCTCTGCCTGCATGATCTGTGAGTCAACCATCTGCTCAGTCCAACCACCAAAAGCCTTCCTAAGAATAAAGGATTCAAATCTTATCTCTGTGACACTAGAGCAATGGGTTGACCCAGTGAATTCAGTGTGGGAAAATGAGGAATCGGCCATCTCAGTCCATCTGGTAGCTTAACTTCCTGCAGACCCTCAGCCTGGATATGGATAGAGTTTCCTTTCAGCAGCTGTGTTGGAATAAAGAGGCTAATATCCAGGAGTACATCACAAATGCTTGTCCCCAAAGTATTCTGTCTACACTGACTCTATGACAATCCCCCGTGTACCCTGGCCAGTGTGCAAGAGGGGAGGGGGGCTCCTTAGAGCAAGACGGAGGCCCCCATGCAGAATAGGAAAGAGCCTACTGGGGCTGTCGTCAGTCACATGGTCCTTGGGTTGACCCTGAAACTGTGAACACGCACTCAGGAAACCTTTTGAGCTCTTAATTTTTAACGCTGCATGGATTCTTCTAAGAAGAGGGCAGGCCAATGCACTCCCAGCCCAGCTCACCCTCTGAGCTCCAGGGTCAATCCTTGTCAGCAACAAGAGTTTAGTAAAGTGATTTCCTGCCCTTAAGAAACTGAGAACCAGTGAGAGCAAAGCTGCAAGCAGGAAAATTCTTTGGCGAAGCCTTTTTAAAATGAATCACATCCAAGCAAAGCCTTTGAACTTTACTTTTCCTACATTCATAGTGTTAAAGAATTGTGCTGCTGAAAGTCTAAACATGGCTCTAAATACTAAAGACAACAAACTTTTGTGTGGTTCCCGCATATTTTTCTCCTCTTCTCTGCAGCTTCCTTTAGTGACAGACTGCCACACGCTCCCAGGAGTGTATTTTTGTTTGTCATTGTTAGAGACTGGGCTCTTGAAGTTTGCATTGATTCCTTGCTATCTGACTCCCACACTTTCCCAGGAAAGCAACAGTCAGGCATTAGCGTTCCTTCAGTTGCTTTTGGTCCAACTCAAAAGCCTCCCAGCCACTGGGAACTATGGGTGGTTTGGGGCAGGAGTTGGCAAACTATGACCCATTGGCCATATATAGCCCACTGCCTGTTTTTGTAAATAAAATTTTATTGACACTCAGTTCATTCATTTATGTATTATCTACAGCTGCTTTCACACTACAATGGCAGAGTTGCAGAGTCTAGTAGTTAGAGACCGTAGGGTCTACAGTGCTTAAAATATTTCCTCTCTGGCTCTTTCTGGAAAAAGTCTGTAGACCCCTGGCTTAGGGCATGGGCTCCAGTCCCAGCTTCCTGGTTTCTGAATCCCTGCTCAGTCATTGCTGTATAGTCATGGACAAATGAGGACTTAACTTCCCCAGGCCTCAGTTTCCTGATGTGTAAAATGCAGATAATACAGTTCCCACCTTATGGGGTGGTTATGAGGATTAGCTGAATTAATCCAGGTTAAACTCAAACAGAATCCAGTGTGTAGTAAGTTCTCAGTAAGTGTGGGTCCACCTATTCAGGACTGCCTGGGCCCACTTCCCTGGCACCCTGGGCTTATAAACTCACAGCTTCCTGATCAATGCCTCCATAGATGACAAACACTACTAAGGCGGGGACCAAGTCTGACTCTATCCTTTGTCTGGCACATGGTTGAGCACAGAACACGTGATTAATATGTCATCAATGAATGGATAATGAGTACCCTGGAGGTAGCCTTTTGAATGTGGTTTACAAAAGGGCCAGTGTTTCTGTGGGGCAGGGTGGGCTGGTCAGAGAAAGGCTGGCAGAAGAAAGACCCTGGGTGCCAGTCCTGGATGATGATCTGGAAGCAATGCAATCCTTGTGCAACATTCCTGTCTCCCATCCCCACTTTTTTATGAGTGTGTATAGCTTTCCCCCCCCAACATTTTATTATGAAAGTTTTCAAGTATTCAAAACAGTTGGAAGATACCACCTTATTTTTTTTTCCACCTTATTTTTTAATGAACTGCAACGTAAGCTGTAGTACAGTTCACCCCTAAACACCTCAGCCAGCATCTGTTAAGTGTTAAATAGGGTTCAGTTATAGTTCATGGGTCTTTTACTTTTACATATGGTGAAATTCATAAATCATAACCGCACCATTCAATGTGTTATAAGAAATGCATACACCTGTGTAACCCAAACTGCAGCCATGACTAACAGCACTTCCAGCCTCTCAGAAAGTTCTCTTGTGCCCTCCATCTCACCCAGGGGCAATCACTGCTCTAAGCTTCTCTTCCATATGTTGGTTTAGCCTGTCCTAGAAACTTCTTATAAGTGAAATCATATAGTGTGCAGTCTTTTATGCAAGGATTTTCTTAAAGATTTCTTGATGTTTTTCATTGCATCAAAAGCTCTTTTTTTTTCAGGTCTTAATTTTTACTCTCTGAATTATACCTTTTTTAAAATTAGTTTCAGGTGTACAAAACAATGTATCAGGTAGATATTTATACCCCCCACAAAGTGATAATCCCCTCCCCCCAATCTACTACCCCTCTGACATCATATATAGCTGTTACAGTTCCACTGACTCTATTCCCTATGCTATACTCCACATCCTGTAACCATATATATAATATTATAATTGACATTCATTATTATTCAGCTTCAGCTTCAGGTGTACACACAGTGGTCAGGCATCTACACCATCCATGAAGTGGTCTCCCTAATAAGACAAGTGATCATTGGATATCCTACAAAATCTTTACAACATTATTGATTATATTCCCCAAACTGTCTTTCATGTCCCTGTGGCAATATTGTGAATACCCATTTGTGCTTTCTAACCCCCTCCTCTTCTCCCCCATCTCCACCCCCCACCCATCTAGCAACCATCAGTTTTTTCTCTATATCTCTGAGACTGTTTCTGATTAGTTTGTTCATTTATTCTATTCTTTAGATTCAACATATAAGTGAGATCATATGGTATTTGTCTTTCTCCGTCTGACTTATTTCACTTAGTATAATGTTCTCTAGGTCCATTCATATCGTTGCAAATGGTAAGATTTCATTCATCTTTATGGCTGAGTAATACTCCATTGTATAAACATACCACAGTTTCTTAATCCAGTCATCTACTGATGGGCATTTCAGTTGTTTCCATGTCTTGGCTATTGTGAATAGCGAATAGCTTATTTTTTTTATAACAGCATAAATATACCACAGTTTAATTATCACACTGTTGATGGACATCTGGGCTGCTTGTAGTTTGGGGCTACCAGTGTGTATTGATTTTATAATTCACAAACAAAATGAGAAGAGATCTGCAATGGCTACTCCTCATTGCCAGAACTATTAATGAAGAGAGTGAAGACAGCTAGGGCCTCTGCTGAGACCTCAGATGTGCTCTCACATCCCAGCATCCCCTATCTATAGTCAGGCACAAGAAGCCTCTCCAAACGGCAGCTCACCTTTCCCATTTTAACACGCACCTCTCTCCCTTTTGGGTCTTTCTGTCTAGTCGGATGGGACACTCACGTTCCCACCTCTACTCTGCCCATCCCTACCTAAGTCCTTTCACCTCTTTTAAATTCACTGGGTCCTTGGTGGCCCTATCCCCCATCTGAAGCTGATTGCGGTGGCATTCTTTGCTAGGTCACTTTCTTACCTCCCCAGCTAGTCCCAATGCAGAGGGCAGATGCCTGGGTCTTAAGTTTTTCCTCATTTCACATAGCACCTAACTTGCCCCCTGGCCCCTCACACTATGTTTAAATGAGAATCTGCAGATTATTCTGAGCATGGGTGCATGTGTGCACGTACGTTTGTGTGTGTGTGTGTGTGTGTGTGTGTGTGTGTGTGCGCGCATGCAAGTGCCTTGGAGGCAGTGAGATTGGATGGCAAGGGGCAAGAGTGGAGAGCTGGATGGGGAGACTGACCATGGTGAATGGTGACTTTAAGCTGATCTTTTCAGGCAAAAAAGTGAGAAGGCACCAATTTTTTTTTAATTGATGCATAATTTGCATACAGTAAAATGCACAGATGTACATTTTTTATCCATCAAGTTTTGACAAATGGATAAATTTTGACAAATGCATGTACCCATGTAATCCACACCTCAGTGAGAATATAAAAGATTTCCATCACCCAATAACTTTCTTTAACAGAAGCAAATCTAACTCATCCCCCTCAAAAACTAGTTTCTTGGGGTGTGCTAAGCCAGACAATAGCACATTTCATCTCTGGACTACCTCTGGAAAAGACATTGAGCTCCAAATATGCACAGTGCTGATCTAAATAATTCTTTCCCCGCTTCCTGCCTCACAGATGCAAAGCCCATTAAGTACAAAAACTGAAAACCTCCACGGCATGGAGAGCATGCAAGGCGCAACCGGATTGCTCAGCCCTGACATTGCGCATTGTTTTTATTTCTTGCCTTCAAAAATATGCATTTCCATTCTCTAATTCCCCCTTGGCAGGTGTTGCAGAGGAAACAGAAGGCTGGTTGGTTCCAAAGTCAACAGGAATTTAGCCCACGATGTATGTATATTTTTTCATAGGATACAACACAGAGACTCATTCATACCTACTATTTTCATGTGTGTATGTGATTTGTAAAACTGAATCCTACAGAGTTTGGGGATCCAAAAGGCCCAACCTCAAAGATTCTGACGTCCCATATTATAGTCTAAAATCCAGTTGTGGTTTGAGGTCTGCTCCACCCAAACAGCAAATTCTTTTAGGAAAAATAAGAAGCCCCTGGATTTTTGCTAATTTATTTATAACTTGGAACACATGTTGCATGTCACTTTGCATTTTCAGATTTGGGTAATTTGAACATTTGTGTGGGTATGGGTTCCAAATGGATGTGTCTAGCCTTGACTGTATGTTGTAAAATATCACTGGGTGGGAATTTCTTTCCTTGAATAATTAAATGAGGTAAGGAAGTTAACAAGCCTACAGAGAAGAAGCACTGTAATGGCAACTCAAGTCCTTTTCTTTCCAGAGTACTCTAACAAACACAGGGTTGTGTGAACAAACAGGGGCAACTTAGTAGACACAACAAGCTCAGGGGGCTACTTGGCAGGCCTGACAAGCTCAGTGACCAAAAGTAACCACGCAGGGTGATCTGATCATAAATTCCTAATGGGGTGGGTCATAGCAGGTAGTCATGCCCCAGGCCTACAGCTCCCTTAGCAAAGGTCAATCTTTACCTTAAGGTAGCCCTGTTCATTGTTCTCATGGATCAAGGATAACATACCTTTGAAATGCTAAAGTAATTTTCTTTTTCAGACCCCTTGAAAGCACAACTGCTGGCACCAGAGCACAAGACCACCAGAGCACGAGCCCAGGAACTCCTCATTGTTATCTTGTTCCCCACATACCATCTCTATGTGCTGTAAATGTTAAATGTTAGCTATCTTGTACCCACCAATGCAAAAGAAGTATGTGTTTCTCCATTTTGCTTTTTATCCAAATCCCAGAGCCTTCCCCACTTTGCTTTCTCCTGCTTTCTTAAGCTACCACCAATGAATTTCATGTAACCTTCCCTACATTTTCTCCTTTGATTCAAAATACATGAAGTGAGCTGCAAAACTGCCATTCTCTGGAGCATTTTTCTCAATTCATTGAGATCTTGCTTCTGGGCATGTCCTCAAAATTTTGGCTCAATTCTTGCAAATTTTTTCTATAGGTTTGGACCTTCTTTTATTGACAGCTGCATTGAATTCTAGTAGCAACTCTGTGAGCTAAGTAACTTGGGTGTTTTTTTTTTCCATGTAAAGATGCATCAACTGAGGCTCAGAGAAGTTAACCACTTAGCCAAGGTAAGATTCTAGTCAATTCCAATTTGTGTGTGTATATGTGTGTGTGTGTGTGTGTGGGGGGGTATTGCTCCCCAAACATTCAAGCAATTCTGTGACACCAGATGGGTGTCCTACAATTTACTCAATCCTGACACTATTTGCCTGCTGATTGTGTCAGGTCCCACAGGTTAAGGGCTCAGTCCTACAAGGCTACCCCTCACCCCTACTCCCCTACCCCCCACTTCAGATGCCAATTGCAAGTCCAGGTTGTCACCTGTGCTTCTTATCATCTGGCTTTTGATTGGCAGTTCCTATGACCCCCTCCTTCAGTTTGATTAATTTGCGAGAGTGGCTCACAGAACTCAGAGAAACATTTTACTTACTAGATTACCAGTTTATTATAAAAGGACATAACTCAGGGATAGACAGATGGAAGAAATAAAGAGGGCAAGGTACAGGAAAGGGCGCAGAGCTTCCATGTTCTCTGAGCCACCACTCTTCCTGAATCTCCACCTGTTCAGCAACCCGGAAGCTCTCTGAGCCCTGTCTGTTTGAGTTTTTATGGAGGCTTTTTTACACAGGTGTAATGATAAAATCATTGGCTATTGGTGATTGATTCAACCTCCAGCTTCTCCCCTCCCTTGAGGTCAGGGATGGGTGGGGCTGAAAGTGCAAACCCTTTAATCACAAGGTTGGTTCTCCTAACAACCATCCACCATCCTTAGGTGATGTCTAAAAGTTACCTCACTAACATAACAAAAGATACTTTTTATAGCTCTCATCTCTTAGGAAATTCCAAGTGTTTTAGGAGCTCTGTGTTACAAACTGGGATGAAGACCAAGTATATATTTCCTATTATAAATCAGAATATCACACAAGGCCAGGAAGCTGGTAAGGGGTCAAGTCTGCACTTAGAGTTAGCTTTGGACTGTAAATTCTAGATTCTTTCTTACACCCTGCAAGGAATAGAGAAAAGGCCAGGGTCCTCTTCATTCCTTTAGAACCCTCAGAGGTGGCATCTGGGCCTTTCCAGCCTGTCAATTCTGTTTGACGCCTTAGTGAATTGGAAGAACGACAAATGCTAGTGTAGCAGATACCATTGGGACCCCACTTGCACCCAACCCTCCTTACCATTTTGCTGAGGCCAGCTGCCTCCTAAAATCTAGTACCAGCATCTGTGACTGATAGCTTTTTCCTGAACCATGTAAGTGCCAAGCTGCCCTCCACCAATGACTCTCTGGGGTGTATAAACACCCCAGCTCCCTTGCCCCTCAGATGGGGTCATTCTGGGACAAGGGCTGCACCATTTCCCAGAGCTCCCCCAGGACCCAGCTGTAGTCTCCCATGGCAGTAACAGGCTTGCTAACATGCCTGCCCTTGGATGCCTTCCTTTCTTGTCTCACCTCCTCACTCTCCTCCTGGACTTTCCTGCCTCTCCCAAATAAACTCCTCATCTCAAGTCCTTGTTTTAGGATTGAATGGTTTCTAGGGGAACTATACTTTGACAGACAATGAGATGAATCAGCTTCAGATAAGCCCTTCCGTAGGTGACCTGTGAAGACCTTGCCCTCCCTCAAATATCACCTCATTTTCCTGATCAGCACCTGAAATCAAACAGTCAATATTCACTTTAAGGGGGCTTGGTGGGCTGTCACTATAGCACCCAGGAGTTTTGTCAGAGCAACCTTGAGAAGAGTCATTTATTAAGATAGCACCAAACTATCTTCAAGTTACATGTCCAGGTCCTGTGGGAATATTGTGTATACTGGCCTTGGCAGTGGTATTCTGGCATTCTGCTGATTTCCATGGTGTCAGTACTCTCACCAAGGTCAACTGCAAGCTACCAATGTAGCCTCACTGAAGTTGGGGTTAGGAAGAGCTGTGACATTGTCCCCGGGGGTTGGGGCAGGCACTTTCAGAAAAAAACCCAAAACAACTGGCCCTGGCAGTTGAAACAGTGTCCTGGTATTAGGAACCTGATTTGGGAATGCTTGCTAAAAAAAGGTAAGAAGGAAAGACTTGTAAGGCATGAAGAATGACTGGTTCACTGATTCATTCCACACAGCCCTCTGCTGGGCGCTGGGGAGCACTAGCTGAGTAATCAGATCCGGTTCCCGCCCTCAGTTAGATTTTGGGCAGACATGCACATCATAGATGACAGTCCCATATGATTCTAGAAGCAGTAAATTTGGCAGTGGGGAAGCTTCTTGGAAGAGGTACTTGTTGGCTGACACAGCTGGCCTCAGAAGAAGAACCTTGGAAAAAGTCCTATGTGCTTGGCTAATCTGTCATTTTTGAAAAATTCTCCTGGCCCCATTTCCTTTCGATTCTCCCCGCTTCTGGCTGACAGCTCCTCAATATCCTTCACTGGACGGTTTCTTCCCTACCTGACATCAGGGTATGGTTTTGGGCTTTCTTCTCTATCTACACTTACTTCCTTTATGAGCTTCGTGTTTTAAAAACCACATAATGCTATTGACTTCCAAGTTCATACCTGTAGCCCAGACCTCACCTCTGAACTTCAGACACATTTATTCAGCTGCCTTCTTGACATCTCCACCTGGATGACCTCAGACATGCCAAACGTCATCTGTCCTAAATGAAACCCTTGATATTTCCTCTTACTCATAAATATGTTCCTTACTCCCTATGCTGTCTTCCCCAGCTCCATGAATGACACCATAACACACTTAATTGCTCAAGCAAAAAACTAGAAGTTACCTTTGATTTTTATCTTCATCTTTTCCCCTTCATGCATCCATCACAAAATCTTATCAAATCTTCCTGAAAAATCTTTTTCCCTCCTCTGCATTCCCACCACCTTAGCTCACGTCACCAGCATCTCGTCACCAGCTTCCAACTTATCTCCCCTTTTCCTTGCCTCCTTCTAATGCATTTACAAATACTATCAGATATGATCTTAAAATATAAAGTGAAGCATGCCATTACTTTGCTAAAATCCTCAGTGGCAGTTAGAATACAATCCAAACTTTTCACAATGGCCAAGAAAATCTTAGATGACCAGGTCCTTGTCTTGTCCCACCTCACCTCCCCATTAGTAGATGTCTAGGAGCTGATGTTAAATCCATCACCAAGTCCTGCTGGTTCTTTTTCTGCAGTTTTCTGCTTTGCCTTCCACTGTTCTCCAGATTTACTGCTATTACTGAGGCAGAGTGAATCGCTGGTCTTATATGTCCACAGTTATATGTCCACTCCGTGGTGGGCAGCCAACCATATTTCCCTGCCTCCTGAATTTTGGTTTGGCCACATGATATGCTTTGGTCAATGAAATATTAATGGACTTAACACAAACACAGGTTTGAAATGTATTTCCATAACTGAGGTGGCCTCTTGTGCTCCTGCCTTTCATCATGGGAAGAACGTGTCTCAGGAAGTCACTGGTTCAAAGAGACTGAGAGACGCATGGAGCAGACCCATCTGAAGCTTGGAGCCAAGCCCGGGTCAGCCAAACACCAGTCACCTCAGATGCATGAAAAAGAAATATATGATAATGAAATAGGGATGATAATGAGTTTTGGGTGGTTTGTTACATAGTATTATGGTAGCAATGGCTAACTGATACAAGTATCCTAGTCCTGGTCACTATACTTTCTCTCTCCTGCGAATGCTTCATAACTGTTCATGCTGCCATCAGTCTGGTTTGGCTTCAATCCTTTCTCCATGTAGTAGTCAGAATCTTCTTTCTACAAGGCACATACAGTAAAAGGCACCAGGCCCTCTCTAATACCCTTCATTCTTTCTGGTACCATGGCTCACAGTGCCTTTACTGTATGGCCTCTCTCTGCCTCTAGTTTCATTCCTGCACTGCCCACTGCCCACACCTTACCTCTAGCCACAGGAGCTTCTCTCAGTGCACATATGAAGCTTTCTTGTATCTTGGTCTTCTAAAGGCTGTTCCTTCTGCTTGGAAAAAATCCTTTCACACTCTTTACCTGGCCAGCTCCAATAATCTCAGATACTCAGAAGAAGTGTCCTTTTCTCACAAGCATTCCAGGTCCCCTAACCCCTGCCACAAAATGCCACCATTGCCACCACTTCTGCATGAGCCCTTGAGAGGGCACACATGATGTTTTGTTTTGGACTTGCTTGTGTAACTGTCTCCTTCCAGAGGTTGTAGTTCTGCCCTGCTCACAGCACCATCCCCAACAACCGCTATCAGCTTAGCACACAGTAAGCATTCAACTAGCGTTTGATCAGAGAAAGAATAAACTGGGCAGAAGGCGTGCAATGAGGACATTTCTGATCACCTCTTCTTTTTACCTCTGTGGTGGGACAAAGAAAAAAGACAGATTCTCTGTCTCCCCCTGTCACTTCTCATATTTCTTTTGCATTTCTAAGCTCAACTTAGAAATCTGAGTTTTGCCCTGGCTTTCTGGGTCCTGCCTGGTGACTTTCTTAGTTCTGCTGAACATGTGGAACAGAAGCTCATCGCCAAAATGGGACAAGATGTGCTCATTTTCCAAACTTTGACTTTTAGAAATATATACACCGTGTTTCCTTGAAAACAAGACCTAGTTGGAGAAGAAGCCATAGCATGATTCCTCCAGGATATGGAGGGCACGCACCACTCACATGAGGGTTTTATGACCTGTTTCAGGGAGAAGGGTGCCTTTTCCACACACTCCTTCAGCTTAAAATATTCAGTATGCCAAGGTGCCATATTTTGGCACCTAAAATCATGCAATGGCTTATTTTCCAGCTTGGACTTATTTTTGGGGTAACAGGGTACATATTTTATTTCAGGCACTTAAATAGCTAGCTGGCTTCTGAGAAGTGTTAGGAAATGTCAAAATCTGTAAAACTGCATTCATTCCTTGTTGTCAAATGCCTGAATCTAATATGCATAAAACAGCTGTCTCGATGGTAATTATCCAATAATTATGACTTGGAAACCCCATCTAGTCAAGATGGAAAAATGATTTCAGAATTGTCAGCAGGTCCCTGGCAAGGGCAGGAGAAGCCATTAAACCCACACAGGTTTCTCAGTTCTGATGTCAGAGATGTAGATAGATGCCATGGGGTTACAGCCATGTCAAATAGAAGGAGGCCCCTGCGTGTCCTCTGGAGATGAAGCCTCCCTCCGGGGAAACGCTGGATGCAGAGAAGAGGCAAGACAAATGGCCTGTGGCAAGTAAGCCCCTAAGTTTGCTTTTCTGTGAACCTGGAACTATTTTCCCAAGTGACTCTGCGTCTTGGCATGAGGTTACATCGTGATACCCCAAAATGTCACTGGACCTGGGGGGCTGACCATTGGAGGGCTTAATGAGAGCCAGGAAGGGACCCAGGGACTGAGTAGTCAGGTAATCCTCATGGAAGAATCCGGAATGGCTCCTCCAACCTTCAGTTAGAAATCCACTGGAGACATATCACATACCACAGCCTAGGGCAGAGAGGATTTTAGCTGCCACATTTTTTTTTTGGCCTTTAAAAAGAGGATTCTGGAGGTCGAAGGTCTCTTCTCTTCCTGGTCCTTTTCCCTTTACATAAAATTGGATAAGTTACTTTAGTCTTAATAAGCAGACCCCGTTCTCTCTTCCAGCAAAGATTCAAACTCGGATGGTTCCACCCCAGTGATGACCCTCATGCTCCTGTGCCCCACACCGTGCATGGCGGCTGCTGTGGCACGATTTCCTTTTGTAATAGTACCTTTCCTCCCTCTTTGGTCCCTGGGGCTTGGAGAGAAAAATCTTACTGTCTTCTCTCTGCCTCTTTCTGGATATGTGATTTAACTTCTCTGGGCCTTGGGTTCCTGATCTACACAAAGGGACTTAAAACAACATTGCACTTAATTTGAAACCTGTGACCCCTGCTCACCTCACCACACCATTACATTCCTGCCACATCGGTCTTCCTTCTATTCTCAGACACAGCCCACCTCAGTGTATTTGCTCTTGCAGTCCCCTCTGTCTAGAATGCTTCCCTGCCCTCCACACATCCAACCCTTTTTTGTCATTCACCACTTGACACAGACTATACCTCCTTGTCTAACAAATCTAGAGTGACACACAGCCCCTGCTCACTATCACATCACGTGTGTCATTGTTTTCATAAGGCTTTTGCTCTCCAAAGTTAGTGCACTCATGTATTTGTTACTCACGGGTGGTCGGTCTCCTCCAATCAGATATATGCTCTAAAAGGGAAGGTCTAGTCCATCTGGCTCATTCTGTATTCCCAGTGCCTCACTAAGTTCCTGGCACACAGTTGGTGTACAATAACCACTGGTTGAAGAAATAATCCTTGCCTTATTTAGCTGCTGTCAGGATTAGATGAGACCATGTGTGCATGGTGTCCTTAGAGTGCCTGGCGCATAGTAGGTGCTTAGTGCATGTTAATCTGTTCTTATTGCTGTTTTGTTAGTCCCCTGCTCTTTTCTCAGGTCAGCCTATTCTTTCATCCTGCTCTGCTCACATATATTCCTCCCCATGTGGGGTGATGCTGATGGGAAACTTAGGATTCATCCATCCATCCATCCATCCATCCAATATTTGTTGAGCACATTCTAAGTACCAGGCACTGTGCTAGGCACAGAGGAAACACTGTGCTAGGCTTAAGATGAATACAGTTTTTGTCCTCAGGGAGATCACCTCTCTGGAGAAGACTCAGACAAAGGAAACCTTTGATGGGAGCTGCTGAAAAACACAGGAGTGACACCTGATCCAAGCTTCGGAGGTCACAGTTGACATCCAAGCTGACACCTGAAGAATGAGCTGGAGAAAGGCAACGGTAGCCATGGTAGGGGCCCCTTTACCCCCTTTATAAGGTGGTCTGGTTCCAGAGGGCCATGTTTTGGGACCCGTTTCCAGGAAAATCAAAAGATATAGCTTTGTTGGGCCACATACTGGGCCACTAGTTTTGTCTAACATTACTAGGCAAAGAGGTAGTCTATACAAGTAAAATTCTCAGAAAACTGAAGTCCACCTCTCTACATGCCAGCACCTTAATTGTTTGTGATAAAAATATTTCATTTTTAACTTTCTCTTGCTGACTCACAGTCACCACCATGAATATAAATTATTTAACTGGGATGAAATTGGCAAATCTCTCAGGAGCTACTGATATACAAGGAATTACTACCCCTATAATTGAGGAAATTAAATTTATTCTCTATTTGGATAAGTAAAATGTCCTGCTATGTGCAAGATGGTTATGAGTGCAGTGTAAATGGTAAACGTGGACAAGGCCTCACACTCAGACTCTAGTAGCAGAGAGATGTTGTGAGTAAATCACTGTCGGACACGGTATGAAGAGAATGGGCTGACAGGGATGTGGGAAAGAGATTATGTGATGTGCAGCGTGAGGCTACATTTGGATAGAGTGTGGAAGGATTAGAAAAGTTAGGTATGTGGGCAGCACTTGGGGTGTTGTTCTGTTCATGGGATTTCAACCATCACTGAATGCCCTGTCAATCAAAGAGATGAAACTATCTGAGTAAAATAAGCAAAAAGTAGCATTTTAAAGAATGCCAGTACTCTGTTACCCCCCGATTCAACTCACCTATCAACTTCCCTGCTCCTTGCCCATTTACATTTTAGTTCTGACTCAGTTGGGATGAAAACTTTTCCTGATAGTGAAGGTAATCACTATTTAGGAAATATGGGATTCTAGAATGCACAACTTTAACTGAAATGTAATCATGAGCTTCCTAACAGTTCCTAAGTTGTGAATATTACTGAAAAAGAAGTTAACTAGAATTTTTTCCTTAGAATTTTTAAAGTTCAAAATGAAATCTCCTTTTCAACAAATGGTACTGAAACAACTGGATATCTCCATACAAAAGAATGAGGTTGGACTCACACCATATACAAATGAAATCTCCTTGGCTTCCTTTGGCTTCAAGAACTGTTTATAGATTATGTTACTGAATTTCTGCTTTCAAAAGAGAGGCTTACATTGGATGTTTGTATCCCTGGAATAAAGTGAAGGTCTCTGTGGCACCGGTTACAGAAACACATGGATGATAACACAATGTGACACATCTTTTTCTAGTCTTTCCAACCAGAAGTCTCCCCTAAAAGCACTTCCTGTGCACCATGGCTGTTGATCATAATCCAGAAGTGGTCTTTTCTTCTGCATTTCCCCCTTCACTTCAAGGATAAAGGCGATCTTCATCCACAGGATTAGTTGTGCTCCTTGTATAATTCCAGCAGAATTACCAGAGTGACCCAATTATGTCATCTACAAATGGAAAACATGAATTTGGGCCAAACATCTAATAGGGCCTAAATTTTTGTCTCCATGTCACCCTGTCACTAGAGTTTGGGACCTGAAAAGGGTATGTTTTCATGGCTGTGTTACTGATATGAGAATTTTGTTTAATTTTCTGTTCGCTGAAGAGTGTTGGGAGAATGTTAGAGAGAAGGAAAGGAGGGCAGACCATTAGGGAATTGTTTATGGGAAACAATGTGCCTGTTCGCGTTGGAATTATAGGCCTGATATCTATGTTCAGTCAGGAAGATTTCAAAGCTGGTTTGAGAAACTGGTTTACTTTCAGGATGAGTTCTGAGTTTTGTTTCTGAAAGTTTTTGATTTTTACCTTCCATGATTGTACCCTTTAATCCCAGTAAAGAAAAAAATAAACATACTGGATCTTAGGGACATTGGACGGATTTGCATCCCTTGCTCCTGCCTGTCTATCCCTCCCTAGAGAGAGTCAATGTGGTAAAAATCTGCTATTCATGGATTGGTTTTCCAGGTTATTTAGAGTGTAATTTCGTTTCATCTTTTTGCTAACTGCTTTTAGCCACCAGAAAAGACAAAAAGCAGCTGAAATTCACACAGGTTTGAATTTTACTCCTTCATATCTTTGATAAGAGGTAAATGGGGAGGTGAAGCAGAGGAGTAAACCAGGTGGACTGTTGATGAACTCAACAGATCCATGCCCAGTGCTCCGAGCTGGGGGAACGAACAGAGGAGTCAGGCAGAATCTGGGATCCCAATGAAGATGGGCTATAAAGGTGGATCCGGAAATGAAATGAGAGACAGAACTTTGCATTTAGAAGAGCTAGAGTACTTGGAAAGAGGGATGAGGCACAGAAGATCAAGTATGACCTTTGAGGAAATCTCTCAGCCAGTAGGTAACTTGCCCATGAACCCAAAACATGTGGCCTTTCTATATGGATTTCCATTTCATCAGGTCAGGGCTCAGGGCAGTCTGCCCCAAGATAGCCCACAATGGCATATCAATTATTTTGAATTAAAGTTACTTAAGAATCTGCCTGTGCAAGCAGAAAGCCCTGACCTCCCTGGCCCCCTAAAAGAAGAGATAAATCTCCCATGTGACAGGTGCCCTCCCTGCTCCTGAGGGCTGAGAGAAAACCTTATCACAGAGTTAAAAGAATCCAGAGTCCAAAGCATGTCTAAACAAATATTATAATGCCTTTACTAATTTACTACCCAAGCCCAAACCTTGTTTAGATTCCTCACTAGCTAATACCCAAACGTTGCTTATATTCCTTTCTTTTTTCTTTTTTTTTTTGACATTCAGTATTATTTTATATTAGTTTCAGGTATACAGAATAGTGGTTAGGCATTTATATAATTTATGCAGTGATCCCCACGATTACTCTAGTACTCATCTGGCATTTACATAATTTATGCAGTGATCCCCATGATTAATTTAGCACCCATCTGGTTGCAACATTATTGACTATATTCTCTATGCTGCACTTTACAGCCTGGTAACTATTTTGTAACTACCAATTTGTATTTCTTAATCCCTTCACCTTTTTCACACAACTCCCCAACACCCCTCCCCTCTGGCAACCATCAGTTTGTTCTCTGTAGTTTAGATTTCTTTCTAATGAGTACTAACTTTCCTTGTTCTGTCAATTTCTAACAAATTCATTGTTTCTTTGTCTAAAAAGTACAAAAAGGTGCCTGGATTGATCATTTCTTTGAGTCTCATTTTATGATCTGAGCATCATATTACGATTCTCCTGTGCACACATATTTTTTTCCTTTTTTTTGTTTTTGTTTTCCTTCTTTTTTTGTTTGCTGTACACACATATTAAATTATTTTTTTTCCTGTTAATCTAGTCTTGTGTCCATTTTATTATTTTGTTACTAGTCCAGCCATAAGAACTAAAGAAGGGTATCCCTCTTCCTCTCCAACAATTGCAACCAGCTGAATACACCTTCCCGAGCTGAAACAGCCATTTGTCAAGCAACTTTGAAGACAAGTATCATTTGCTAAAATGGTTACAATATTCTCTGCAGAATACACAGTTACTTACAACATATTGTACAGATAAAGTCACGTTCAGCAACACATTTAGAGAAGCACATAGCACTGGGTTGGGGGTAAATCTTCAGATGCACAATACTGTTTTCTATCAGATACAGGAAGAAATCACTAATTGGAATGTCTTCCCTAGTCTTTGGACAATGTTTAGGTCAGAAGTTTCCACTAGCAGAGGGTGAACATTTTGTCAAGTTGGGAAAGAGCATTAAAGTCCCTGGACCACCTGTGTCACCCATCTGCGTATCCACCTGAAGTCATAATCAGCTTAATCTTGAGAGACAGCACGGAGGCCATCACAGGAGGGTTTGACAGTTGCCAGATCCCTGGCAGAAAGGGCATCTTGTATTTTGTGTCCCTTCCTTTATTAATAAAAATATTCTGTATGCAAAATAAATACACTAGAGTAGGGGTTGTCAAATTATGGCCCCTGGGCCAAATCTGGCCCACCACCTATTTTTGCATAGCTCATAAGGTAAGAATGATTTTTACATTTTTAAATGGTTGAAAAACAACAAAAGACTCATAATGTATCACAATATGTAGAAATTATATAAAATTCAAATTTCAGTTTCTATTAATGAAGGTGTACTTAAACAGCCACACTCATTCACTTCTGTATCGTCTATAGTAGCTCAGGCTACAACAGCAGAGCTGAGTAGGTGTGACAGAGACCGTTTGGCCCACAAAACCTAAAGTATTTACTCTCTGACTGGTTATAGAAAAAGTGTTCCAACACTGTTCTTAAGTCCTGAATGTCCCTGCAAGCCTGACTTTGGAAGGACTTTGATGGGGAGAATCTGTTTCCCCTCAACATCAGTATTTCCACACATCCTTGCCTTGAGACAAAATCACAGTGGCCAAGGCCACTACAAACAGAGTCTGTGTAGCCCTGGGTTCAAAGAGAAGCCATGAAGAAAAACCACTTACGTAGGATCCATAATCCACAGCCAGGGTCTGCAGGGCCCAGGGTAGACCAAGACCGATAAGGATGTCAAACACATTGCTCCCAATGGAGTTGGACACAGCCATGTCCCCCATGCCTGCAAGGACAAGAGGTCACTCGAATGAGGGAGGTGATACCAAGGGGACGCGGGGGCCCCACGAGGGAGTCTCTCAAGCTTGCGGTCTGACAGCAGGAGGCCTAGCTGACAGGTCTGCATGCTCACGTATTTGGTTCTACTCCTCAGTCAGTAGAATAGAATATGTATTTTCAATAGAGTAGAATAAAGTATGCATTCTTTGGACTGTTGACCTTTACTTTAAATATGATCACTGTTTTATAAAGCAGCTCATGATCTCACCAACCCATTCATATTAGTGTTATCACGCACCTGCTCTACACTGTATTCAATTCTTCTTCTGAATCATTGAGCAATATTAAGAAAAATAATGTAACCAGGAGAATTATGAGAGGGCTTGTAGAGGACACTGTGCTAAGTGTTGTAGCTACACATTGTGTTTACTAAAAACAAAGGCCGTCTAGCACAAATCAGGCATGTAAATTAGAGTGGGTGCTGGGAAAGGACACGGCCATTGGGAGGTGCACGTCTGGGAAGGTAAGCTTGGTTTTGAAGGAGAGAAGGATCTGTCACACACAAAAGAGTGGCCTCTGGAAACTGCCACTTTGAGGGGTCCTGCAGCTGGGTAAACTGTAGGGCATGGGGTCTGTCCTCTTCAAGCCTCAGTTTCCTTACCCATAAAATCAGTACGACTGTCCCTAACTCATAGAGTTGTTGTTTAAATTGAGATAATATGTCTAAATTGCTTTGCTCAGTGTGTGGTACTCAGCAAAGGTTAGCTATCCTTATATTTAGTACTATTTTTAATAGTAGAGAAATGGTAATATGAACTCCAAAAGGGGATGTGGGTACTACCTAGGAAATGTCTCTGCTTTTCTCAAGGACTTTCTGGCTTATTTGTTGCTCTGTTCTTCTGATGCCAAGAAGCCTTCTGACCAACATGATCTTGAAGTCACTCATTGCTCCTTCCAAGCCAGAATTTGATGCCCTGGTAATTGCCATGTGGACCTCCTGACCCCAAAAGGAAGGCCTTCCTTTCTTTCCCATACCCATTCCACTGGGGCCCCACCTTGTCTGGCCACAATGAGGCTGGCCATGCAGTCTGGCACGCTGGTCCCGGCTGCCAGGAAGGTGATCCCCATGATGACATCAGGAATCCCCAGCGTGTAACCAACGATCGTGACCTGGAAGAAGCAGGAAGACGTGGTGAGCTGAGAGCCGACGCCAGTCCTATCTGCCCATGGATCCTCTGACCATGAAGCAAAAAAGGCTTCAATCTGGGCGGTCTCTCCAGGAAGCAGAGTCTGCTCTCTGTACCGAGACAAGAGTGCACAGAACTTCTAGTGCAGCAGACCAGGGCTGCAGGTCAGGGGACCAGGATGTAGTTATGAAGCCCATGTTTTCCCATCAAAGATTGGCCTTTTTTACTTTTTCCTTTCAGGTGAGACAGGCGGCTTGAGAGAGAAAATACAGAGTTTCTGGGGAAAGGCAATATTGGGACAGAATATTTAAACTCAGGATGGTCCTGGGAAACCCAAATACATGGCTACCACACTGCACTGGGAATTTGAGCTTCCAAGTCCTGAGCTGCATAATGAGAATTTACAACGACTGGAAAGGGGCTGAATTCACACTATCCAGTCTTGTAGGAAAAGCCATAAGCGGTCGATTCCTTTCTTCTCTCCCTTGAAGCTTGCTACCATCATCTTTGTCAACATCATCTTCTGCACCATATCATGTATGTTTATTTAGTACTTAGGCATTGTGCTCAGTGATGTTCATGGGTTTTAACTTAATTATCACAACAACCCTCTGTAATAGGGGGCCATTATTATCTCCATTCTTCAGATAAGGAAACTGAGGCACTGCCCAAGGCACACGTGCTAATAATCACAGGGCACATTAGGGTTAGGCGGGCAGGCTTACTTGCGTAGGCAGTGCCTCTGTCTACATCGGCGGGGATTAGACAGAGGATGGAAACAGGTGATACCTGAGACATTGCTTTCATTATATAAATAAGCCCATTTTAGACTCCTAATTTCCAGATAGGAAAACTGAGAGGAAAGCAGTTGATGAGACATCATGATGAGGGTGGGGGGCAGTGGCCAAAGAGAGGTGAGGGGGAGAGAGACTAATTCCCTGTATGTTGGCGTAAGAAAAGGGCAACTTGATTACTATTGCATTGTTCTGTACACCTGAAACTAACAATAAAAAAAAAGAAGAAAAAAAAGAAAGAAAAGGGCAACTTGCAGGAGCTGAGACGAACTGGTCATTTTAGGATGCCACCTGACTGCCTCACTTTCTATAGTTACAAGAAATGCAAACCACATGTTTTAAGTAGCACATTCTCCTGACAGTTCCTCTCAGGCCAGCAACTGAAAGGGACACCCATGCATGACACCCTGACTTCCTCCAGTTGCTCCTTCCACATTCAAAGGTTTAGGGAAAGTTAGATCCATTGAGATGTGTGGATTGTTCCTCCCAAACCAGAGAATGCACTTTATATCCGTTCAGTGCTGAACTGAACTGGTCAGGGTGGCCCCGGGGATCTCTGCCTTCTGCTCTCCAGGGAGGAAAGTGAGATGCAGAAACAAACATTTCTGTTTGAGAAACAGAGCCACAAGCATCCTGGCCAAACCTTGTTTTCCTTTCTAACCCTCAGCTGGGTCCCTGCAGGAATCTGGTTTGGCTCGCTGGGGCCTGGAAAAGAGCTGCTGTTATTATGATGCTTGTGGTAGAATCTGGAATTTTGGGGAACCGATTCCCTAGTTGGCTGGGCCAGGTCTCGTGCTCCCCTTGTTTTCTCCCCACTCCTGGCCAATTTTCAGGAGTTTTTAGAACCTCCGCCAGAGCAGAAGGAGGCAAACAGAAGGAGGGTGAACCTCAGATCAGTCAGATCAGTGGATGCGTTTGCATGTTAGTGGACTTGGGAGAAAACCATTAAGCCCTTGGAGGTCAGGGACACCAACACTATTAGTCCCCAGCCTGAAACAGAGATGGCACCCATTGAATATGTCAAATAAAAATGTTAATGAATACAGGATGAGGGAGAAACCCATGGCTATAAGATTTGGATTGAAAAAAATAATTTTCTATTTCTCTTAAAGGCAAGGGATAATTATGAGTTAATTGTGTTAAGTTTATAAATTTGTTATTACCTCCCAAGTAATCTTTTCAGATTCTTTTTTTAGTTCTTGAATTTAATTCTCCATAATTCATACATTGCATTTCTGTCTAGCACTCAAGCAAGATTAATTTAGATTTACATAATTTTGTCATGGCTTTTAATTTCTGCCCAACTCCAGTTCTAATGAATTAGGTTTGCATCCCAGTTAAAAAGTACAGTCATACATTTGCAGTGCATTCTGGATGGCTGTGTTTCCTAAAATGGCTTTGGGACAGAGGCTCTACTGGCCCCAAAACCAAGGCCAATCCCTGAATCATTATTTTAGCTTCAGAAGGGAACATTGAACGGTCACCTGGTTCAATGACCTCATTTTCTGTTGAAGACACTGAGACTGGGATAGGACAAGTGACTCTTATAGATGGGGTTATCACTCCCCAGTTCCTTACTTTCCTCCATGCCCTTTGCCTGGTGACTCTGCTGTTCTTTCCACTGGAGCAGGTGGAGTATATTGCCCCCATTCTACTGATGGCAGGCGTGGCTGACGGAATGTAGGTGGAAGTCACCGCCAAGGCCCTAGGAGGCACGTTGTTTCCACTTGCCCTTGTGCATTCCAATGATCCACCATGAGAAGGGCATTCCCCAGGCAGCCAGTGGTCCAGGAAAACGGGCAAACACATGGAGTAGACGCGAACCCCCACCTGCTGCCTGAATCAATAGCTGCTCAGCCAGTATCTGCTGAGATTAGTCCAACCATAGTCAACCTGCAGACATATATATGAGCAGCCAGATGAATGCTAGTGATTCTAAAACACTGAGTTTAGGGGTGGTTTGTTATGCAGCTTATGGCTGCAACAGCTGACTGATAGTTACTGGCTGAAACCCCAACCCATATTCCCCCTCTGGCTGAGAGTATTTTTCTCTATACAGAGATCTAGCACTGCTGTGGGGTCCTCAATGCACTTACCATCCATACCATCATGTAGGAAAATGCTGCGATCCATAGCGTGGAGGAAGCAAATGTCACCATGAACCACTTTTCCCAGCGGGGCTTGTTGCAGTTGGGTACAGTGAAGTATAAAACAAAACTCAGGGGCCAGGTGAATGCCCATTTCACTGTTTCCAGTTTGCCAGCTGGGGGAATAAAAAAGGCAAAAAAACAAACAAAAAAACCCAGTTAGCTTCATTTCTCTGCTCTACCAGCCCTCCGCACTGCTTTTCCCAGTCATTTGCATCCTAACTGATGGCCTGTGAAATAAAACTTACTATGTTGCTCTTTTCCTAAAAGACTCAAATGGCTTTCCACTACCAACAAACCTTATGTTCAAAACCAAGCGGAATAAAAAGTTATCCACTGCCCACCTGCAAGTTAGGCCTCCAAAATGACAGGATGAATCACTTCAGAGTAATACAAGGCTAAGGGGGACGGCTTGGCAAATGGGGCCAGGTGGGAAGGATGAGCAAGGTTCTCAGGACACCGAGGGGCGGGGGGGGNGCCTGTGCGCGGGGCTCCTCCGGCTGGAATCCTCTTCCCCCAGCAATCTGTGCAGCTGACTCCCCTTCCTGAACCCTGGGGGGAGTGGCAGTGGGGGAGGGGAACTAGGAAGACCACCAGTCGGCCTCTGCTGTGTTCTCCCCATGGATAGGTCTCTACAGCTTTTCAGATTATAAGGCATCAGTAGTCACAGCGCCATCTCGCGGAATTCCTCAGCATCATCTGTCAACACACTGCAATTTTGAAAGATGATTTGAAAGCTCTCAAGGCTGTAATAATACTGCTTCAATGTTTGTATCTCAAACTGATATGGATTTGCATGTGAATAATTGCTTTCTGGCTCTCTACCTGCTGCCATGGATGAGATAATGGATTTGTCAGTGATGACCTGACCTTACCATCTCTGCGCTGCCTGATGCTATGATTCAGAGACACCCATACATGCTTATTTTGGTGACCATATGACCATGAGTTCCTTGTAGCCTCAGATTTAAAAAACATATTAGTTTTCCTTTGACTTTTATTACCATCCTGCTTAAGTGCTTACTCACCTCTGGAAAGAAATATGCATACACAAAGGTACTCCCTTCTTCAGTCAAGATCTCCAACTTTCAGAAAGTTCTCCGGGCCTCTTTCTAGTCACCCTCCCATCTGCTACCACCATAGATGAATTTTTCTGTTCTCAAACTTCAAATAAATGAAATCATATGGTATGTTTTTATGTCTACCTTCTTTCATTCAACATATATTTTTGTGATTCATTCATGTGTCAGTGATTCATTCCTTTTAACTGTTGTGGAGTGCTCCATCCCGTGAATTCACTACAGCTTATTTATCCATTCTGCTGCGACTGGGAATTTGGGTTGTTGCCAGTTTTCAGGTATTATAACTGAAGTGGCTATGGACATTCTTATACAAGTCTTTTGTGGCATGTTTTCATTTATCTTGGGCAAAGATCCAGGAGTAGAATTGCTGAGTCATAGGGTGGGTGTTTACTTAACTTTATTAAGAAACTGCCAAGCAGTTTTCTAAAATGATTGTACCAATTTATATTCCTACCAGAGTTAAAAAGATATTTTTTTAAGTTACATTTTGAACAATGATTAATGAAATATTTAACAAAATTTATTTCATAATTTCATACCAGTATCCAGCACTTATTTCATTATATCTCTTACCAGTCTCTAAATAGTTTCTTAAATCTGCAAAGTTATACAACATCACTTTGGGCTCCCTGGTCTTCCTCAGATAGGAAGGCAGGGTAGTCACTAGGAGGAGAATGGGGCTTACTCATCAGACAGCGCTGGGTCCAGTGCCTGCTGTTTGAGTCGAGTGGCTCAGTTACTTAAATTCCCTAAGCCTCAGTTTCCCCATCTGTAAAACGTGGACACAACAACACTGAGTTCACAGAGTAGCTGGGAGAATTATATGCGATATTAGGCTGGAATTGGGACAACCAACGTAAGTTTGCAAATTGGTGGAGTCAAAATCTTCAGATTCACTCTTGGCTTTCCCCATTCTTTCACCCCCCACACCAGCTCTGGAACCTTCCCAGGGCACTCTCAATTCATCTGCAGCTCTCTTCCTACAGCCTCACCCTGGGCCAGGTCCTCCATCCTCCATGACCTGGCTTACTATGGGGACTCGCTGCTCTTTCATTTGCCCCACCTCCATCTGCTCATCACCAGTAGTCAGACGGAGAGTCTCAAAAAGCAAACTGTTATAGAACCTTCTACTGGCTACTACTACCCTCAGAATTAAACCATATCTCCCCACCATGGCTGACAAAGCCATAATTGACTTGACTCCCGCCTACCACTCTCCCTACTTATATACTCCCCTGCCTCAGCCTCCTCTCTGTCTCAGACACCCCAAGCCTTTTTCTGCCTCAGGGCCTTTCCATTTGCAGTTCCCTCTGCCTGGATCTTCACATGGCTGAGCATGCTCTGTCATGCAGCTTACATCACAGCTCAAATGTCACCTGACCGCTCAGATCACCCAATCTAAATAAGACCCCCACCTACTCCACTTCTTTCTTTCCCATCACCTGCATTAATTTGCTTTATAGCACGTGTTTCCTTTCTGAACTTATCAGGCTTATTTGTTTCCTCATTAATTTTCAGTTGCCCCCAAACTAGAACAGAAACTCTATACGAATGAGTATTTTCTCTACTTTGTTCACCACTGTTTTGAATGCCATGAACAGTGCAGGGCATATATCACATGCTCAATAAGCATTAACATTATTAACATTAATAACATTACTATGAATAATCTAACCAGACAGACTAAAGAAAAATATGTGCTTTTTTTAAGAGTCTAAAGGTATCCCACTTCAGGTGCAGAATAAAGCAAAGATGACAAATTATTAAGAAAGGGAAAGCCTGTCTTTTCCTCTTAGCAGCTAAATGCCTTGTTAGATTTAAGATTTGGAGATGGTAAAGTGAATGATGAGAGCATTGAGACTGTGTTTGGCTGGATTACAAAGCAAGAAGACAGAGTTATTTTGTGAGGGAAAAATGCTGCAGACTCCAGAATATGGCCAGATCTTTGGATTCCAAATGCATCCTGGAATCCTGCACATTCCTAAATCCTTTAATGTGGTAGTAAGTCACTTATCCATGTGGGGCTTTCAGTATCTCCTTACTGGCTGTCCAGTCTTCCAAATGCCCTCACAGTAAGAGAGAGAGAGATTTGTTTGGTTTAAGATACACACTCAATCAAAGTTACAAAGAAATACATGAATGAGAAGAGAAATGACTTCAATTTGGCTATTTGTCATTCTTCAGAAAATAACAAAGAAGAGAAACAAAGTCAGGACTTATGACTGCAAGGGCTCAGAAAATACTAATTAGGTGAAGTTGCAAACAGTATAAGTTAGCACCAGTGAGTTTTGAGGTTTTTGTCTTAGCTGAGAAAATTCTGACTTCGCACTGGGAGAACATTATATCTTGAAACCACTCTTCACTGTCATTACAAATGATATAGATGCTTTCTTTGAGTTATAGTTCCACTGTAACAACAACAAACAAAGTAGAAATTCAATGAGTATCATCTGGAATACATCTTTAAATGTAATATAACAAATACAACTTCTTGAACAAACCAAGTAATGCAGAAATGTGATTTTTCAATGATTTTGAGGAGCAGGAGCAGCCAGATAAGGCTCGTTAACATTTTAGCTAGTCTGAATTTCCATTTCTGAGTAAAGGAGTAAAAATCATCTTCTTTCCTCTTTGAGTAAACAGTATGTCTGGGCATTTCTCTATCTTTTGTTCCATTGCCATATGGTCTAAATAGAGACCCCCTGGAGATAGATTTATTCATTAATTTAACAAATAGTCACTGAACTCCCACAATGCTCTCTGTGCCTGGCACTGTCCCAGGTGCTGAGAACACAGCAGCACGGTAAGAAAACAAAACTCCCTGCATGTATGTGAACCTGATATATTGGTGATTATGTGATTTCTCGAGAGGCATCCAGCAAATGGGAGATGAGGCAGTGGACGTGAGCCAGGGACTCTGAGCACTAGAGTGTCCCTTTGAGTATGACCAGCTCTAAAAAGCAAAGGACTTGTTCCCAAGTTACATTTCTTATTAAGCTTTCTAGGAAGCTTAATTCTATTGGATAGAGAAGAAGTCACTGCTCAGTATTTTAGACCTAGAACTAGATATATAAACTTGTTCTAATTATATACACAATAAAAAAGTACATTGTTTAAAAATGGAAAATAATTCCATCTAGGATAAACATGTTTATATTTTGGTGTATTTATTTTCAGCCTTTTTTCTATGAAAGTGTGCTTATCTACATACACATGTAAATGTTTTTCTTTGTCAGTCCACAGTAAAGCTTACTTCACACAAGTGATAAGAAAATATGTACCATTTATATGGATGTATACATATACATATACACTGTGCATAGGTGTATATTATATAACCTATACATATATAATATGCATGTATAAAAACAGGTATGTTAATATATATGTGTATATTATATAATACATGATGTATTAAATATGTATAAAGCATGTATAAATATGTACATTAATAGGCAAAATAGTAAATGTATATAGTACATATACAAACATTATATGTGTACATTATATCAATCATACATGTGCACACATATATATGCACATACACCTATGTTCATGCATACACATATAGACATATCATATATATTCTTATATTTACATACTCCCACATAATTACTTATCTGTTCATTACACCCACCACAGTCAAATCCTGAAGAGAAGGAAGCCCTGTAGCTTGGTGACAGGAACACAGGGAGACCAGACCCTTGCAGGATTACCTCAAGAGGGAAAAAATGTCCTCATAGTGTAGACAGACCTTTTTCAGGCCAAAGAAATTTAGCATGAGAGGGACCCAATCCAGGGCTCAAGGGAGTGAGTCCTCCCTGCTCCTCGAGTGCCCTCTGCTGGCCCGAGGCACCCCCTGGCCTACTCCCCACTCCTAGGAGGCTGCCTGCCCAGGGGACGGCTTGACTGGACATTCAGCACCCCCATGGGGAAGTTCCTGAGTCCAGGAATGGGGTTTCTCAGCAGCTGGTGGAGGAACCCAGAGGGACATAACTAGACAAGCCCATTCTCCATTTCAGAGGTAGGATCTTGTTCTGAAGTAGGCTCCCCTAACTCCAAGGAGAACCGTGAAGATTGTTGGTGTGACTCCAGGCCTCCAGGCCCCTCGCCACCCCAGGTGGCCCATGGACCAGCAGAATTGGCATCACCTGGGGGAATGTGTGAAACGCAGAATCTTGGGGCCCACCTGGACCTCCTGAATCAAAATCTGCATTTTATCAAGAAACTCAGGTAAGAAGGGCAGGTATAGAGGAACTTGGGATTCTGTTTCCTGTCTCAGCAGCTCGGGGCCCTGGGATGATGCAGAAACCCAACAGGTAGAGGCAGAACTGAGCAGAGTACCACTTCTCCTCTTGGGCCTGTGCTTCTGAAAGATGCAGAGGGCCTGAGGTGGGGTTCCTGAGTCCACACCTATAACCAGCCACGTCTCCTAAAATATTAGGAGATAAGACGATGTGGCTGGGAGCCCTGGTGCTTTCTCACCTGCACCCCAACCCAGAGATGAGGTGATACCTTGAAAGCTCACAGTCAGGCCTGGCATTTATCTCATCCAGTGAAATATGAAACAAGTGACCTGAAGGAGGCCCTTTTGTCCCACTAATTAATGAGGTCACGTGTGGGAGCCAGACAACATGTCTGTTCTCACACATGTGTCTTTAGTTGTCTGCCTAGAGGGGTGCACTTAGGGTTTTTGGGCTACTGGGAGGCCAATACAGCACCTGACCCCACTGCTTCCTTAATCAGTGAATAACTTTAGCAAAATGAGCATTTCTGGAGCTTGGTAATGGGCTGCCAATGGTGGACTCTGAAACAAAGGCTGGGGGAAGCAGAATTATAGATGTGGGCCCAAGATTCTGTGCCCCAATTCTCAGAGCCTGTGAGGAAGGAGGACTTTCAGTCCTGTGACTGTGCTATGCTATATGGCAGAGCTGAACTCCAGATGGGCAGGTTATGATCTATCACAGGAGCCCTCACAAGCAGAAAGGACAGCCAGGGAGATTAGAAATGTGACGAGAACCTGACACACTGCTGCTGGTTTGAAGATGGAGGGGCCATGAGACAAGAAATGGGGATGGCCTGTAGGAGCAGTGAGCAACCCTCGGTCACAGCCAGCAGGGAAACAGAAATCAGCTGTACAACCACAAGGAGCCAACTTCTGCAGCAACCTGAATGTGCTTGGGGATGGTTTTCCCAGGGCCTCTGGGAAGAACTGCTGCCCTGCTCACACCTCCATTATAGCTTGTTAGCCTCTGAAAACCCAGCCAGGCTGTGCTGGACTTCTGACCTGCAGAACTGGGAGCTCTTCAACAGGCGTGGTTTTAAGCCACTAAATCTGTGGAAATCTGTTGCGCATAAACAGACAATGAACATAAGAGTTTACAAGGGAGGAATGCAGTGTCTGGTCATTTAATCCTTAAAATGTTTTTGTCCTGGATGATAGGCAAGAAGGTTGCCATGAAATACAGAGACAAGTGGCAAAAAAGATCAAGAGCTGGTATACTTTCTTCTATCAAGATTACCTACTTAACAAGTAATGACTTAACTGTGGCTAGGCAGTTCGGGAGTTTGGGGTATAGGAATCTGGGTGATGTTTTCTAGTTAGTTTTGGTAAGCACTTGACCAGGTTGAGATTGCAGGAGCCCTGAAGAAATCCAGGAGAAGTTCTGGTCTGAGTTTTACTAGCTGTCTTTTGGACACAAAAAGGAACACAGAAAAACCTTGCATCTGAAAATGAAACCCAATCCTGACACTCTGCACCCACGTCCCACCATTAACTGACTTTTCAAGAGTACCAAGCAATCCTGTCTCAGAATGTATAGTCCTCCTGTAAATTCATACTTCCTGGAGAAGTTGCATATATTAATTAAGCCTCACACTTGACAGTGAATGTGAATTAGACCGGTGCACTCTTTCCTGAAATAGCCAGAAGCTTCTAGAAGGTCTAGCAAATAGGCAGAATTCTTTTGGCATGGTCTACCTGCTCCACTAATGGGTGGGTGTGGGAGACAAGGTCGCTGGAAATGCCAAGTCTTTGTTGGAGGTAGCAGTCAGGGGAGAAGGACACCAACCACCCTGGTAGCTGAGGTCCTGAAAGCTCTTACAAGCCTTGCTCCTCCCCTTAGAGGCACCATGGAGATTCCCTTGGCTGCCCTACTGTGTGAGATTTAAATGGGGCCAGAAAGCTTTTTGCCCAGGTCCACATCTCTTTTGGTGTCCACCCTGCAAACAGCAGGTCCTGGGAGAGCAGGGGCCTGAATGGGGATGAAGAGAAGGAAGTGAAAAGAAAAACAAAGGTCAACTGAGAGGGCTGCCCATGTCACCCAGAGCTGGCCTTGGCAGGATAGCACCTGGCCAACTGTACTGGAATGAGTGAAGTACCTATTCCCATGAACACCAAGCTACTTTGCAGACATGGGTCAGGTGCATTTCCTCCTTAGCACCAAAAGGTCCTGCAGAGCAGCTGAATTTCCTCCACAAAATTATGTATTTGGTCAAAAAGCCCACACTTTAACCAATGAACATGTGTTGCCATCTTGATCATTCCTGGACCTTCTACAGTCTTGCCCATGTAGATGTTAATATAAATATTTTTATGTTCATACAGAGATATTTCTTTCAAATGAATGCCAGAAAGATCATCAAAGTCAAGGGCATCTACTCAGTGGCCTCAAAATAGTTCCCACCCCCAGCCGAGACATAGGACTTCTTACAGGGGGGGTCGAATGGTGTGTATGGTCCTTCGTCCTCCTCCTCATCCTCCTCTTCCTCATCATTCTCGTTGTTCTCATTGTCCTCATTCTCATTTTCTGTCTCGTTGCCAACGTCGGCAACAACATCATCCCTCCGAGTCCCGTTCACGCCCCTGTCTGGGGCACTGCTGGGCCCTGTCCCATTCTCCACGGTGTGTTTAATTGGGATTTTGATGGCCACCTCAGATTCTCCATTGGCATAAGCCCTGCTATTTATCAGTCTTTGTCTCTGGAAAGAGAAAGGCACATTCTTACCACAGTCAGAGGGACTGTAAATCCTTACACCCAGACCACCAGCTGTTAGGATCTTTCTCAGGCGGCTGACAAGGAGATGCTTCCAAAAGACTCTGCAGTCAAATCTTAAGGGATTCCTCAAAGTAACAACCAACTTGGACAACCTCCTTCTGGGAGAAAGGATTAACCTACTGGCACTTGCAAATCCCTTCAGGGGAAAATTCCTGTGTCACAGGTGTGCACTTCCTTTCTGTCAGGGTTCTTGATTCTCTGCACACTGTGGTGTTATCGTTCTTCTCAAGATTGTAGGAATCCCTTGGTGTGCATATGTGAGAAAGCCACACAAATGTGTTTGACTAGTATATCAATAAGGCTGCCACTCCAGAGAAAGGGATACACTGGGAAATTCAGGTCAGAGACTCAGCATTACTTTAAACTAAGGTAACCTAGATTTAGCAACTAGTTCTGTGCCACTTCACATCAGAGGGCTTCATTCAAGTGGAAGATGAAATAAAAAGGGAGGTAGAAAGGGACAGAAGAGTTTTTCCGTCTAACTGGGACCATGTCTCCCGACATGAGGAAGGAAGAACAAGGACAAGGATGCACAGCTGGCCCAGTGAGCAATGATGTTGGGCAATGGCTGAGGGATATGGTATTAAATGTTGGGTTATATGCTTCTACTTCAGACCAGGAAACTTGATCCACTTCCCAAAGTTTCCCACCCCTGTCCAGTGGCAAATGGACTGTGCTTTCCCAGATACCTCATTGATCAACATGCGACTGGCCATGGAGAGTCGGGTCTTGGGGGGAAAGTGGCTGGTGATCATGATTCGGAGGCCAGCCTCAGAGAAAGAAAGCTGGTGTGGGTAGGCCGACAGCAGCTCATCTACCATGATCACTGACGCTTTGCGGTGGAAATTGGCTAGGGGAATTAAAAACACAAAATAAAAATAACATTAAGGCTAGAAGCAGGAAAGAGATATTTATTCAGTCTTCCTATCCTTTCTTTCTCTTCTTCCCTCCCTCCTTCCCTTCCTCCCTTTATTTCCTTCCTTCCTTCCTTCCTTCCTTCCTTCCTTCCTTCCTTCCTTCCTTCCTTCTTTCCTTCCATCCTCCCATCCACCCATCTACCTACCCTTCAAACCATCCATCCATCCATCCATCCATCCATCCATCTTCCCATATTCCCTTCCTCCTTTCCATTCTTCCATCCTTCCTCCTATCTACTCATTTATCCATCCATCTACTCACCCCGCCCATCCATTCATCTGTTAATTCATCCATCCATCCTCTCATCTACCCATCTATCTTTCCTGCCTGCCATCCATCCATCCATCCATCCATCCATCCATCCATCCATCCACCCATCCATGCATCCAAAGTGAGCAAAATTTGGAGGAGTAAAAAATCTGCTTTCTAGGGCTGGCCGAGTGGCTCAGTTGGTTAAGAGCTCGCACAAGAGTTTGAGCTCTGAGCAACAGCAGTTCGAGTTCAGCCCGAGCTGAGCAGCCGCTGAGCTGCCAACAGGTAGCAGGATGGCTCAGCTTAAAAAAAAAAATCTGCTTTCTGCAGGACTCATCAATAGCTCTTTTGAAATGACTTGAAACAATTCAAGCATCATTCACTGACATGGAAATAATGAGTGATAACATAAGAGAATTCCTCCTCGTCTTCAAAGGATTCTTTCCCACCACTCAGATCTGGGGCATAGGAAAAAAAACCCATAGTCTTTCATAACCTTTTATGCCCTTCAACTGTCAACAATGTTCATATCGAGCTGTTAAAAGCTGCAGAATTGACTTTATTGTCAAGTGAAGGACACGGTGGGGAAAAGTACACATTGTAGCAGCCCCACCTATGGGCAGGATGACAATGGGGTGGGTGGGTGAGCTGGCCACACTACAGATGCCCAAGATCCAGAGGGGGCTTAGGGCAACCTTGTGTAACGATTTGCTGGCAGGCCTGAACAGAAAGTTTCCCCAAGGCCCAAGTACCCTCTCTATGAATGTGCAACATGAGAACATAGCTCATAGGTACCTGGCCACAGACCCTCTTGAGCTCCCTCTTGTTTTCCAAGCCACTAAACTGTGAAATGATCTCTGGAAACGCTGGTGAATACTAGGTAGCTCCATTTGCTTCCCTGAGAGTATTCCTTTTATGGTTATAAACTACCCAGAAGAGAAGAAACTAAATGAAATCCTTATGTGGGATGGCACTGAATACTCTTAAGTCTTTAGTTAAACATGCATATAATTAGAAAAATATACCAAATAATTGATTTTCAAGTTCTAATAATTACCCACAGATTTTGAAGTCAGACATTATTTGAAAATAATCTATAGATTTTATAATTTCTTTTTTGTTTTTCCTGCAAAGCAACCATATGGGACCAAGGAGAAATAAACTCATACATTTCAAGGGGAAAGTTAAAAAAAATTAAATGAAAAATGAAACACATTTTAGGCAAAAGTAAATGATAATTATTGTGTTCCTCTAAGAAAGAATATATTTATTAGAGAGTATTATATTAGTTCTCTTAGTATATCAACTGTTTAATAAGAATCTATTGAATATAAGAATTACTTTAAATAAAGAAAAGGTAACTTTCTGATATAAAATGATATAAAATATATTATATTACATATAATAATATAGTAATAACAACTATCATTAATGAAGTATTTTATATACTTTATCTCCTTTAGTCATTAAAAAAATTATCCCCATTTTGCAGAAGAGAAAATTGAGGCTCAGAGCAGTTAAGTAATTGCTTTATGGTCACACAGCCAAAATGTGACAGCATCAATCCCTCAAAACCCATGGTCTTCTCTCCTTTACTATCCTGTCCTAATTTTCTGGTAACACTCCCAGCAAATGTTCTACCCAAGAACTTGCATAGGGCTTTCTGAGTTGGCACATCATCAGGTATGAGACTGCCCCATGGTGTAGCCAAAGGGAGGGAGTGAGGACTGGAACCTTCTCTCCCTTAGAGAGGCAGCATCTTCTCCAGGCCAGCTGTGGAACCCCATGTGTGGCCATGAGCGAGGGCAGCCGAGTTGGCTTCTTAGCACTTCCTTCCTGGACACAGGCTCTCCTTGGTTACCTTTCTTGAGTAGCACCACAGTTGCGTCACAGTTGCTGCTGTCATCAATTTCAGCATTGTTGGCCAAGCCGTTAACCATGTTTCCAGCACCTTTTGTCCTCCTTTCAAAGCACTGATGTATGCAAGCATTATATCTGAGCAAAGGAATAAGTGGAGAGAGCCCATCAGCATTTGCTGTTGCTCCATTCCCCACCTCCCGTCGAATTTCCCTGCAGTTCTCTCAGTTTGGATGCATTGTGGGGGATCCCACGCCTCAAGTTATTATTATAATTTTGTCATCCCATTTCCCCTCAGAATATATATACTGTCCTATTTTCCAATTTAAAGATATATGGCATGTGAAAATAAAACCAACATTAAGTAACACACTGCTTTCTTCGCAACCTCCTCAATGCCAATGGAGGCACCTCCGGGATGGAGTTTCCTGACTTGAAGTCTGTGCATGGAAGGACAGTGATAAGACTCAGTGGGATGGGCAAGGTCTACCACCTCCAGGGCCTTTGCTGTCAGGTACAAGCTTGGTGGGGGAAGGAAAAGGTATCTCTTCCATGCTGCTACCTGGTGCTCGTGGCCTATGTGTTACAGGCTAGCTGGCAGTCTAGGTCTCTGTCTGTCTTTGGTTTCCTGAGGTCACAGGTTGAGATCTTTTGAATCTATTACTGTTATGCTATACTTCCAGGTCCAATGGGTTCTTGTCTTTGTGAAAAACTATGGGCTATGATTCTCCAGAACGATTGAGTAAAAACATTGTGCAGTGCTTCTTACAAGTGTGTTGGAGGGAAAAAGCTTGCACAAGTTCCTAGGATGTTTCTGGCAGGGAAGTATTCTGGTCCTTTAATCTTTAGTATTAGAAGACGCCCATAGAGGAATCCTAGAGAACGCAGGGGCAAAGACAGCCGGCAGGGTTTCCGGGCATTGTAGGACACTGCTGCTTTTCCCACACTCACAAACTTAAGGGCCTCAGTGACTTCCTGGCCATGGAACACCCCACAGAGGTGTCCCACAAGCTTGATCTCTGGCCTCCCATTAGAACAGTAGCCAGATATGGTGACTCTAAATCACCAGCTAGCAGGCCACTCAAGCTGTGCTTCACCACACAAGCTTCTCTTCCTCATCCCCTTTGTGCTATAGACAAGAGGCTCTCAGGAGTCCCTTCCCACTGTATCATATTCCTGTTCTTCAGTCAGTGCAGCTCTGGGTGGGTGGTTCTACGGGACATGACCGCCATTTTGGTACAGAGAGAGGGGCCCTCTGTGACTTGGACTCCTCTTCAATGAGTACTTCCTGTAGTCTTTAGGAGCATGTGGTTCTTCCTACATTGCATTAGGGAGAACAGAAAACTAGTCAAACGTGATGATGGTAGCCCCCACTCCTGGGAGATGCTCAGGGCTTATAAGAGGAAGGAAATAGAATTGGAACATCACTATTTTTCAACTCTAAATAAGTAATGGAGTCAGATTTTGAGCATCAGTGGATGCCAACATCAGAAATAGAGAGACAGGAGATGTGCATGTGCTTGTTGATGGCAGAATTCACCACCACTTGGGACACAGTCTAACCTGAATCGGATCTACGGCTGACATATAGGAAACACAGAGGCCAAAGGAACAGGCCTCACCACACCACGGGATGTAGTCAACAATTTCTGAACTGTGGGGAAGTCTGTGGAGTAAACAATCCAACTTTGTTGAATAATAAATTGAAAGAAAAAAAGAGGGGGAATTTATAGATTAAAAGAGATCCAAAAGAGGGAGCAACCAATTGTAATGAGTGGAATTTATTTGGATTCTGATTTTTAAAATATTTATGACATTTATGAGACTAAAATAAAACTGTAAAAAATGACATTTATGAAACCCTTAAAAATTTGAACATTGATTCTACATTCAATTATACTGAAGAATTAACATTAATTTTACGTGTGAGAAATAATGATGTGGTTATGTTAAAAATGACCCCTTTTAGAGACATACACTGAGATTTTTATAGATGAATTGGCATGATATCTGGGGCTTCAAATTATATGAAGGGAGGACAATGGATGGGGTGTGAATGGAACCATTAGGGGTTGATAGTGGTTAGGGCTGGTAATGAGCATGTGAGATTTATCACACTATTCTGTTGACTTTTGTATATATTCAACATTCCTTTTAATGAAAAGTCTCCCCACTTCCTAGACTCAACAAGAATGTCTTGCCTTATTGATAGAGCTATGCAAGAGGGGCAGTGCTGCTGTCCTCTTGGACTCCAAATCTAGTTTCCCCATAGAAATACTGATTTGCATGAGGGTTTGCTTTTAAAGTACAACTGTGTGTTATATATTTATTTGGATTTGGATAACAAGATAATAATACAATGTATGTATGATTATGAGAACATTCTTGAAACCAGATATGGGTTAATAACTATGCTGTCACATTCCATCCTTACAAACAAAACAAAACAAAAACAAACAAACAAACAAAACACCTTTGGGGTAGGAATTATTATTAACCCTGTTTTGTAGAAGACAAAACTAAGATTCAAAATGGCTGAGTAGCTTGGCCAAGGTCCCACTGCCAGTAAGTGGCAGGGTGGGATGTGTATCCAGGGCTTAATGTGAAGTACTTGATCTTAACCAGATCATACTGCCTCATCTAAACACCAAATCCCAAAGAAGCGACCCAGATGTACAGAAATCAGTCCTCACCAAGGCCAGGTGTGCCTCATGCTCCCTTAAGGCTCCTGGCCACACTGAAATTGCTTTTTGACTTTCAGACAGAATGTTTAAAGTCATTTTAAAGCCATCTACCCAGGAAGCAGCTGACGCTTCTAATGTATGCTGTTTTTAACTGCCACTGCTCTGTTTTATATTTTTAATTGAATGTTTTAAATTTTGTGCTTGCACCCTGAAGCTATTTTATTATGAAGCATGCAATTTTATAAATCAGATTTTATAAAACCCAATGATTAAAGCTTCTGATTGCAGAGGGGGATGGCTAAAGAGCAGAGATTTCAATTTAGAACTTAGGATCGGAATTTGTGTAGAAAATTCCACGAGCACAGTAGCTGCCATTCCCTGTTTTATTTGTATCCTGCTGGTTTGAACAGCTGGAAGGTTGGTATAGCTGAGGCATCAGCAGAAACGTATCTCATTAGTTTTCACACTGGGTATGATTTGGAGGAGAGGAGAGAAATTGTTCACTGTGTTATCTTAACGTCCACATGCCTGTAACTCATGGGCTTTACGATGGCTCTGTAGAGGGGTGCAGTGATCATAGGATGCATACAGCAAAATCCCTCAATCCACCTTCCCTTTAGACCAGCCCTGGTTTTGAAGACCTCCTTATTCTGTGAAGCCCCTACTGAATTCAGTATGGGACATGCTTTCATCTAAATTTAGATTCAAAATCCAAGATCAATGCTGGGCATATATAGCAGAAACTCAGTCAATTCTTTGGAATAATTGACTGATCCACCTTTTCAAAAGGAAAGAAAAGGACTCTTGACTCTTTGGGAACTCAAACTTAGAGCCTCAGAAAGCCACAAAAAGGTGAAATTACCAAACAAAAACACTGAAGGAAGATGTGTATTGTTGAGGCTCTCCCACTGTGGCACTGATTCCTATTCTAATAGTTTTGCTATTTGAGAGAAAGAGGACCAAGATGGCTGTTCCCATCTTTAAAAGCTTTTCCTTTGTAGTCTAGAAATGTTGGAAAGGCTTTGGGCCAAGTCTGGTTTTTGTGGGAGCCCATCTGTTGATATTTTTAAATGGAAGGTGATTGATTAGTGGTAAAAGCACCTGATTTCTTCATGTGTTATCTCACAGTAACTCCACACCAGGATACTCTAGAAATTCCTTCCTGTAGTGACAAGACCCAGATATTGGGTCTACACTGACCACTGGACAGCTCCTGAGTTGAAAGCTGGACTCTGCTGAGTGGATTGCGGTGGACAGCTTACAGTCCACCCTGGACATCAGCCAAGCCAGCTCCTACCCTCATTGTTCACATGACCTTTGCCAAAGGCCAAACTGATTTCTCTCCACAGGGCTCTCAGCCACTAGTGGCCAGAATTAATGTTTGTCAGGCCTCACAGCAAGGAAAACTTGACATGCAATTCCAGACTTCTACTTGATATGTCTAAACTAGTAATTTCTGATTGTGTTTTACTTTCTTGCCCTCTGAGATGGTAGTCACTCTTACAGTCACATATGCTGGGGAAAGTATGGGCTAATTTAGAGTAAAAGAAGCAGCTCCCACGGGGGCTGACAGATGCAGCATGGTATGTCTCTGCACTATTTATAAGCTCCTCATCTCAATGGTACTTGGCAAGAAGATAAACCAGCAGGTTCACAACCATGGTGCTTACACTTTACCTTTCAGTATGGGAAGCATCTGCAGTATAATTCTTGATACAAATAGTAAGCTGCCCAGACCCCAAGGGGAAAAGGAACATATGATGTGGTGGTTTTAAAGTATATCCACAAATTCTTTGACACTCCTCCCTTCAAAAGATAAAGGAGGACCGGCTGAGTGGTGCGATGGTTAAGAACTGGCTTGGGACGCCAGAGGGCCCCGGTTCGGATCCCACATATGAGGGCCAGTGACACTGCCCTGCCCTCCACAGCTAAGATGCTGAACAACAGTTCAACCTGGAGCTGAGCTGCCGTGAGTTGCCGGCGACGGCGTGGGCTGCAGCCCCTGTGGCAGTGGGTTGCCATGGGCTACCGTATGTAGCCAGCAGCCGCAGTGAGCGGCCGTCCAGAAGCCAGCGACTGATGTGCCTCGCCCAGGAAGAGTGCAATGATGGTGCCAACTTGGGTCAGTGAAGCAACGTCCTCCACAACTAGACTGAAGAACAAAACGACAGCAACTTGTCTGTTCCCCTTCCCCCAATTCCCCAGCACTGTTCCCATCCCCCCAATTCCCCAATAAAAATCTTTTTAAAAAAATGATAAAGGAGACTTCTTGAGTGTGGACTGGCCTTAGTGACTCGCTTCTAATAAACAAACTATGATAGAAGTGACAGTGAGTGACTTGTGAGACTAGATTATAAAAGGCACGGCACAGTCCTTCTTGCTCTTTTGAAACACCTACTCTGGAGGAAGCCAGCTCCCATGTATGGCGACACTCAAGGAGCCCTAAGGAAGGGCCCATGTGGTGAGGAACTGAAGCCTCCAACCAACAGCTAGCATCAACTCACCAATCGGCAAGTGGGCCATTTTGGAGTACCAGTCAGGTAGATGATGGCCAACCTGTTACCTGCAATCTCAGGAAAGACCCTGAGCTAGGACCCAATAGTTGAGCTGCTTCTGGATGCCTCTCAGAAACCGTAGGAGATAATATTGAGTTGTTGGAAAAGTCATGACGCATTTTTGAAAAAAAAACAGAAAAATATGTCATGACTTTTCCGACAACCCAATACATGTTTGTGGTTTTAAGTGACTAAGTTTTGGGGTCATTTGTTACACAGCCATAGATAACCATATGAATATGGTTATTTTTTGAAGTCTGCAGATATTTGATCCATGATTTTAGTTATCTCTTAACTAGCTCTGGTGCCATCTTCCCTCACTCTATATAGAAGCATAAATTTTTACCTTCTTTCTTGTTATGAAAGAGAGTGAAGAAACAGCCAAAAGCTAGGTTGCCAGGTCTTGAAGAGGTCTTTCTCTTGAGAGATTTCTCAAATCAAGCATTGAAGCTTTGGTTCTATCTTCACATATGGGTTGGCAGGATCTTTGCTATTGCTACTAATCAAAGCTGTAGTGATTCATACATAGCAGGTTGCTGAGGGAGCCAAATGAGTCTGTGATGGTATGCATCAAAAGCCAGCCAGATACATCTGCCCTTTCCCATGTTCCCTTTTCCACATGATCACATAATGTTGAATGTAGGAAATGGTTTTGGAAAAGAAGCTAAGAAGATATTTTACTTACTTCATGATGACAATGTAGATAAGATACATCAGCACAAGGACTAAAGACTCCCACCTGTGTACAAAAAAACAAGAAAAAGCTAGTTAAAGAAAGTTACCACCGGCAGACATGCAACACACCAGCCTATCTTTAAAAACATATTTGATATGAACAGCAGTTAAACCTGCCAATCATGGTGAGGATAAGGCAGATGTACAGACTAGTTACAAATATTTCCTGGTCTATAGACATTTTTCTATGCGGCATACAGCTTTCAATGAATTTTCTCTTCCTTCTCTACTTAAAAGGAAAATGCTTCCTCTGTTATTCATTCACCCTAAAGAGTTCTTTAAATGTGGCAAGCCTTCCATAATATTGCTCAATATAAGCTTATATATATAAATATGTTCACAGGTTAATCATTCACTAAAACTACTTAAATATATTTACAAAGGGCAAATGAGAGAAATTGATAGGGTCAACTGAGGGATTGTTGGATACATAGAAGCAAGGCATAAGTAGAAAGAAAGAGAAAGAGGAAGAGAGAGAGGAAGATGAGAGAGAGGAGAGAGAGAGAGAGAGAGAGAGAGAGAGAGAGAGAGAGAGAGGGAGAGGGAGAGAATGAACACCTGGAAGGGAAGGTGCCAACTGGAAAGATAAGAATGAATGAGTGGGTAAATGATCAAGAGAAAGAAAGAAAAAATAATGAAACCCACTGGAATGTACCTTGAACTTCTGATAATTTGAATACTTTTATTTTATTTTAGTAACTTCTAGCTAAAAAATAAGGAAACTTCATTTCTAGGTTTCCTTTTGCCTGTAGTTAACTAACTGAAGGTATAATTTTGTATTCTAGAAAAGTTTACTAGAAAATGGTCTATGAAGAAATTCCAGGTTATGCCTTTCCTTCCTTTTGTTCTTTTCAATTTCCATGTCTAGAAATTGATTCTAGGGAAATAGGCGGTCAAATATAAAAAGGATGTGCATATAAGAGTTTTTGTTGCAGTGGTGTTTATAAAAGTGAAGTGTTGGAAAGAAGCAAGATGGTTATAAGATGGAGGACTCGGTACGTAAGTTATGATAAGTATGTACATACAATGGGCTACCACAAATTGGTTAAGATTGATTATGCAAATATGTATTTATCTATTATAAGAAGTGCTTGTGATGCTACTGAGAGAAAAAAAATCAAGGTGTCCAAACCTCTCAAACTTCTGCCACATTTCTTGGTTTCTCTCTTAGCAAACCTTCTCAAAAGGTTGCATACACTCCATTCTAGCACCTCCCATTCTCTTGGCAAATTTCTCTAGTCTTAACTCCTATATCCATTGATCACCTGAAACTCTTGTCCAGGGACCTGCGTCATCCATCTACACAATTCCAGGGATGGTTCCTGTCATCCTATTCAATTTCTCTGCAGCATCTGAGATTTGACCACCTGCCCTCCTTCATAAAACACTCTCTTCTCCTGACTTCTGAGAGGCCACACTCCTACTTTTCCTCCTGACCTCCTAAGTTAGGAAACAGCTGTGGAATTAGACTGACGTTCCATGCAGAGTTCTAAAATCAAACGGCTTTTCTCCATCTGCCTCTCCTGACCACAGCCCACCCACTATCCTCCTAGGACCCCATCTTGTGGTATGATCTGGGTTTGTTTCTTCCCTTTCTGTAAACTTCTGTTTTGAACCACCTTCAGCTGGCCCAGACTCTCCTGCCAAAGATTGTTCTTCTGGGCAGAGAGCTAGTCTCTGTTCTTGCCTGAGGGCACAGCTGTGCTTTCCTAAACCATGGTCCAAAACAATGAAAGTTGGTCACCAACTTGAGGCAGGTGGATCGTCTCCAGGTCATGTCCCCAAGCGGTCTTTTTTTCTCCCAAAGTCACAACTTGAGGCTCAAAACAGAAATGAAAATCTCACCCTGGGTCCTTTAATTTTCTTGTTAGGCCTTTAGACTCACTGTAGACATAGCCCAAATTCCTTCTGGCAACAACGTGGGCCTTGCTGAGCTGTCATTATGGTTTCATGGGCCTTGCTCTGCTGGCTGAATATACATCCTAATAGGTGGATCTCTGGTGCTTTCTATTTTAAACATCTTTTGGGGCAGGTACCTAACTAAAATATACCCAACAGATATTCCCCTGTCTTTTGCCTGCAAATAGAATCCCACTATGTTGAGGCAGCAAATGGGGACTCCTCAATCACAAGGAGGGTGGGCCCATTACCAGAATAAATAATGATTCATCTAAAGATGTATTTCTAGTTCTATCCCCCCTTGCCATTTATTGGTCAAGGCAGACCCAGCTGCGACCAAAGAGATGTAAGATGGAAAGGTGTTAAATAAAACATTGCCCCTTCTTCCTCCTTTTTGCCTTCAATCCAAACTTGATGGCTGGAACTGTAGCAGCTGTCTTGAGACCATTAAGGAAAAGCCATTAGAGAAATGCAGAGCCGTTGCACCACCTACATTTGGGGTGCTTGTTATGTAACGAAAATGAACCAATATTTCTTTAATTTGCTGTAGCTGGATTCTCCTACTACCTGCTACTAAAAGCCTTCCGACTGCCACTTCTTGGCTGAATATGACTTACTGCAGAATGCCACGTCAGGAACGGTGAAGGAATCTAAACTGTTTGAGAGGTAACTTGTCCTTGTGTATTTGTATCTGACAGGCCCATTTCCTCATAAAGAGTACTCTAGTTTCAAAATAAACACACATGAAATTAGTATCTTTCTGAAGATTTGGGGTAGATTGGTTACCTTCCTTGAAACCGCTAGACATGCTGGAATGTTCTACAACAAAAAATGGAATTCCCTATTTAAGGTATTCCTGAAATATTACCATGCTTTAATTGTACAGATTGAAGAATCTGGCTTTAAAGAAAGAGATCTGAGAAATCAATGCCTAGACACACCCTTTCAACAAGATAAACATTTGTGGTTGGCTGGGTAAAAAGGTACGAGATGTAAACAGCAAAAATATCTTAGAGTTCAATATAGTTTGCATTCAAATAAGGAGCTGAAATCCCTGGAAATCCCAAAGCAGTTATGGGCCAGTGGTGCAGGCTTTAATTTCTCAGCCTCACTCATGTGAAAAATGTTCTCTGTCAGCCCATCCACATAATAACAATAATTACGTACCAAGCTGGCAGCTGGGAATGATGTCTGGTGCCATGAAAGCCTCCCTCTAGTTCTTTCCTGCAGCTATGCCTGTGCGTGAGTTATGATTCCAACCCACCCCAGGCTGAACAAAACATACTGGGGAATTTGCAACTTATTTATCCATGGCCCTCCCATCTCCTTACTCATGTGGGAGCCTAGGCACTCAGGCTCAGGACTCTGATGATCTCAGAATCTGGACCCCTCAGCAAAGGATTGGGGTTCTATCCTCTTGACATCATAGGAGGTTTGGCCTTTGGAATGAAGAGGAAATACACTCTCCCTTTCTTGCTCCATAACATCTGAAATATCCTAAAAATGTTCTGAGAGCAAGGACTGAAATGGGCTTATCATGAATGCTGCTTTCATCTCCTCCTGCCATGGTTTCTATCAGCGAAGTCAGGGAGATGTAGAAAAGAGAGGTCCCTAAGCCTGACAGACAGCGAGCCACCCCTGGATGTCCTTTCTTAAGGCTTCCCACACAAAAACAGCAGACACATTTCTGAGATCAACTGTAATCATAGTTGGTTTGTCTTTATGGCAGTGTGGTTAGCAAAGAATGGCAATATTGGGCAACACATAAGCACCTACTGTTTGCTAAGGCAGAGCAGTGGCTGTGCTAATGGTGCCATCAGTGTGAGTAAAAGTGCTTCTGCAAGTTTTCTTGTGCTGCCCATAAGGCCCAAGGACATTGGGGGAAGTGTCACCACTCCACTTGGAGACCATGTCTAGGTGGATCCCAAGATGTTCTCCCTGACCTCTGACCTCTGACTTGAGTGCTCCTGGGCATCTTGAGCCCTTTCAGCCTGTTGATGAATGTTACTCAAAGAGGATCTCTTATTTTTTTATGGGTGATTACAGAGATTATGTGTCTTAAAGCATATTCTCCCAGCTGTCTCCTCCTCACCCCTCCTACATAGAGGAGAGAAAGAGTTGGCAAAAGTATGTTAATACCCTGGCATAGTGCATAACATTTACCATCAATGTGACTGAGTTCCTCCACCACCCCTAAATTCTGAAAATCAGAGAGATATCCTAAGACACAGAGATGTCACCCTAACAAAGCGTTAGCACTGATTTTGCTGAGAGTGAAGATCAGTGGACTCTGCATTTATTTTCCTAGCTTATTCTTAGCTTCAAATAATGTCGTGGAAGTTGTCTACCTACAATGCCACACCTATCTATTCCTAAAATGTTATTTCATATTACTCTACTTCTACATATCAAATACTTGAAAAAATGTAACAAGAATGCATAACGCACCCAAATTCTATGTCCATTTCAAACATTTGACTTGCTCAGAATCCATTTCAAAAACAGTGATTTGGACAGTTGGCCCAAATGAAAAATACATTTCATTTGGGCAAAAATTTTTTATCTATCCAAAAAAATCACTGATTTTTCAGAACTCTAAGATTTTCTGGAATGTCAGGCAGAACCTTAATGGGTTCAAGGTCACTGAAGTGCCTCTATGTCTGGTTCCTGAGATATACGTGGTGTTTGGAATATGTCCACAAGGTTTGGGCACAATTTGAAAAGATTAGTCAAATCTTAACCATGACCTGGCAAATGGCTGACTGCAGAAAGGCACATCTAAGTCACGCTGTCTAACCTGGATGATGAAGACATCTAGATATTAGGATCCCAAATGGAAGCCTGCCACCCCGGCCCAAGGGAAAAGGTCTCTGCTTTTAATTAAATTAAATTAATTTAATTTCTTTACTGAAATGGACAGTATTCCTGAGAAATGTCAGTTGTTCCAAACTGCCATGATATTTCCCTTTCTTTCTTAAACTCTGACTCTCTGGTCTTCGATATATTTGCTCTGCAACATAACAAGGAACATTGAAAGGGAAAGAGAGGTACTTACCAAGAAACTTGCTCATCATAAATGAACTGTAAAAAAAAATAAAAAGGATAGAAGATTAGACACACACACGTGCATGCATGCACAAACACACATGCTTTATGATTGCATGTTGCCTGCCCTTGTCGCTAGCTTGGTGAGAATCAGGGCTGGGGTTGACCTGGAACACCAAGCACCTGTGGGTAAGCTCCCCTCTGTGCTGGTTTAGCCTGTGTCTAGAGTTAGTGGAAGGAGGTGTGATTGGCCGACTGGGGTAGGCATGATATGGAGGGGAGAAGCATTATGTCATCCCATCCTTCCTGCAATTTATGTTCAGCAGTGGATTGAGAGGGAAGCATAACCAACCTTCTATGTAGAGTAAAACGTATTATAGAATTTTAGGTCTGGAAGGGATTTAGGAGCTTGGTGGGTGCTTCCACACACTAGCCACTATGGCCATCTCTAAGATGTCTGCACATCTCCGTGTACTGTACAGCACCTTCAAGCTTTTATGCAAGCACTTGGACCTATCTGTACTCAACATTTTTTCTTTCAGTTGACCTATATTTTGTGTCTTTAAAAGAATTTATTTTTAAAGGAAATTTTACATCACAATCAGAAGCGGAGAATCAGCACCAGCTGTCACCATGTGTAGAGGGTGAAAAATAAATGTAATAACATCAGTTATTAAAAATCCTGGCTCCCCAGGCCCTGGGCTATAGGTCTGCCCTTTTGTTAAACAAGGAAATTAGTAAGGGTCAGAGCAGTAGAAGACACACAAGTGCCAAACAGAGATTTCCTCTGATCAGTTAGGATCCAAAGAGAATACACAACAGGACTGAAATTATGTATATCATCTAAAATCATTTATCAGAAAACTGGTGTAAGCCACGTCCTTCGATTTATACAGGGAAACAGTTGCAGAGAACATGAGAAATTTTCCTGGGATTGTTCAATTTGCTGTAGAGTTGGTTCTAGAACTTAGGTCTTGCTCTTATGTTCTTTCCATGATACACCTGTTTGCTGAGATGGCGCATTGTTGAAACTAAATAGGTGCACCTGTATTTTATTCAAGCAGGAGACCAGGGCTGGTTCATAACTTTCTTTCTACACTCACGGATATGACTGCTTTGAGTACGATCATGTCTGAGCAGTTTTTTGTTCAGGGGGAGTGGTCCAATGGAAACTCTAAGGCAGAAACTTGCAGGACAATCTGGGCATAAAGTGTCATTACTTCAAGGAGGTGATAAACTCAGATAATGATATGGACAGCATTTCAGTCCCCAGCGATTATAATGACCATCAGTCGTGAGAGACGCAGAGGTAACTGCAAAGACATGTGGGCATGTAAAAGGACCTTCCTCCAGGGAACCTGAAGGTGCAAAGACAAGGATGAGGAGAAAGGGGCCACAGTTATTTGTAACTCGATCTTCCTACTGAGACATTGACAAAGATGTTGGCTTCATCAGTTTTGTGACTCTTGTCATTATCAGATTCAACAGGATGACATTTTGATGCAAATGTCAATCTAGAATGGGAAGAGAATTAAGGGAGTAAAGCAAGCAATCGCTTAACCCAGGCTGGAAGGTATTGGAATCTACTGCCTGGAAGGCATACACACTAGCTTTAAAAAAATGTTGTCAAGAAATCATGGAACAGAACAAATGGATTAAGATGGAAAACATTTTCTATTAATTGAAATTAATTCAATATCAGTCTTGGGCAGTGGGCTGGAACAATCAATTCATAGCCACTTAGGAGAGCATGAGATACTGGTAAAGAGTTTATTAGAGCGCCAATTTAATTTTCGTTTATCAGGGAAGGCAGGCGATTCTCTATAATATGAAAGCAGCTTTTAGAAAGCCCTTATTCTGTGCGATCGGACTGACATGTGGGGGTACAGATCAATACATCTTTAGCTACTGATTATTTCAAGGATCATATCAATGAAAAAAAAATCAGCATGGATGGAACTTCAGGAGCCTGAAGTCCAGGTGATAGCTGTGGCTGGGGAGTTGGGGGTGGGAATATGGCTCAGGGAGGAGGATAAAGAGAAAAGCAGATGATCTTGCTAGAGTACTAACAAATGGTGGCGATTTGGAATCCTTCAAATAACTGACGAAAGTTTGCCTCACTCCTGACCACTCGGAGCCAGGAGGCCTTTGCTCTCCTGTGGCTAACGAGCAAACCCAAAAAGTCTGGGTTTTATCTCACTATTTCAAGAAGATTGGGCGGAAAAATGAGAGGACTCAAAAAAGAACTATGAAAGAGTACCATAAAAGGGACTAGAAACCAGGCCTTTAAGAAAATCTAAATGGAAATTGGCTTGTTTATGGTGAGAAAGGAAGTGGAGGGTGAGTTATGAGCTGCCTCCAAGTGTCTGGTGGTGTAACTTGGAGGAGGCTGACCAGCTGACTGTTACCAATTCAGAAGATTGCAAAAGAGGAAATCGGCACTGTACACAGAATGTTCCTTCAGGGAATACATCACTGGATCATCCTTAGAAAGTGATGGAATCACCCTGTCTGAAAACTCTTAAAATGACAAGGACAGAAGACGGAGTCTCCCACTTGATGTTGCTGATTGTTCAAGGGGATGGATTTGTTATTCCTTACAGATTTTATTTTTTTAAGGATGTGTTATATACTCCTCTGTATTTTCATGCTCTATCTATGAGTAAAAGAAGACAAAACAACTTTCCCCATACCTTACAGCGGTATTACTAGAGTAGGAAACAACCTGAAATCATTTTTAGGCCATCTGAAACAAGAAACCGGGAGCGCCCCAGTTCCACTACATCACCACTAGGTGCCGCCCATGTTCTAGCCCTCTGGCCTGTGTGCTCTGCCAAGGCAGCAAGATTGAAATGAAGTCAGTTCAAGTCCATTTCACAGCTCCATTTAATCTCCTGAAAGGAGGGCAGGCACCTCAAGACAGACAGCCTCCTGAAGGAGCCTTCAGCTAACCCACTGTTGTCCGAGGGCAAGGTGGCGTTCTGGAGGCAGCTCCTGCCTGGTGTTCTGAGTTGAGTTCCTCATTTATGCTAACACTCAATCTGCATGATGTGTTGCAGTCGAGTGACCTGCTGGGTGGCCTTTGGAACTGACCCACCCTTTTCCCAGTCGGGTTTTTGAAAACAGGCCTTGGAAAAGCAGCTCTGTGTGCTGTGCTGGTTGTGTATGGGGCCAGCACTGAGTCTGCCCCCAGTGACCACATGTGGGTGGTGCTGACCGATACCTGGGCCCAGATTTGCTGCTCTCTGACCCAACTGCGGGTCATCCAAAGCTACCTTTGGCTTTGCCAAGAGCTTTGCACGTGTTCCATAGAGTAACTAAATGGGAAGACACAGGAGTGAATTTGAAAAAAAAAAACACAAAAAACTCTTCCTCCAAGGCTTCAGAAAAACGATTGGGTACCATGGAAACGAGCTTTTCGGTCCTGGTGTCTGCTCTAGAATTTTTCCAATAAAGACAGGCTGACATCAGGCAGGTGGATGCGTGGATGTCAGAACATACCAGGGAACTGCTAAGGGAGTGGCACATTCAAGGTGGAACAGCGGGGAAAAAATGAGCCAGGAATCGCCCAGGTGTGTGGGCAGGAGAGGAGAGGTGAGCTGGACTCTGTGCAGGAAGGCAGGTGGCTGTCCCTGAATCGCACGTCTGTCCCTGCGTTTGCTTAGTGTAAGCTGTAACTGTGGAGCAGGGAGACCACATTGCTGAAGCTAAGATTTTGTAGCTTGTACTCTAATCACTGGCACCATTAGAATTTTAAGCAGTGAAAATAATAGGAGAAAATCATCAGCGTCATTCTCTTTCAAGAGGCTGAAACCTTGAAAATCTTCCTTTCCTTGCTGGAAATGAACCCATCCCCCACAGATTTCCCCTCAACAGCATGGAGACTCACGGGAGATGTGCCCAAATGGAATCCTGACGTCCTCAGCTTTGGGGACCAGGGGTGCAGATGGTTTAGCCATGGCAATTCCATCTGAGAAGGAACCAGATGGAATACATCTGGAAAGCTGCTGTTATGCACTGATATGGTTTACACTTGAAGGTTAAATAGGAATTGTGATATTAGGATCTCTGGCAGGCCGACTTGACAGTGGTGGGGGCTGCAGGAGGGTAGAAAGGCGATGAGCCAGAGAGAGGTGAAGGATCGTCTTCAACATGACTCTAAGATGTCTTTTCTCTCACAGAAAGGGCAAGAAAAGAAGATTTCTGGATCATTTAATATTAGTTGTTTTAATGAAAGAATTCCAGGACAGGCGAGGCAGAAGCTATTCTCTTGAGTCTAAAAACATTAGTTAAGTGCAGCAGACAGGCCTTTCTAATGGCAGATTCATGGTGGGTGAGGTAAAATCAAGATGATTACAAAGACTGAAAGAAGCAGATTTTATTAGAGGGAAAATTCAAATTCTTTGCTGAGGTGGTGTAGATGTACCATCTTGGACACATACTCTGGTAAACCTGAGGTATTGCAGCTGACCTTGGGTAAGTCCCTGAATTTCTGGAGCCTTGGTTTTATCATCTATAAAATGGGGGTTTTATAATAGCTTATATAGTCATGAGTATTGAACTGGAAATTTTTTTTTTGTCTGAGCCATCCTGCCACCTGTTGGCAGCTCAGCGGCTGCTCAGCTCGGGCTGGGAATTGAACTGCTGTTGCTCAGAGCTCAAACTCTTGAGTGAGCTCTTAACCAACGGAGCCACTCGGCCGGCCAAACTGGAAAATCTTAATTGACAGATCCAACCTTCAGTCTTATATTAAGTATTGAGACTATGCTTTCTAAAACTTATGGATGCTATGAGAATGTAGGTCTATTTTCTACGGGAAGATCTGCTCTCTATAACTGTGCTACCCAATATGATAGGCACTAGCTATATATGGCTACATAAATTTAAATTAATTAAATTAAAATTTTAGTCCTGTGGTCTCACTAGCTGAATTTTGAAAGCTCAATAGACACATGTGCCAAGTGGCTACTGTAGTGGACAGTGCTGCCTAGGACATTTCTGGTGGCTGGGTCAGCTGACTCATCTCTCTTTGTCTCCATGAAATCACCTCCAGAGGGGAGACTGCAATGAGCCCTTGAGAGGGAGAGAGAAAGGGCAGCGTCACCTTGAATGAAGCTTTCTGCTGTGCCAGTGCTCAGGGTGCCTTCAGGGCCCCCCAACAGATGCTAATGGTTCACCTGGCCCTTCAGGTAGGCAGCACTGCTGAATCTGGATTTGTGAGCCAGTCTAAGTTATGCTGAACCTGTGTGAGGCCTGTCCACTCTCCTGGAGGTTTCCCTTCTCTTGAGGCTCACATTCCCAATCTCAAAGCAGAGAGGAAGGGTACAAATAAAGCATTCATTTTAGGGCAGCTGTTACACTGACGATGTAATGAATCATTTGCATTATGTAAATGATATGATTATGTAAATTATAGTAACATTCCAATAAAAGATATTGTGGGGCCTGCTGGAATTTAGAGCAAGGGTAGAACCGGGAGGCCAGAGATGTCTGTGGTGGAAGTCACTGGGGGCAGGTCATGGGTGTGGGGGAGAAGCAGCAGGAGGGTCTGTAAGGCTTTGGAGACTATTTGTGAGGTAGATGCACACAAACACATGCTCCAAACTACCCAGAATGCTCCTAGGTCTAAAATGGCGACACTTCTCTTCAAGAAAGAGACCAAAATCATGGGCAAGCCCCCCAGCCATGTCCAGCATCTCTAGGGCCTGAGTCTTCACTGCAGAAAATGTCACCAGGGCTAAAGGGGACGCTTGATGGGGCAGGGGAAAGGCACTGAGACATGCACATTGTATGTTTATGAAATTATAACTGCTTCAGACAATAACATATTCTTAATTTATTCTGTTTTTCTCCCTAAAAAACGACAACAAACACACTAGAAGATGTCACAGAGCAAAGCCTGGGTGAAACCCAAATTCTTAAGTGAACTGAGTCCCTCATCTCTAAGTTAACTGTTAAGCCCTGTTGGTTTCAGAATGTACATGCTTGTCTTACTCCTATGTTCTTCCTTTTTGGCTCAGCCAATCTGCATCAACTTCCATTTCAGCTGTTTCAGAATCCAGGTATTAATGACTATTAGCACTTTACTGGCATAGCAGCTATGAGCATCCCTGAGAAGTTGTCTTTCCTGCTCTTTGAATTTAGCAGGCCCCATGGATTGTCCTCAGGGCTCCTCTGCTGTGTCCAAAGGGCCACTCCCCCGGGATGTATATAGAAGTGGCATCTGGTCTCACTTAGTCTGGCCTTCTCCTCAGGGTAAACGAGCTCTTTATTGCATCACCTCAGAGGACGGGCAGTTCTGTCTTCTAACCCTTTCAGAACCATAAAAAGGGGGAAGAGGATAAAAAAAAACCCTAATAGTTAAAATAAATGGTTCAGATGGTTGGTAATTATTTGTGGATAGGAGGAAAGCTTTTAAATACAGGATTTTTAAGTGCCCATTGCAGGGTCCTATAGAGAAGCTTAGTATTATATAATAAAAGGGAGGCTAGAAGAGCAGTGTTTTTGTTACCAGGACATTAGGGGAAATACAGGAACAGAATAGGGAATCTTGACAAAAAGTTACAGTGTGTGTGAGCAACAACAGCCTAGCGCTGGGGCATGGAATAGATTTGGGGACACCGAGAAAACTCCATTGCTAAGCGCTGCTAAGTACTGTGTCTTCTGGGTATAAGACTGTTTTACTCCTCATGCTGGTTTTAAGTTTCTCATGAAAATGACCCTGAGCATGAACAGCAGTCAGAAATTCAGACAACTGAGCTGCCACTGTGCCTTGTTTTTAAGAGTCTTAAAATTTACTTTAGTAACGATCATTGCCATGCAACAGATGGGTATCCAGAGGAAGTGGTGTCCAGTAGTATTTTGATGTTGAGTTTTTCAGAGTGCTGCTGGCAGAAGAATCACCTGGGGGCAGGGGAAGGTCCAGAGTGAAGTGCAGTTTCCTGGGTTCTACTCCAGAGTCTAGTGAATTAAAATCTCTGGATTGTGCGTTTTTAATAAGCACCCTGGGCATTTCCAGTGCACACTGAAGTTGGAGGGACAACAGTTAAAGTTAAAAGAACCAAGTCCAAGCCCTGAGGACCCCAACTTTATCTTTTCCATTAATTCCTAACAGTGGAGAATGTAATTTTTCTAAAAATCACAAAACTCTAGCCTTGACATCTGGTCTGTAAACACAAAGTCCACCTTTAGGTAACGGCAAAGGATCGCTTGTTTCTGCACTTTGTTCCCATCTCAGGGAAATGCAGCGCTGCCGGCTGCCTGCCGTTCTGCCCACCTCAGCTCTGCAATGCACCTGGGCACATGGGCACAGACCATTGCTTTGCCGGTGAGCAAGCGGCACCTGCAGCCTGAAGGAGCAAAACAGCTTTACTTCCTCACACATCATTAGCAACAAGTACATTTGTTTCATCTTGGACATATCCAGATGAATATGACAGAAGACAAGTTATTTCCCACATAGGCCAGGAGGTGTCTATGCTGAAAACAGAGAAAGAAGCTAACACAGGCAAATCTGCTGTTGGGAGTGGATATTGCCATGTCCGTGCTCCTGGGCAGTCTTGTCCTGGGCTATTCTGTCTCATTACCTTGTCTTTCTGGGAGTGGTCATCTTTTCCTGGAATTCAGCAAAAGTAGAGAGCTTTGTTCATTTACACCATCCCCTAACTATGTCTCTTTGAAAAAATAACTTTCAAAAACCATCCTAAAATATCCTAAAAGGGTAAGAGCAAAGTGTACACGATCAATGTGGTTCGTGCACTGCAGGCCAAGCTTGCTGCAGAGAATGTTTGAGAAGTCCGGGCTCGGTGAACAGAAGAATCCTCTAGATTTAGGGTGACCATACCTTTTCCATAGATAACAACTGAGAACAAGAACAGAGCCAAGCATGTCCTTAAGTCTATTAACCAGGAGCTCAACAAAGATAGCACGTCTTTAGGTCCAACATGGAGTCTCTGAACCCACCGCTCCTTGCCAAGGTCTCACTCTCCCAATTTTATTTTATTTTTTTCCCAAGCCAAACTGTATCCAGCTTTATTAAACATACTTTTCAAAAACAACCATGGCATTTCAGGCAGCACACGGGTAGACAATTGTTAACAGTATACAAAAACTGTCACACTCCCTTCTTCAACACACTACCAAAATCAGAAAGCCACTGTAAAACTCAGTGAAGTCTTCATTTGATGCTCTGAACAGATAAAGTTTAGAGTGAGGGTTGACATTTTGCATTAACTATGTTGTTTCACAACTTTTCACAAGCCGACCCTGACTTTTGAGAAATGAAATGAAAATGACAGAATTATCGATCTGTAGGTCCACAATCTAAAACTGGAACTGTTGCTATGTTGTGGGGTGCCGTCTCAATGGTGACACTAGAAAGTCTGGATTAACTGACCTGTCCCAACAGGTCTCTGGGTTTAAGGGAGTCAAGTCAAGTTAAGGGAGAAAAGGACGTAAAATTGAATTTGAGTTTTTCCACACAACAAGGTGTTTGTGCCAAGGTTGCTAATGTGTGTCAACATCAAGGGATTCCTCCTCCCGGGAACCAAGAGGCAGTCTCTCAAAACTAGAGGGGAAAGGTGTTTTTCCCCATGTCAATCCAGCTTTGGAGACATTCTATTAGTAATATATGTCGTTTCCAAAAAAAAACAACAATTAAGTGTTATCTGTGTGCTAACAATATAGCTTTAAAAAGAACAAAATTCTGCATTTTTATAAAACTGGATAAAAATAGATTTAAAACTGTACAGCCACCAGAAGTACAGTTATCAAAAATGCACACACTTCACTTGGCACTTCCAGCGCCTTCTGCTTTCTGTGCCCAGTCTGTTTTGGCATCTCCGTTTTCTGCAGGTTATCCCCGTCCTTGCCAGCATCGGCTTTCCCCTTTCCCTTTGGGTACCTTTTCTCCCTTCTTTGCAGGGGCCTTTTTAGGCTTGGGCTCTGGCTTTGGAGGAGCAGGCTCAGCGGATAGCCTTGCGGACCTGCTCTGTTGTTTGTCCTTCCCCTTGGCTTTATCTCCTTCAGCATCCCCTTTCTCTTGGGCACGGTGGTGATGACAGTGGGATGCAGAAGCTGGATGTGGCAATGCGGCAATGTATGGGCTTTAGTCGGTCTGGGGGTCACTCTCGCTTCTTCTTCCTCACCCTCCCAATTTTTAATGGCCTGAGAATGAGGGGACTGTGGCTATAACCCAAGATCTTCACCATTAGGAACTGCTGTTGACTGAAGTACCTATCTGGTTTCTTGTAGAAAGTCTTATATTAACCATCACTTTCAGCTGATTTGTAGAGGTTTACAATTAACCTACAGGTTAAGTGTTTTGTAGTCAGGTGAGCAAACCCTTCAGTGGATCTATTCCCATTATGCAGGTAAGAAAACTAAGACCTGGAGACATTGATTTCTCCAAGGTCACCAGGTCTGGTAAGGGGGGAGACCAGAACTAGAAGTGGGTGACAGTGATGTTACTCGTTGCAACATGGACCTGTGATGGGCTCTTGTCAGTTTAGACTGGAGATGTAAAAAGCCTCAACTAAAATGGGCTATGGAGGGACACACTGGGGAGATTTTCGCGAGATGACGATCCACAGGACAATTAAGCCAAATGGGCATAGTGGCAATTGAGGAAGAGGTCAGTTTAACATTCCTAGGGTCGGTGGGAGGATAGGAATGGGGACAGAAATATTAAAAAAAAGGGGGGACCAGTCTTGGGAAATCATCTTAAGTTTAGAGATAAGTTGAGTTTGGGACATGAAAATGTCTAGTAGAGAGTTGCCTACCCATGACTGGGCCTCAGGGAGATGCCACTGCTAAGAGTACCCTTTGGGGGTGTCCGCACAAAGGTGGCAATGGCAATGGACACGTGGGAAGGGCAGGGCTGTCCTGGGAGGGCATATAGAGTGAGAGGGGGAAGAAGTAAGTTCCAGACACAAGGACACTGATGCTGAAGAGAATTGCAGGGGAGCCTGTGAGGAAAGTGAGAAGAAATGGTGAGGAAGCTCACAGAAAAACAGCAGGGACTCTCACGGCACCAGATAACTAGTCTACACTCCTGCTCTGAGCACCGAACTATCAGGCTGGGGTATGGGTTGATCCAAGTATCTGGAAGAAAGAATGCTTCCACACATAGACATCCATTTGCTCATTCATCACCAGAGACTTTGAGCCTGCTCATGCAGAGGAGCCTCACGTGCATAACCCCGAGTGGTGGGAAGGGTGACCGGGAGTCTAACGGAAGGGAATTCAGATGCGTTGTCCATCACATGCTTACCACGATGAGTGCGACCACAGACAGCGTGTAGTAAATCGAATCCCTCAGCAGGCACCAGGAGGATAGAGCCACAACCTGAAGGAAAAGGGGAAAGACAGTAAGAAACAGGACATCTGACTGTGCAAAGGAGAAAGCATGGCTGCTGGCGGCTCCGGCCAGTGATAAACCTGACACACAACCTAGTATTTCTGTCTCCTGTCCTGGGCCAGTCAATCTGCCAGTCAATATGAATATATTTAGGCATATTAGCCTGGACCTCCTGAAAAGCAGATGCCAAGATGGGGATAAACCTGCAATAATTTTATTAGGGGGAGAAGCCCATGAGCATAAATGGGGAAGGAGTCGGGGAGCTAGGAGTGCCGCCCAACATGACTCAGGTCAGGAGAGAGGAAAGGCTGGGTGAATGTGTCCCAAGCTGAAGGTTCAGGAAGACTGAGAGGGACATTTGGTGCACAGTCACCTGTCAGAGGAGGCGTGTCTCCCAGGAACTGGTCAGCCTCAGCATCCCTAATATCCCATAAGGGGATGGGATGAGCAATCTTACCCAGTGTCCTTGTCAACACTCTAACGTCTGCCACAGCCCATGCTCCTGTGTGGAATGGGCCCTGAGCGCCCATCAGAAGGGGCATCGGCCAGCCCGACTGGCAGTCACCTCCCGGCCCTCTCCTCTCATCTCTGTTATACGCTTGGCCTCCTTTGCATTTGACCCCTGGTTTGATCAGATTTTTTAAAGATCAGTTTGCATATTGCTCTGGAGAAAACGTTGTTCTTAGGCAGTTGGGAGGTGTCCCTTTACAGATATGATGGCTTTGCTGAGCTTATGCCGATATGCATGTTGCTGGAGGCTAAGGCAGCGCTGGCAGCTGTGTCCAGATTTCCTGCAAAAGGAGGCCCCTGGGTGTGACAAAGGCGGGGCTCTGTGCAGAGGAGATGATGGCGGATGGGAGGGAGCCCTGGATGCCTGGGTTAAGACCCTTATTCTGGAGGACGTGTTATTTCTCCTTGGTAAGTTCTTCAAAGTCTCTTTTTTGAGGAACACCTAGTATTTTTTTCTCTGCTTTCAGCAGTAGATACAGGTTGACAGACCCTCACAGAGAAGCTGGGGAAAGTCCACAATGCCATGTCAGAGGTGCTTCCTGGGCTGTCACTCATAACTCCCTCCTGCCTCCCTAAAAAAGTATCAACTACCCCATGGCCACAAGACATGTCTGGCTGCTTTGTCCTTGGCCTGGTAAGTAAAAAAGGACAAAGCAAATGTCAACACTCAGCTGGGCCAATGATACGCTGTACCAAAGACAATAGGAAAAAGGGATTCTGGGGACAAGGCAACCTTTGGTTCCTTTTCTCTCCCTGACTGCTGTGTCAGTCTATAAAGAAAAGATCAGGCAAAGTCAAACCAGAGACGGCTTTCTGGATTCAAATAACATGGAAGATATGACTTAAATAGAACCATAAATGAATAATGAGTCCAGTCTCTTTCCATTAACACATTCTTCCACTTGTTATATGGACATTTAGGTATTTTCTGTTGCTAATTTTGCCTCATTAGGTTTCGTATTTTCAGATCTAAATTACAGATGATGGGGTTGTCAAAAAAGAGGACTGGTGCTACAAAAATCACTTTAGAACAAATTAAAGTGTTTTTTACCCTTTTACCATTCTCTCCTTTTATCGTCAACTCTTAGTACCTATGGTCATCACTCACCAGCTACAAAATAAACTAGACTAGACTGTTCATTTTCCAGCAGGTCATAAAAGGTGGTGAATATTTACTAAATTTATTATAATTAGGTAAATGGACTTAAAACATGTGCCAAATATAAATTCTGAATTTCTTTAAAAAGTCAGTTGGGCTTTGAGTTAAAGAAGGCAGACTGAATACATACCATTACCTTTGCTCTTTTTCTTTATACCAAAACAAGATAATAATAAAAGGATTTAAAAAACAATAACAACAACAACAACAACAACAAAACAAGACATAAACCCACAAGAAAAAGAGAACAGAAAAGCAGATTAGAGTAACAAAATTTTGGAAGCTGAAAAGCAGAACTGGTTATTCAGCTGGCAGTGGGCTAAGCTCTAGAAGTGGGGATGAAGTTGGGCCTAAAAACGGAACTGAAAGACTGCTCAAGAATTTAATCCCCAGACTTTTCCCTCACTTCAAGCAGACTAATGACTGCATATTCTGCACCTTAAAAGAAAACAGGAGACCCGGCTGGCATTTGAAGAAGTTCTAAAAACAAGGGAGTGGAAATAATCAAATAAATAATTCACGAAAAACTTCCAGATGTTAGGGACGTGCATTTTCTGAGTGAGAGGGCCTTCTGAACGTCCAGCTCAATGAACAAAAAAAAAGATGTACACCAAGGCATATCATCATGAATTTTCAGAAGATGGGGACAATGGTACTAGAAACTGCCAGAGAGAGAGAGGGAGGGAGGGAGGGAGGGAGGGAGGGAGAGAGAGAGAGAGAGAGAGACAGAGAGAGACAGGATTTATATACAAGGATGAAAACCAGAGTGACATTTTATTTCTCAACAAAAGCACTGGAAGCTAGATGATAAAGGAGCAACACCTCCACAATTGGAGAGGAAAATTATTTCAACCCGAAATTATATGTCCGACCAAATTATTCATTAAAAATGAGAAAAATGAAAGCTTAATTGTCTCAAAAAATTTACTTCCTATGCACCCCTTCTCAAAAAACTACTGGAGAATGTGCTCTACAAAAATAAGGGAGTAAACCACTTGTGACATAATATTATATTACAATAAACAATTATACCACACAATAAGAATCTATACTAATAAGTGAAGAAAATTTCTAGAATGATGGTGAAGGAGGATTGTAAAACGACAGTAAAAGGAGATTCCAAACGTTTGAAACTTTTGGAGCAGGCTTTCCTCGTCAGGTTACAGCAGGTCAGCAGGTCTCAGAAGAAATGACACCAAAAGGACAAAATTTACGGAATATCTGATAATTTTAAACCCACAGAAAGGAGACTAGAGATCTCTGGAAATAGAACATAGAAAACTAACCAAACAAACAACAAAAAAGATAATTATGAACCACAGGGAAAACAGAGAGTGTACAGGAAAGGAAGATGAATGAATTATTATGTATTAATGGCTCAGCTATGAACAGTGATCACAGGGTCATAATAAACAAAACATCGATTACTGTCTAACTAAATTTATGACATAACTATTTGGGAAGAACGGGGGAATGGGCAGTACGAGTGGGTGGGGCTGAACAGAGATCTAAGTCCTCCTCTTTCATGCTTCGAAGTCACTGGAGAATGCTTGAAACTAAAAAATCAAGTAACTGCTCTCTAAGTATGTTATTTAGAGATACTGAGCAAATAGCAGGAACAACCAAACTAGTGTAAAGTAGTATCAGAAGAGTGGGAAACTGGCGCTGGTGGGACTGGAAGATGGCTGTCTTTCATAATGAGCCTTCTAGAACTGGTGGACTCTTTAATATAAAAATAAAAACAAAAATAAAAGGAAAGTATAATACAGATTATCTACTTAGATTTACTGCTGCATGAAATAACATTTTGCACTAGGCCTAAAATGTCAAATCTGGATGAAAGTGATATATTTTCTCTCTTTATAAATAGAATAGTTTTCAATGTCCAGACTATCATCAAATTTCAGCTCCAGATTGAGAGTCTACACTTAGCAAAACCATTTTTTTTTCTATAGAAGTGATGAACTGGGGGACAAGTAAGAAGGAGTCAAACCAGAGAATAATTTATTTCCACAGTCTAGAGGGAATTAAAGCATCATTGATGATTCTGCGATGTCTATGGTGAGAGCTGTGACCATGGTCTCATATCCATCTCTACCTTAACTTTCTGCAACCACCATTCAACATGACAGCAAATATTTCCTGTATTTTCTTATTTCTGGTTATGGCCCTTTCTTTTCTGCATAAAGAAGACCCTTTATCATTTCTTGTAAGGCCAGTTTTGTGGTTATAAACTCCTTTAGTTTTTGCTTGTCTGGGAAAATCTTTATCTTTCCTTCAATTCTGAATAACCTTCCCAGATATCGTATTTTAGGCTGTAAATGCCTTTCTTTCAGCACTTTAAATATTTCCTGTCACTCCCTTCTGCCCTGTAAAGTTGTTTCTGAATAATCTGCTGATAGCCTTGTGTGGTTTCCCTTGTATGTGACTTGTTTCATTCTTGCTGCCTTGGATTGTCTCTTTATCCTTCACTTTTGCCATTTTAACTACAACATGTCTTGGTGTGAGTCTCTTCGGGTTCATCTGAATTGGAACTCTGTGCTTCCTGGACCTGGATGTCTGTTTCCTTTCCCAGATCAGGAAAGTCTTCAGTCATTATTTCTTCAAACATTCTTTCTATCCCTTTCTCTTCTCCTTCTGGAAGCCATATAATTACAGAATTGTATACCTGAAATCTATTGTAACTTTGCTAACAATTGTCACCCCAATAAACTTTAATTTAAAAAAAGGAAATATTAGGGTGCTTGATGTTATCCCAGAGATCTCTTTTACTATCCTCATTTTTTAAAATTCTCTTTTCATTTTGCTTTACACTATTCTGTCTTAGAGGTCACTAAGCTGTTCTTCTGTATTAACCAATCTGCTGTCAATTCCTTCTAATGTACTCTTCATTTCAGTTATTGTATTCTTCATCTCTGATTGGTTCCTTATTACATTTGCTATCTCTTTGCTGAAGTGTTTTCTGAGTCCCTTTATTCTATTCTTAAGTTTGTTGGGCATCTTTATGATTTTTTTTAAAAAATTCTTTATCAGGCAAATCATTTGTCTCTATTTCATTAAGGTTTTTCTCTGGAGTTTTCTCTTGTTCCTTCATTTGGGGCATATTCTTCTGTCTCCTCATTTTGTTTGATTTCCTGTGCTTGTTCATGTGAGTTATATGGAATAGCTGTCTTTCCCAGTCTTAAAAAAGCGGGCTCTATGTAGACTGTGTGTCAGATAGTTTTGGCAGATCAGTTGTAGTGCCCAGTATGTCATATGGCCTAAAGGAATGGGTTCCAGGTGGGTTAGCCTGGTGTGTGCATGCTTCCTTACCCTTCTGACACGGGTGGGGCTGCCTGGTGTGGGCAGGGCTGTTCAGTGTGTGCTTGGTGTGCCCTATTGCTTTAACTGTCTGCTGTAAGAGCAGGGTCTGAGCAGGGCTGCTCTGTATGCTTGCATCTTAGTGCCCTACTAACTCCACCCTTCCTCCGGGTGGGACAGCCTTGTCTGTGTGTATAGCCACACTTTGCTAGCTCTGCACCCTCTCCAAGCAGTGTAGCCCCGCACATGCAGCAGGGACCCACTCACTCTGCATGGGGCAGCCCCGTATATGTGCCCTGTTGCTTTTTTTTTTTTAATTGGGGAATTGGGGGAAGGGGAACAGACAAGTTGCTATCCTCTTGTTCTTCAGTCTAGTTGTGGAGGATGTTGCTTCACTAGCCCAAGTTGGCACCATCATTGCACTCTTCCCAGGTAAGGCAGATCAGTCCCCGACTTCTGGACAGCCGCTCACAGCGGCTGCTGGCCACTCACCTGGCTGCTGGCTACACACGGCAGCCCACGGCAACCTACCTGCCATCGCTGGCGACTCATGGCAGCCCAACTCCAGGTTGAGCTGTTCTTCAGCATCTTAGCTGCAGAGGGCAGTGTCACTGGCCCTCATATGTGGGATCCGAACCAGGGCCCTCTGGCATCCCAAGCCAGCTCTTAACCAATGCGCCACTCGGCCGGCCCCAGTGCCCTGTTGCTTTAATTGCCCACAACAGCACCTATTTGTATGACATTCCTGAAAATAAGGGGATCCAGAAGAGTTATCTCATTCATTTCTACACCAGCCTAATAAGGTGAACACTGTCACCTTCACTGGCCAGCAATATGGACTTCGCCAAGAGAGAGACTTGAGCAAGATCACACAAATGGCAGTAGGAAGGGACTGGTACCTGAATCCAGGAGCCTGAGTCTCAAGCCCCTGACCCACCACACTATGCTATAGTGCCTCACTGGAGACAAGGATGAAAAGCAGACACCTATTTGTGATGGCCTCCTGGAGATTTTCTTTCTCCGTGACTTTAAGCCACTAGGCAGGTAAGTTAGAGATGGTAGCTAAAGGAGGAAAGAGTTGAAGGTGAGAGATAAAAAAGCAGTGATCACAGCTCAATTTTAAAAATATACAACTTTAAAGAGATTCAGGGCAAGAAATAAAACTAGAAAGGAGTTATCGTATGGACCACAGATATGGATATGGATATGGTAGTGACATATTCTAGGAGAGACACAGTTAAATGAATCTGAAACTACTCTGTTTAGTTAGTTTAGTTAAAAAAAAGAACAACGCAGCACCAATACAACTCATTGTTTGGTGACTGAATGTTTTGTTTTTTTTCCCACAAACATGAATACATGGATACTGGGGTCTAAGTGGTTCCCTTTGCTTCTCAGTGAAGAGTCTTTCATCTTGAGATGGAGGCCAGTAACCATCTGACTCAGACCCTGAACATATTTATTGGCAGAGAGGGACATGTTAACAGCTCTGCATCAAAATGGAAAGATCTGTGGCATCTGTTGGCAGGTGTTACTCAACTCAGAGCATGGGAGACACTGATGAGAAGACAGCGCTTCTTGAACACTTTGCAAAATGGCTGCAAGGAAGAAAGGCAAGCCATTCTGGCAAAGACACCAGAACAGGGGTCCTGGGAGAAAACCAACAGTGAGTAATTCTGCCCTTGACCTCATTAATCAATAATACAGATGGTGCAGATTACAAGAGGCCATCTGCTGGCAAACTCTTCCATAAATTAAAGCCAGAGGCTTTATTTTCCCCCTATAGCTCTAGGAATCCCTCCCAGCTGGAATTTCATCTTGATATTTCTTTTCTATTTCTGGAGTGCATGTCACACTTTTCCTATTGAATGCTCAGCTTTAGCTTCTGTCTTATAATTCCGTTTAGTTTCAGCGTGGCATAATGCAAAAAAACAAAACCAAATCCAAACAAACAAAAAATCCCTACCCTTCCAAAACAGAGGAAAATGCATTTTCCCTTATTCAAATGTTGAGAGATAATCTTCTGGAATTCTGGCTCCTTCTAGGAGGCTAAAAGTAACTCTTTATGATAAAGCTATATATTTACTGTGTATGGGTTTGTATGGCAAACCAATATATAGCTATTTATATATATGATAACATGCACACATATTGTAGTGTACATGGGGATATACAGTGTATATATAATACAATGTGATATATGATGATGTTTCTTGATGAAGAATGGAATTTGACACTGCAGACATATTTTTAAAAGCACATATACCCTCAACTTGCAAGCAGTTTGCCTTTTACAAAAACTGTTAAAGCAGTTAGAACACCATAATAGTTACATGACATAAAACAAAATTGCTATCGTCTCAGAGAAATGTTATTTCACACAAATTTCATGGAAAAGGGATTTGAAAAATCATAACACAAGTTTTGTTCCAAGCTTTTGAGCTGACATAATTTCTACAGCCAATTCTATCTTAGAAAAGGCAGCCACACAATGTGGAGCAGGGATGGGGCTCTGGGGTATCCCGCATACAACCTGACACGCACAGTGGCACTAGGGTTCAGAACAGTGAGGGCCTGACTTTTCTTCCCATAGGGAAGTCTTGGCACTACTGTCTGTTCATTATTTAAGTACACTTTTTTTTTAAGGTCTAATCTTTAATTTTCTCTAAGGACCATGGTTTTGCTGACCTGCCTAAAAACATCGGAACTCAAAGAAACGCAGATATTCCTGGTTTTTTTATAGACATTTTTAAATTTCACATTTTATAATTTGTGATCTATTTGGTGTTCATTCTTATAGATAGTGTGAGGTATATGTCATGTTTAAAAAATTTTTTTTAGGTTCAGGTGTACAAAACAATATAATAATTAGACCCCTCACAAAGTTATAACCCCCCCAATCTACTGCCTCTCTGACATCAAATATAGCTGTTACAATTCTATTGACTAGATTCCCTATGCTGTACTCCACATCATATGTATATATATATATATATATATATATATATATATTTGACATATATATGTCAAACCATATATATGGTTTGACATTCAATATTATTCAACTTCAGCTTCAGGTGTACAGTGTATGAAGTGTTTCCCCTAATAAATCCAGTGCCCATCTGGCACCCTACATAATCTTTACAACATACCCATTACAACGTTGGGATTTCCACAACACCCAGACTTTTGGCTTCTCTTGGAAAAGTCTGAAGACCTGGCAAGCTGGAGGTATTCTCATGTCACTGTGGAGCCCTCTTCATTTAGAACATGCATTTTTCTGCTTGCCACAGTCTCCGCCGCTCTATTGCCCCCCTTCCCCCCAATTTCAAAGGCAAGAGTCAGTTGTCATATACCACTTTCTTTCTGTTATTTTTCCTTGGACCTGACCACTTCACTCATTTATTCTGTATACCTGGGCCCTGCAGGAATATGCATTTGTGATCCCTGATCTAAAAGAATGATTTTAATTAGTGTTGACAATACTGAGCACACCAGCTGCCATTTCTTCACAGTCTAACATTGTGCTTGGGTTATTAAACATTTTGTGCCATGCACTCTTCCACATTCTATGAACCCCTTTTCAGAAGTGCATATTAAAAGGCATAAAATAACAAAGACTTCGATTTATTGAAAGCCAGTTATCAAAAAATTTGAGAAATGCAGATATAGTAATACACATATTTCTTTATTACCAAGAGCCAGGAAGTTTTCTTATTATAAGAAGACTTAGTCATTTCAACGTAGTGATGAATGGAGAGAGAGCTGAGATTTCTGCAGTAACTGTAATACGCAAATAGCACGAAAATATCTTATATTTCTACTGGAGACAAAGTCACAGGTACTGCTAATGTCACCATGGGTCTGTTGCCTCATGAATAATCAAATGAAATGTTAAATGTCAGTGGTTAGTAAAAGTAAAGATATAATTTTTTTTTCTCATCCAAGTTCACAGACCTCCTAATCTAGCTTTTGGAAATGGAAGCCTTGAGGCTCTAGTCCTTAGTTCCTGGCTTTTAGTTATTTAATTGCTCCTCCACCAGAAAGCGGGTGGGAGGTAAGTTGGCTCTTAGTCCATCTGGCTATGCTGATAAGAACTTGGATGGTGGAGGCTGAAGCTAATGGCAAAAACACTGTTTTGGGCTATCTGTAGATTTTGATTATGTGAACTTTCTGTTTCGTCCATTATCATGGCAATACACTAGGCTATATTTATACAGTTTTCCAGGAAGAATTAAAGTGGCTTACAATATTCATTCTCCTGTTTCAGCCAGCTAAGTACAGAACGGGAGTCATTCCTCTGAGGGCTGAAGAGATGCTCTCCACAGCCTGCTATTTATCCATGCGGTCCAGGACAGCCTATTAGAAATGCACTCTCAAGGCCCCACTCTTTTCCGGCTGCATCAGAATCTGCATCTTAACAAGAACCGCCCCCCCTCCCCGCAACCCATGTGCACGCTGCAATATGACAAGTGTTGGCTTAAAGGACAGAAGTCCCCATTCTGAGTTAACCTTGTGACACTGAAATGTAAAGAGCAAGAGACTGGTGAGGTGGCCTGCAGTGCTCACCCTGGGTACTGGGGTCTGGACATGATGCAGGGGGCATAGGCAGCCACTTAGGATCTTTGCAACTGGGTATATTTAAGCTGCAGGTGCCAATTAGAAACACTGCTTGTATGGGGGTTCCTACTTCATCAATTTCTAGCACCAACTCTGTTTAAGCTGTCCAATGTATAGAACCATGCCAGAAAATCCCTGCTTTCTTCCAAGCTCTCTACTCCATCTGAAAAGACAATATAAAGAAATGCAACCAGAGTGGTGCTGAATTTTTTTTAAATTTATGCCATTCGGGTTAGTAGCCAGATATATGTAGGAGGCAAACATTTCCTTATTTTAATAATCAGGAAACCTATTTGGACAATCTCAAGCCTGAGGGATCATTTCAGTGTCCATCACTGTAGGGTCTCCAAAATGGGGTGGGATGTCTTTGCATTTGAGGTGTTGACATATCATATGAATTCAGAAATCAGACAGCTAGACCATGTATTTGAGTTTAAGCTTCTGGAAGTAAGACCTGGCTAAAATCACAACACACAAAATCACACACATTAGCCTTTGGTGGGTGTAATATTAACAGATACAGGAACTGATGTTTTCTATGTTGTCAGAAAACTGGTAACGGAATCATGGGAGACAAATGCACCATTTCCCTCTAGTCTCTCCGAAAACTAAAATGCTGAGTACAAAGGGGACAGAAAAACAGGAGAACCAGTTATTTCTCAGTCCACAGGCTTGGTTTGGATTTGGAAGTATCCGTTTCATACTTGGAAGGGTCCACATTTCTCTGGTTTCATCGAGTTAGAGGGAAAATGTCGACCGTGGACTTTTAAAATTAAGATTTCTACCTACTGTTTGATAAAGAATGGGTCTTTTGCAATATGAGGAGCTAACCTGACTTACAAAGCAGTATGTGTTTAAAGGAAATGTGGAAGGCCACCACCTGTGGAAGCTCTGTGGAAGCGTTGGAAGCACCGGTCCCCTCTCAGGTGTGGATGCAGAGTCACATTCTTAGGGGTATGCGGTGATACTAAAAAATACTGGTTGCTAGGTCTGTGTGGCTCATCCAGCCCAGTTATTCCTTCAGGCAATCTATTTTAAGTAATTTCTGTGACTCAGGGTAGGGAGAACAGGTGATGAAGAATAAGTTCTACTGCCAGGGCAAATTGAACAGAAAAACATGTCTTTAATCTGTGCTTGGGAGATATGCCCCCACCCCCACATTAAATAATTGAGAATTAAAGCATGGTAACACATCAGTAACACAGCTTGGATTGATTTGCATTAAACAATACAGCAGAGAGCTGAAGGAATTATGAGGCGAAGGCAGCCAGCAACACCAGCCAGCCAACAAAACCCCTCTCCTCGAAGAGCCAGAAAGGTTTTAGCCAAAAACATGGGGAGAGGTTATCTGCAAGTTTTTATGTTATTTTTTTACTTTCCAAATGACCATGTAAGCAGAGAGTAGTTAGTACCTTAGCTGTTCACGGGATCAGAAGTGTAATCAAAGAGCAGTGGGGAAGGTATGCTATCAGGGGTATGTGCTTACACTGTGCAGACAAAGCTGAGAAAAGGGGTGGGTTCTGGGTGACCACCAGGATGGGCATGGGGCCTCGGCTGCTCCACTCCGTTGTCTTCCTCCTCCCCTTCTCTCATTCTCCCCACTTTCCAGAATGAGTGGCCTGGAGGCCTGAGCTTCTCCCCAGCTTCACTCTCAGAGTGCTGTGTGATCAAGAGCATGGCCTATGCTCTTCTACATTTCAGTTTTCTACCCACACCGAACTTCAGCAATATGTAAGGATCCATGCATAAATGTCTAAGAGGATCTTACGATTTTGGGGTGAAAGGTATGTTGTACAAGCGCACATTTATAAATAGTGCCTTCACCTGGAGCATCTCATCTCATTCCTATGAAAGAAAAACAGCCTCTATGACTAATTTGGGTCCTCCAGCGACCCAGTCATAGGCTGTTTCCCAAGAGGGAAACATCACTCCTGTGATGGAGTTTCTCTCTATACCAGCAAACATCTTAAAATTGGTTCTTACGTGCCAAGCACGTTACATGCCTTTTTCCCTACAATCTCTTAATATTCCCATTTTAGAGATGAGTCAACTAAGGGTTAGTGAGGTTATATGACTTTGCCCAAGGTTTGCAGTTTGAAAATGATTGAGCCACATCTTGGACCAGGTCTGAATATCCACAGAGCCCACATGGTTAACCCCTTCCTGGGAATTAACTCAACTTAGCTGATTGTAAGAACGACTTGGGTCTGTTTGATAAATAAAGATTCCTGGGCCAACCCAGACCATTTGAATCAAACTCTCTCAGAGAGGTCTGGCTCTCAACCTTGGCTGTCCACTGGAATTACCTGGAAGCTTTATGAAACACTCATGCCTGAGTCCCTCTACTCCATCCCAGAGATGCTGAATTAGCTGAGCTGGCTGTGGCTTGGTCACTGGGATTTTTCAAAGCTTCCCAGGTGATTCTAACATCCAGCAGGGGTTGAAACTACTGCCCCATCATGCTACAACTTGTTGGACTGAGGGATATACAAATAATCAGAAACAAGAAAATACCCAGCACTCCCCAGCACCTATCAATGTGTACAAAATAACATTTTTTTGATGAAATTGTAAATAGGAGTTTTCTTAATTTTTCCTTCTGATAATTCACTATCAGTGTATAGAAATGCAAACAATTTTTGAATATTAATTTTGTATCCTGCTACTTTACTGAATTCATTTATCAGTTCTAATCATTTTTGGTGGAATTTTTGGGGTTCTCTGTATATACTATCATGTCATCTGCAAATAATGACAGTTTTACTTCTTTCTTTCCAATTTGGATGCCTTTTATTTCTTTTTCTTGTCTGATTGCTGTGGCTAGGACTTCCAATACTATATTGAATAAAAGTGGTAAAAGCGGACAGTGCACATCTTTGTCTTCTTCCTGATCTTAAGGAGAATGTTTTCAGCTTTTCCCTGTTGAGTATGAGGTTAGCTGTGTGTTTGTCATATATGGCCTTTATTATGTTATGTTCCCTTTATCCCCACTTTCCTGAGAGTTTTTATCATAAATGGATGCTAGATTTCATCAAATTCTTTTTCTGCCTCTATTGATATGAGCACATGACTTTTATCTTTCATTTTGTTTTTTATGTGGTATACCATGTTAATTGATTTGCGGATATTGAACCAAGATTGCATCCAAGGAATAAATCCCACTTGATCATGATGTATAATCTTTTTACTGTATTGTTGAATTCAGTTTGCTAATATTTTGTTGAGGATGTTTGCATCTCTGTTCATCAGGAATATTGGCTTATAATTTCCTTTTTTTTGTAATGTCCTTAGCTAGCTTAGGAATCAGGGTTATAATGGCCTCATAAAAATGAGGTTGGGAGCCTTCCATTCTCTTGAATTTTTTTGAATAGCTTGAGAAGGGTAGGTGTTAATTCTTCAAATTTTTGGTAAAGTTCACCTGTGAAGCCATCTGATGTAGGACTTTTTTAGTGGAGAATTTTTTGATTACTGATTTGATTTCATTAGTAGTAATTGGTCTGTTCAGATTTTTTGTTTCTTCTTGATAGACTCTTGGAAGATTGTATGTTTCTAGGAATTTATCCATTTCTTCCATACTGTTGGATTTGTTGGCATATAATTGTTCAAAGTATTTCCTTATAATCCTTTGTATTTCTTTGGTGTCAGTTGTCACTTCTTTGCTTTCATTTCTGACTTTATTTGGGTCCTTGCTGTTTTTTTCTTGATGTGTCTGGTTCAAGGTTTATCAATTTTGTTTATCTTTTCAAAGAACCAGCTCTTGGTTTCATTGATGTTTTATTTATTTATTTATTATTTTTTTTCTTTTAATTTTTATTATGAAATACACATTTTTTAGAATTAGTTTCAGCTGTACAACACAGTACAATAGTTATACTTTTTACCCCTCGAAGTGACAACCCTCCTCCCCCAATCCACCACCCCACTGCCCCCCAATATCATACATATCTATTACAATTCCATTGACTCCACTCCCACACTATATTCCATGTCCCATGCCTATA